>NC_059266.1:2103038-2135538 GCF_017591435.1 Portunus trituberculatus | reverse complement strand
AGTTTGTCTCGCTGTGTTGGTCTCACGTTGGTCTCGTCATCTCGGGGATTACTCGGCGTGGTCTCACTAAGCGGCGCGGTGATCAGAGGCTTCTAAACACGCGCTCCTAACTCACCACTTAACTCTTTTACTGCTGTGCGCTTGCTTTAGCATTTAGTGTTGTAAAATGTGTTGGTTGGTTGGACACGTAAGTTGCATGGTTTGAGGTTTATTTAGTGCTTCTTTTAGGGTATATTTGTTAGACATGTGGTCTTAATGCACCATCAAAAGTATTAGTAAAGGAATGAATGTTGGTTAGATGGATTCACTTGAAATTATGTACAGAATATGAGATTGGTTTATTTTTTTTTCTTTTTCATGGTACAGATGTGTATTTTTTTTTAGGCAATAGTTTAGCAAGTGTGTTTAAAATGTTGTAGGTGAAAGGAATGTTTGAATGGACGCACATAATACACTATAGAAGGTTCATTCTTTCTCTTTCAGGCTACGTAACTAGCGCTCAGCCACAAAGGTAAAGAGGAGTTTGTGCAAATATCTAAATGAGCTTACTGATTACAAGACTGAATTTGTATTTTTGGAGTTTTCTCGGATTGTTTCTCTGTGTACGTTATCTTTGCTGTTTTGTGTTTTTTTTCTGAGAAGTCCAAGGCAGTCAGCAACAGTGACCCGAGATGCAGTCCGTGGTAGTGCTAGGGAGTGTATACCAAGAAGAGAAAGTGTAGATAGCCTCACCTTGCTTTGCCTTGCCTTGCCTTGCGTTGGGTTGCGTTACGTTGCCTCGCCTTGCCTTGCTTTTTAATGGAAGAGGGGAAAGCTGGCCAAGGGCAACACAAAATGAAAAAAAGGCCCACTTAGTTGCCAGTTCCCTTGCAGGTTCGAGAGGCTTAGCTTTGCCTTGCCTTGCCTTTCCTTTCCTTTCATTGCTCTATGTTCCCTTGCGCTGCATTGCGTTGTGTTTCGTTAGCTTGCCATGTGTTGTATTGCCTTCCCTTGCGTTATCTTGGCTTATCTTGCGTTGCGCCGCGTAGTACAAATAATAAGCAGGCAGTAAATGAGGCGACCTTATGATGGAAGTCACACCACACCACCCTCTCCCCTTCTCTCTGCCCTCTTCACTGTTCCAAAACACTGAATCCAAACTTGTCAAACCACAATAAATCCAACGAAAAGAAAGCTAAGATATTTCCCCTCACATTCCTTTCTTCCTCCCTCCCTCCTCTTTATACAACCGTCCTTCCCTCCAACCTGCCATTCTGAATTTCAACGTCCTGTTTTGGCTCGGGTCTGCTAAAAGCTAAACCCACGCGTCCAGCAGCCTCGGGAGTGATTGGAAAGCCGCGATTCGTGCTGCCCTGACGTGGCCTGACAAGTCACTGCATGGAGAGGATGCGAGGACGGGACAAGGCTATGACACTGCCGGACGTCCAGATGGAGAAGGAGGAGGAAGGAAGACCTGAAAGTAGAGGAGGAGGAATGGATAGGAAGAAGAGAACAGGTCAAAAAAGGGAGGTGGAAAGTAGAAGAGGGTGGAGTGAGGAAGAGGAAAAGGAGAAAAACAGCATGGATCGAAATAGGAAAGTAAATGAAGAAGTGGAAGAGCGGGAAGAAGGAGGAGGATGATGAAATGGAGAAGAATGATAAGAAGAGCTATAGTAGAAGGGAGGAGGAGAAAGAGGAAGCCACGGTAGGAAGTAGAAAGGAAAGGACAAAGGAAGAGGAGGAAAAGGAGAAGGAGTCAAAAGAGGAAAGTGGTTAGGAAGGAAACAGAAAACAGAAGAAAGAAGAGAAAAAGGAGGAGGAAAAAGAAGCTGGGTTATGAAGTAGGGTAGCAAGAAAAAGGAGGATGTATGAAGAGAAGAAGGAAGCGAGGAAAGGAGGGTAAAGAGGATGAATGTAGAGGAGTCTTAAGAGAGAGAGAGAGAGAGAGAGAGAGAGAGAGCGTGGAGGATCGAAGAGAGGTCATTAGCATATGAATACCGCTTCGTGTATTGCCTATAGCGGATCTGCCATCACGCCCTGTCGACCACTGGGATTAGGGGTTCTGCTGCACGGATAGACCTCTCGTGCCTCCTTCGTGCCCTTCTCGCGCCCTCCTTGCCACACTATTAGGGGGAAGAAGGAGCCGTACACATTCCGAAGAACTTATGGGAGTGCTCTTGAGTGAGACATCGGAGTTATTCAGTTCTAGATCTATTTATTTTTTTTCCTATTTATTTTTTTCTTTATCCTCTTTACATTATAGACAGCTGTTTTCATGATATTCTCTCTCTCTCTCTCTCTCTCTCTCTCTCTCTCTCTCTCTCTCTCTCTCTCTCTCTCTCTCTCTCTCCGACTTTCTATAGAATTTTTTATTTTCATTTTTTTTTTTTTAAGGGAATTGAATGTTGTTACCTGGACTTTCTTCCTTTTCTTGTTTCCTTTCTTATGCGAGATAAATAAAGACATTCATACCTAATGTCTTTTCTGCCTTTCTTGCTTTGGTTAAAAAGATGCTTATTTAAACTTGCTCTTTTCCCTTATACCCCAGAATGAGCGAGCCGGACCAGAAAATGCAAGTGTCGCAAGATGTTTTCTTCTTTATATATATATATATATATATATATATATATATATATATATATATATATATATATATATATATATATCATTATTATTTTCATTATTACAAAAATAATAATAATAGTAATAATAATAATAATAATAATAATAATAATAATAATAATGATAATAATAATAATAATAATAATAATAATGAGCCTTGGCCTGTAATTGGCTATTCATCTGAAAGGGAACGTGTGAAAGAGAAATTTCCAACCCTTTGAAGAGGAAGGAATGAATGAAGGAAAGGGAAAAAATGTCTAGCCATTAACATTCCTTCCATCACTCCACTTCTCACAACTCCACCGCTTCCACTTCACCTCTGTCACGGCTTCTCTTCCACTTCACCACTCTATGAATCTTTGACCTCACTCTTCCACTTTTTCACTCCCTCTACTCCCTTTCTATTTATTCCTTATCATTTTTCTTTCATAGCTATTCCACATGACCATTGCATCCACTACTCCATCACTCCTTCCATTCCTCATTGCTTCTCTTCATTAACTACTCCACTACGTATACCAGAGACACACCACTCCCATGCCTCTTCCACTTCAGTTACACTCCACTCTCTTTCTCTCTCTTTATTATTATTATCCCACCTAGTTATTGTTTTTCCCACTCCACTCCCACTTTCCTCCCCATGACTATTCCACTACCTCTCACGACACTGCTGCTTTCCCTCCACCATTCCTCTACTCCATTCCACCACTCCACAAGCTGCCAATATAGCGTCCACTTACCTGCCTGAAAACACTCCACCCGCTCCGCCTGTCTTTGTGTTGCTTCCGTGTTGCGTGGTGTTGTTGTGGTCACTTTTCACTTCTTCCTCTGTTGCTATCTGTCTATCACCCTAGTATTCTCTCTCTCTCTCTCTCTCTCTCTCTCTCTCTCTCTCTCTCTCTCTCTCTCTCTCTCTCTCTCTCTCTCTCGAAAAGGGTGTCAGGTGTTTTGTGTGTGTGTGAGGGGGATGTTTTCTTTTTTCTGCTTTTTTTTTTTTTTTTTTTTTTTTTATTGTTAGAGCTTCTCCGTTATCTTTCCTCCTTCTTGTTCCTATATCCTCTTTTTTTATTCTTTTTTATTTATTGCTATCTTCTTTTCGCTTGAGTGTTGCTTCCTTTGTTTTATTTTGTTTTGTTTTGTTTTGTCATAACTTTTTCCTCTTGTTTTTTTTTTTTTTTCTATTCGTGTTTCTATCATTTTTTTTTTTTTTTTTGCTTCTTTGTCTTTTTTTCTATTCTAACTTTTTTTTTTTCTTTCTCTCTTGGATTTGTATGTTTCTGCATTTTTTTCCACTTGTTTATCCTATTGTCTCTCTTTTCCTTCCTTCCTTCCTTTCTTTTGCTGAGATTCTTATTCTTATCCTATTTTTATTTCTATCTTCCATTTGGTATATTTTTTTGTTTGAATTTCCTCTTTTCTCATTCTTATTTTCTCTCTTCCACAAATTCCTCTTGATTTACTGTAGTCTTTCTATACTTGCATTTTTTTTCCTACTCTTATTTCATCATTGCTTTTTTTGCTTGCCTGTTTACTTCTCACTTTTCTAGTCATATCTACTTTTTTAACTTTTATGGAAGAGGAAGAGGAGGAATTGAAGACTGAGAAAGAGAAAGAGAGAGAGAGAAGAGAAGTATAATAACAATCATACCTCTTATTCCCTTTTCACTCCACACAATGCCACCTATTCACTCTCCTTTCCACTCATCCTACTCCTACCATATTCCTTCCATTCCTCACCCTTCCATCCGCATCCCTCTCTTTCCATTCCTCACCCTCTCATCCACCCCCACCTCCACCCACCCACTCTTAACACCACTCACCATGACTTAAAATCCCCGCCCGCTGCCGTCAAATTCTCTGGCAAGGCAGTGAGTCGTTGTGATACGATTTAATATGCGTGAGTTGCGTGGCCGTTGCGCTCTGTGGCAGGAATACGTGTGGTGTGCATTTTTGGGGCGACAGGCGAGTGGTATGTGGCGCGGCGGCGATGTGGTTGGTGATGGAGGTAGAGAACGGAAAAGGGGGATGGAATAGGCTGGTTTGGTGATACGCTTTTGTAGTTTTGAGGCAGTGGGTGGATGGGAGAAATGCTGTATATGTGTGTGTATGTGTGTGTAAGGGAGAGAGAGAGAGAGAGAGAGAGGGAGATGGAAAAGGGCACATACATACACCCAGTACTCTCGCCGCCTCTTTGATGTGGCGTCACTCTCATCACTGTCACTCCCTCATTCACTGCCTGCCTGCTTTTTTGTACTGCGCTTTTGTCGAGAGGGAATGTACTGCGCGTTACTCCGTTATAGTCTGCATATTTTCGTGTGTGTGAGTGTAAGGAGGGAATTAATAAGCGTTGTGAAGGTTACGTTTACTTTAGTGTGTGTGTGTGTGTGTGTGTGTGTGTGTGTGTGTGTGTGTGTGTGTGTGTGTGTGTGTGTGTGTGGCGGGGGTCGAGGAGAGGGTCGAGTTGAGTGCAGGCGTGAATGTTTTCTGCGTTGCTCTTTTTTAATTTGCTGTTTTTTTTATGTGTGTGGAGGGGGCGAGAGACGGAACGGCGCTCATAAGGCTTCTTAATGTTAAACTTTTTTTTATGGGCGTGTTTATGTATGTATCTGTGTGTGTGTAAGAGCAAAGTGTAAAGTATTAAACAAGAAAAACACGTTTGCTTTTTTTTTTGTTTTGGATATGCTAAGAGGAAGGAAAGTTTTGAGAGTTACAAGAGGAAAGAGAGTTTAAAGAGTTGCTAAGTTCATGTCAGCTTTTCTTGTGAATGTCTACGTGTTTGTGTGTGCGTATGTGTGTGATGGGAGACCAAAGAGTTGACAAGACTTAAGCTCATCAAAGGTTACCCAGTGTGTATGATGTAAGAGACGAAAAAGTTCACGAGAGTTTAGAAAGTTCTTATGTACGTTATTTGTGTACCTTTACTTCAAATGAAAAAGTTCACCAGATTTACTCATGTGTCAGGTTACTTTTGGCGTATGTGATATATGAGCGAAAGGAGTTTACAAGAGGTACTGAAGTCGTATGCAGGTACTTACTTCTTTACCCTTTGTGAAACCATCAGAAGAAAGAAAAATACGAGAAATACTGGGAGAGTGCCAAAATAGTTCATAAAAGCTATTGTAATTACGTTCTCTCCTCATGTTTTTTTTTTATTATTTTTTTCGCGACACCATGAAAGGAAATGAAAGTTACAAGAAATACAGAAATGAAAACAATTGATTACTTTACTCTATTTTTTTTTTTTTTTTTTTGTGTACTGTAATGCGATGTGGCGAGGGAGTTAAATCGAGAGTTTAGCGATAAGAAAGAAATTCCATAAGAGTCACGAAGGAAAGAGAAATACAGTTAATTGAAAGGGGAATTGCACCTCCAGATCGATCTCCAAATATGCGAGTTTTGCACGTGTTGACTTAATGCGGAACCCACTAGCCGGAAAATGACGACGTGTTGATTCTCTCTCTCTCTCTCTCTCTCTCTCTCTCTCTCTCTCTCTCTCTCTCTCTCTCTCTCTCTCTCTCTCTCTCTCTCTCTCTCTCTCTCTCTCTCTCTCTCTCTCTCTCTCTCTCTCTCTCTTTTCAATCTCGCTCTCTCACTCTAAACCAGTTAATTGCATTCCTGAGCGAGTCTGAAACATGCTTCCGAAAAGTGCAGGATTTTAGCCGGAAAATTCAAACCGAACCATTGATCTGATCACATAATATTTTTTCTCTCTCTCTCTCTCTCTCTCTCTCTCTCTCTCTCTCTCTCTCTCTCTCTCTCTCTCTCTCTCTCTATCTCTATCTTTCGTTTATCGTGTTTAAAGTTTACATATTTTTGAAACTCATTTTTTTAATCAATCAAGTCATTTTCATCCGTTGAGGTGACCACTTGTATTCTTTATCTTTCCTTTATTTTTTCTTTGTCATTCTCTTTTTTTTATCTTTTATCATTCTCGAAATCTGACTGAGCATTTTTCCCCGAACTCGAAAAATTTAAGCTTTGAAAATCTGAAATTAGACGATTGCATTTTTTATTCCTTCTTCTTTCTTTTTCTTTCCTAACCACATACGCATTCTCACTCTTTCTTCCTTCCTTTCTTCCTTTCGTGTATTATATCTACATTTATCCCATTACGTGACAGCTCCAGTTCTCTTACCTTGATAGTCACGAGCTTTCCTGGAACCATTCCATAAAAGACAGCCAGACTTACAGCTCTCCCACCCCGCCGGCGCCTCCCTTCGGCGTATTATCACTCAGAAATCCAACAGGAACAGTTTCAGGAATCGCTACATCGGACAATGGCGGTGATGGCGGCGAGTCTTCTCCGTAAGTGAGGGAAAAAGTTAGGCAGGAGACGCATCGCTGAGTTCCAGGGCGTCTTGGTCACCTGCCAGGCGTAAGGTGGTTTCTTGGAAGTCCTTCGCCGGTTCTCAGACACGCACGAGGCCGCCTGGAGTCCTGGAGTCCTTCAGTTTGGTTCAGTAGTTCAGTTAGGAGTGTGGTCTTTTTAACGGCACTTCCTCGTCTGTCCTTTCTCATTGTTTTGGTTCTGTGTTTTCTTTTCGTCTTATTTATTTTTTTTATTCATTTATATATTCTTATTTATTCTTTTCTACGTCCGGTTTCCTTATTTTTGTTGTTTTTAATATTTGATTTAATTTTGTTTGAGTTGTACTATTAGTCGTACCAGTGTTACTCTAAGCTTCCTTAAAACCCTTCAGTATCGTGACGCGTTTTCGTTTTTATCCTGCTTACTATCTGATTTTATACAGCTTCTGAAACTTACGTGGGGATTAAAAGAGGGAAGACTTTGGCCATTATCTTCTGGCCTCCATAGACCCTTCCTAATGTAAATAAACCATTTAATCATACCAGGAAACTCAAGGCAAAAATGCGTCCCAGTACTGAGGGGGTTAAGTGTTTACAAAAGACGTTATTGTTCCCTAATAATCTTTACCGTAGTAGTACAATAATACCATTGTTAATTTAAAATCCTTTGAGTTGTAGCAGCTTGAAAATGGCGTGAAATGTCATTATAATTTTTTTGTTATTTTAATCTTAGATCATGATGACTTTAAGTGTGCAAACTAGACCTCATCATTACTTTTCTCCACTCATTCCTATCGTAACCACCACCACCACCACCACCACCACCACCACCACCACCATTATCATAATCAGCATCACCACATACATCACCACCACAACACGGGACATCTATTCATAGTGACGAAGATTTCTCCTTACTTATTTATTCATTTTATTATTCATTTATGTATTTATTGATTAATCAGCGTCTATCTGTCTACATGCATCTTCCCAAACGAGCGGGGACGGAGAGAAGATGGTAAAAACACTGGTGGCGACTCAGAAATACTCGGAAATGCTTATTCATCTTCACTCGTTTCTATTCATGTATTCTAATTTGCCTATTTACCATCTATGATCCTGTATTTACTTAATGTCCTTCCTGGCGGCAAAAAGAATAAATAAATAAAAAAGAAAAAAACTGGTTGAAGTTCAGAAATACCTGGAAATACTTCTACTTATTTACTCATTTCCGTCCACGTATTCTGACTCATCTCTTTGCCATCTATGAATTGCAGGTATTCATTTAACTTTGTCTCTATAATTAATTTTTTTTATTCACTGATACTCCCATATTCTGATTGGTCTGTTTATTGGTATTTGTTTTCCTTTCTTTCTATATATCACTTAATAAAATATCGCTTTTTTTTTATCTATTCATCGTTATCACTTCAACCATTTATGTGTACCAGTAATATTTTTTTCTTTATTATCATTTTCTTCATTCACTGATACTCCTTTATTTTGATTGATCTATTAACTATATATTATGCACAAGTATTAATTGGACTATTTTCCTTGTATATCTCGTATTTTATTATCACTATTATTTTATGTATTCATTTTTATTTATTCAACAATCTATATATACAAGTAATATTTTTTTCCACTATTTTTCTTTACTTTACTTATCGTGTCTATTTTCCAGCGATTCTGTTTAAATGATTTTTATAGTTCCTTCTTTATTTCCACCATTCCCTTTTCCTAGGTAAGCTAAGTAGGAATGAAAGGAAGACACACACCACTGTAGTATAAACTCTTTACATTGACTCACAGGAGAAGAAAAAATCTACTTTATTTGTGTTTTTTTTTTTCTAAGATAAATGTCTTAAGAAAGTGTGATATGTGGATTATCACCTCAGTTGGGCCTTTCTGTTTTTTTTCCCTTAGTCGGTGCCACTGGAACTTAGAGAGAGAGAGAGAGAGAGAGTTAATTTTGTGTTTTATCGATTACATAACTAATTACGAGACTGATAAAGAGTGACTTAGAAGAGAATGGCAAGTATAAAAAAATGGCTGAAAAAGATGGAAAGTATATCATATCTTTTAGATGTTTCACTACCTAAGAGACTTTTCTTTTTTATTTATGTAGGAGAGACACTGGCTAAAGACAACAAAATTTAATAAAAAAAAAAAATCATTGAAACACTAATCCCCAAACATGTAAAAGGGGTCGTCAACAATTCTAGAGTTTACCAGAATAAGGAATGATTGAGAATGCTGGTTAATTCCTGCCTTAGAGAAGTGGACAGAATAGTACTAAAAGACTGACAATACCGGTTCACTCTTGCATTAGAGAAGGGAACAGAATAGGGATAAAACACTGACAATACTAGTTCACTTTTGCATTAGAGAAGGGAACAGAATAGTGATAAAAAAACTGACAATACCGGTTCACTCTTGCATTAGAGAGGTGGGCAGAATAGGGATAAAAAAACTAACAATACCGGTTAACTTTTGCATCAGAGAAGACAGAATAAAAATGATAGAAAGAAGAAAGTTTTATGGAGCGAGGCAGCGGGAGATGGGGAGACATGCAGTTAGTAAGATCAGAAGAGCAGTTAGCATAAAAACAGCGCTAGGAGATAACAGAATCTACTACCAAGAAAACAAATGCCCATGTAACTATTGGTGATTATAAAAAAAAAGAAGAAAAAAATGGTTAGAGAGAAAGGGCATAAAGCAAAAATTTAAATAGAAAAGAGAAGAGGAAAAAGCTTTATGTTATCAGTGTGGTTGCCGATTAATCGATGGACCATGTCTGCATTATGTATGGGGATCAGGAGGGGAAGTAAGGGAAGGGAAATTATACTGTTTTCCCTTTCCCAAATCGGACGTAAAATTTATTTCCACAAAACATTTTCTAGATATTTTGCAGGACCATTCGTTGCGCCGCAGTGTTACCAAGACAATCGTGGATTTTAACCATTGTCATAGAAAGAAGTTAGGACAAAAAAGAACGAATGAAACTATGAAAATAATAAAATCTCTTTCAAAAACGAAGCCCAAAGTCAGAACGAAGAGGAGGTGGTGGTGGTGGTGGTGGTGGTGGCGGCGGCGGTTGGTAAAAGTTTCGAAGCTCCCGTGATTCACTTTTCAAAAAACACAGACTAAAGAAAAAAATAAAAGAGAGGAGAAGGAAAGAAAGAATACAATAAGAAGCTCATTTACTTTTTTTTTTATCCCAGACGGAGAAAGAAAAATAGATAAATACAGCCAGACAACACCTTTAATTATAACCACCACCACCACCACCACCACCACCACTACTACTCCAGAATATTGGTGTTCTCTCATGAACCATTTTGAGATCCATCTTAAGAAAACCACGAGTATTTATTGTTTACTTACCTTTTGTTCTTATTACCTTTCCTTTCTCTATGTTATGAACCAAACGCCGTCTTTCTTATTTACTCTATTTTACTTTTACATTCTTTTTCACTTCACTTCCTACATTTTTTTTTTTTTAATGTGATGTCCAGACTGTTTTTTTTTTTTCCATCCCTCGATATTTTCTCTCCTTTTTCGTTATTTTTTCTATCATTTTCCTTTTATTGTTACCTCCAATTATCTCTCTCTCTCTCTCTCTCTCTCTCTCTCTCTCTCTCTCTCTCTCTCTCTCTCTCTCTCTCTCTCTCTCTCTCTCTCTCTATTTTTGTATATAAGCTACTTTTCTTCTCCCATTCCTTTATTTTGTTTTATTTTCTTCCTTATTTTCGCCTTATAGCTACTTTCTCTTTCTCTTTGTCTCTTCATCTTTCATCCCACTTACACTCTACCATTTCCCTTTCTAATTCTTTTTTAACACTCAAAGTACTTTTTCTTCTATCCTTATCTTTTTCAGCCCCATCGAAACCTTGCACTGACTCTCTACTCTCGTCCTCTCGTCGACAAACACTGTACCTTATCTTATCAAGCGTCACTAAGGAAGGAGGAATTATATCACTCCGTGTTTGAGAACTTTAAATCTTACTCCTTCCGGCCACAGATCAGCGGCGGACCCACAAAGGGGAGGGAACGCGTTAACTTTAAGGAAGGAGATAAAGTTGGAAAGGGAACACGCAAGAATCGTTTGATCCTAAAAAGAAAGAATAGAATTTTTTTTTCTTATAGTAACAAAAGCTTCAGTAAAAGGAATGTTAAGAGTAATATTATAAAGAAACGATGTTGAAAAGTAACTGGAATAGGAACATGAAAACGTGGTGGTTAATACTTTTGAAATATAGTACAGGATATGAGGAAAATACACGAATATTTAGGACAGCAAAGAATATCATCTTAAATGTAAAATAAAACAGGTAGAAGAGAGAAAATACAGCAAGAAACGATGTTGAAAAATAAATCAGATTGGAATATGAAAACGTAGTAGTTAAATTTTGAAATACAGTACATGATATTTAGAAAACACAAATATTTACGACAGCAAACAAAATCACCTTGAATATAAAATAGAAAAATAGTAGATACAAAGGAAACAAAAGCACAAAAGGAAATAGAAAACATACAAGAAACGGAAAACCCCACAAACATAGAATTTAGAAACAAAATAAAGAAAAAAACTATCAACATTATAATATCAAACAATGAAGCATAAATATCCGCCCAAATCAAAATAAAAACTGAAATAACAGGCAAACAAAAGCCAACTTGAAAAAGAATATAAGGAAGGAGGAAGAATAAGGTGGAACTGGGAGGAGAGGAGAAAGGAGAGACAAAAATGGAGAGAGAGGAAGGGAGGCAGGCAAGAAGAAAAGCAGGAGGTAGAGAAAGAGATGTGGAGGAGGAGGGACGGGATGGAGGGCCGAGATCCCCACAGACGGAACTTTTGGCCAAGAAGAATACATGTCTTGGAACCAGTTAAAGAAAGAAAAGGTCGTTTAGGCCTGAGAGAGAGAGAGGAGGGGTGGAAGGGGAGAGAAAATGTGTATATCCAAAAGTCAGTTCGCGTGTGGTGTGTGTTAGAGAGAGAGAGAGAGAGAGAGAGAGAGAGAGAGAGAGAGAATATGGCAAGGTCCGAAAAGTAAGCAATTTCATGGGGAAGGCAAACTTATGAAAATGATAATGAGAAGAGTGAATGCTTTGACCAAACACGAGGAGGGAAGAAAAAATAAGAGGAAAAAAAGAAAAAAATGTGAAAAAAATGAAACTTTAAGGAAATTACATACGAAACTTAAAAAGAAAAATAATAGAGTATCGTTAATAAATGGAAACCTTACTTAACTGAGAAATTTAAGGAGGAAAGAAAGAATAGTGAAATGCACGTTAATAAATTGGTGAAAATGATAGAATAAGGGAAAACTGAAATGAAAATAAAGAAAATAAGCGAAAATCCAAGAAATATAAAAAAAAACAATAAAACAAAAAGACAAAAACAAAGATAAAAATACCACAAAGAACAAACGAAGCATTGATGAAAGATGAAAAGAATTGAAAAGGAAATAAAGTAATGAAATGGGAAGAGGGAGGAAAAAAATCGTGTGGAAATAAAAAGGTCGGTGGGAACAGTAATTATTTCCTGGTGAATGAGAATAGCCGACGATTAGGATTAAAGATTTTTTTTTCCCTCTCTTCCTTTAATCTTTCCTCTTCTTTTACTGGGTGACTCTCCTGATTGGAAACTTTCTCAAATCTGTGTGATGTGATTGGAACTTCCCATATTATCTCTCTCTCTCTCTCTCTCTCTCTCTCTCTCTCTCTCTCTCTCTCTCTCATGAATCGCGTTGTCATAATGAGTTTTCTTTTCTTTATACTACTACTACTGCTAATATTAATACTACTACCATTACTACTACTAGTACCACTACTATTACTACTACTTTTGATATTATTGTTATTATTATTATTATTTTATTATTATCCTTATTATTATTTGTATTAATTTTATTGTTATTATTTTTATTATTATTATTGTTTTTATTTTTATTATTATTATTATTATTATTATTATTATTATTATTATTATTATTACTTTCATTATTTTCACCACCACCATTGTTATCGCTGTAACATGAAATCAATAAAGAAAAAAGCACACACACACACACACACACACACACACACACACACACACACACACACACACACACACACGTACACACACAACTATCGACGAGTCTACCGTCTCCCCCAACCTCTCTCTCTCTCTCTCTCTCTCTCTCTCTCTCTCTCTCTCTCTCTCTCTCTCTCTCTCTCTCTCTCTCTCTCTCTCTCTCTCTCTCTCGTAAACTGGAGGGCAACTGTAAAAAAATGCTCAATATTCACAATCGATCTTGAAAATCCATGAAAATATTAATACAAAAAAAATCTCCCACAGGTGACGGGACTATGACGTCACGAGTATTGCGGCTTCTGATTGGCTGTCAGGAGTGCCTTTAGACCAATCACATTACGTTTTGAATCGGTGAGTCCTTGCGAGCTTATTCATTTTTTTTTCCAGCTTATTTTTTTTTTTTTTCGATTTTTCCGTCGTGTCTCTCTCTCTCTCTCTCTCTCTCTCTCTCTCTCTCTCTCTCTCTCTCTCTCTCTCTCTCTCTCTCTCTCTCTCTCTCTCTCTCTCTCTCTCTCTCTCTCTCTCTCTCTCTCTCTCTCTCTCTCTCTCTCTCCTTATCTAGCATAGTTATTTTTTTTATTCGCACCGCTACTGATAATGTGTTACCCTTTCCCTAATTTCCGCCTCTCTATCTCCTCCTTAAGACTAGAGCGAGAGGAAGAGACTGAGGGGAAGGGAGGCACAGAGGAAGACGAGGGGAAGGGAAGGGAAGGGAAGAGTATGAGGGAAAGGAAGGAGTAGAGAAAAAGGTTTGTGAGGAAGAGAGGAAGTGAAGGTAGGGGGAAAATATGAGGGGAAAAGATGAGAGAAGAACGAGAGGAAGAGAAGAGAGGAGAGAAAATGAGGGGTATAGGTGATGGTAGACGAGGGGAAAGGAAGAGGACAATATGAGGAATGGGGAAAGCGTTGAGAAGAAAGGAAAAGAATGATGATAGGAAGGAAAAATGAGGGTAAAGATGATGAGAAAACAAGAAGGGACAGAATGAGGGTAAGAAAAGGAGGAAGGGAAGGAAGTGACGAGAGGAGAGGGAAGGAAGTGAAGGAAGTGAGTAAGAGTGAGGTGAGGAAGGACGTAAGGAAGGGAAGGAGGGGAAGGGGAATGATGATTGGGGTTGCGTGTTGTGTGAGGGTAAGGGGGGGGGAGTGTAGAGTGAATACAATGATTTCGTGGAAGAATGTCTCCTAAAGTGCTTTCTCTGTGTGTGTGTGTGTGTGTGTGTGTGTGTGTGTGTGTGTGTGTGTGTGTTGCTAGATTCACGCACACATAATCAGCATTGTTCTTTGTTTTAAGAAATTTCACGTTCTTCCAAAAATGACGGCCATTCACTTTACTTGCACGTTTTTCCTCTCCTTCACTCACTCACTCCTTTAGTCGCTTACTCAAACACCCACCCACCCACCCACTCACTCACTCACTCACTCACTCACACTCACACATTCTCTAACTCACTCCTTCATTGACTACATCCACTCATCCACTCACATTCACACTCTCACTCACTCAATATAATTCCTTCACTCATTACACGTACTCCTTCCTCCCCTGACTCATTCACTCCTTCAGAAACTCCCACTCAGTTAGCCAGTCTTCCCGGGACACTCAATAGTACCTCGTGTCATGTACCCTCATGTACCTTGCCCTTCAAATGAGAGACCGTGTGAGGTACGCAATTTACTTGAATGAGGTGGCTTAACACTGTCTTCTTGCGGTGGTCAGGCTGTACTGGAGACTAGCCCTTCACTCAAGCCTTCAAAGATTCTCCATGTAACTTACTAACATACTAACTTACCACTTTACAGTTCCTGCCTTTCCTCGCCTTCCTGTCCTCGTTAACTGGTTCTCGTCTTGTTTCTCTCATTTCTCTTTCCATTTTCGTTTCTTTCATCTCTCCTGATCTTTCTTGTTTCTTCGTTCTCGCCCTCACGTCTTCGCCTCGTTGTTCTGATCTTCTCATCCTCTTCTCTTCGTTCTCATCTCGTCCTTTCCTTCTTGTTTTCTATGTCTTGTCTTCATCTTCTCGTCCTCCTCTCTTCGTCCTCGTCGTCCTCGTCCTCATTCGCGTTTCTTCGTCCTCGTCTCCTCCAGCCAACTTTGATATTCCGCTCACACTGTCACTACTTAACCCTCCCTCCTCTCCCACCTCCCTCTCTCTCTCTCTTTCCTCCCCTTTCTCCCTCTCTCTCCCTCTCCCTCCCCTTTCTCCCTCTCTCTTTCTCCCTCTCTGCTCTTCACTTTCTCACGTATACTTATGCTTGACGTGTAGCTGTATTCATTGTTATGTTGTGCTCTCTCTCTCTCTCTCTCTCTCTCTCTCTCTCTCTCTCTCTCTCTCTCTCTCTCTCTCTCTCTCTCTCTCTCTCTCTCTCTCTCTCTCTCTCTCTCTCTCTCTCTCTCTCTCTCTCTCTCTCTCTCTCTCTCTCTCTCTCTCTCTGTTAACTTCTTAGCATATTCACTGCCTTTTTTACCGCTCCCTTGCCTCCAGTTCTCTCCTCCACTTCCTCCTCCCTCCTTCATTCCTACGTTTTCCTTCTCGCACTCTCTTCTCCCCTCCCTCACTCCTCCCTCCCTCCGTCCTTCCCTCCCTCTCCCACACAATCCTGCACCATTCTTTCATTCCTTTCTTGCACTTCTTTCTGTTTTTTTTCACCTTCTCGTATTCTTCACTATTCCTTCCCTCACTTATTCCACTTCACTTCTCTTATTCATTCTTGTAGGTTGTCTTTTTCCACTTTGTTCACTCTATTCCTCTCTGTAGTCACTTTTTTTTTTCGTCTTCGTCCTTTTCTTACTTCACTTTCCACATCTCCTCATTTTCAAAACTTAGAAACTCTGATTATGATTAATGTTTTAATGTGTATAGTTTTTGGGATCGACTCGTGTGTGTGTGTGTGTGTGTGTGTGTGTGTGTGTGTGTGTGTGTGTGTGTGTGTGTGTGTGTGTGTGTCATCGACGTGCCTTGATGTAGGATTTTGTGTGCGTTTTCCTGATTGGTTCTCTGATAATCACTGTTACTTATCTTGGCCAATCACGCAGACGGTTCACTCACCATCTTGACATGCACCTGACCCCCTTCCTTCCTTCCTTCCTTCCTTCCTTCCTTCACTCCCTCCCTTCACTCCTTCACTCCCTCCTTCATTCGTTTCTTTTGTGTCTCCCTTTCGTTCTTCCTGATTTTTTTTTTTTTTTTCTCTTTCTCCTTCCTTTTATGTTCCTTTGTTTCTGTATGTTGTGTTTACATGTGTTTGTACGTATTCCTCTTACTTCTTTTCTCTTCTCTTTACTTACTTTCATTCTCTTCCTCCTCCTCTTCCTCTTCCTCCTCTTCTTCCTCGTCTTCCTTCTCCTCCTCCTTCTGCTTCTCTTCTTCTTCTTTTTCTTCTTCTTCTTCTTCTTCTTCTTCTTCTTCTTCTTCTTCTTCTTCTTCTTCTTCTTCTTCTTCTTCTTCTTCCATTTCTTTATCCCCAAGTAGAGTGAAGGACTTTTGGTGTTTTGTGTTGCTTTTAGTATGTTGCTTTTTTTTGTAGCTCCTTGGATCTTTTATGTTCAGAGAGAGGAAAAATGTTGCTAATCTTATTTTTCCCTCATCTGGTTTCTATGAGTTAATTTCCATCTAAAACTTGGTAAGCATTATTATTGGCTCAAGGTTACCATTTAGTTTATTTGCCATTCATTTTTTTTTTTCATTTCATTCTACATTCTTTCTTTTCCTCTATTAGTTCTTATTGTAGTTGATGGTATGATTATTTCGCATGATTTTTTTTTTTATTTGAGTTATATATGTATACTATTATTTTTGTTTTGTTTTATATATATCATTTTTTTTTTTTTACGTGTTCAAGTCTTCATTATATTTAGTGGTATATATTGTTTTGTCATATTTTGTCATATTCTTTCGAATTGGCCACGGTCCGAGGTTAGGAAGGGCATCCATGGTTCCCAAATTATCCTCCTGACTCCTCTGTCAGGAGGCACCGTCTAGCCCTAATATAATCCGTATTTGTGTTGTCATATTTATGTATTTTTTTTCCATTCTTTTGTATTAGTTTATGTTAATATCACCTTTTTTTTTTTTTTTTTTTTTTTGTCTTATCGACTCTGGTTTTTAATTGGTCTTTTTTCGTAATTTTTCTTTGTTACACCAATTTTCTTTATTATTGCCTACTTATTCTTTCCTGTTTATTTTCTTTTGATCTTATTTTCTCACCTTAACTTTTCCTCTCACTTTCCCTCTCCCCTCTTCTTTCTGCTTTTCTTTCTCTTACTCCTTATTTTCAGTGCTGTCGTGTTCCCTGATTTTCATCTCTTACCTCTTTTTTTTTTCCTTAATGTTATTTGACTTGTCCTTGTTCTCTGTATGAATTTACTCTTTTATCTTTATATTTTCTTTCATTTATTTTTGTCACCCGCACCTTTGTTTTTATGATTTTTTTTTTATCATTCCCTTGTGTTATATTTCCTCATTTTTACAAAGCTCTTCTTGCCTTCCTCATTCATTGTCCTCTTTCTTTCTTCTCTTTTTTTATCATTTTCTACTTATTCCACGTAATTATTAGCTGTCACTTACACTTGTTAGTTTTTTTTGCGGGAGGTTTTCTTCTTTCCTATCTAATTTTCTTAATTCTTCCTTCCTTCCTTCCTTTGTTCCGCCGTTCCTTCCATTATCATGCTATCATTCACTTGTCATTCTCTTTTTCTGCTTCTCTTCGTTTGTTCGTTCCATCCTTCCTTTCTTCTTTCATTTCTTTTTATTTTCCTTCATTACTTTCTTCCTTCATTTATTTATTGCTTCCCTTTCCTTCAATTATTACACGGTTTAATTATCATTGATTTTATGCATAATTCTTTTCTTTTACTTTTTCTATTTTTTTCTTTTTTCTCCCCGTCTTCGTTACACAGTTAAATTATCATTCACTTTATTCATATTTTTTTTCATCCTTCTATATTTCTCCTTCTCTTTCCATTATTTTTTTCCTTTATCATCCTTTCACCATTTGTTCCCGTCCTTCATTCCTTCATTCTTTCATTTCTTCCTTCCATCACCACCAGGCAGTTCATGACCACAGTTTCTTCTTCGTCAGGTAACATTATTTCAGTCAGTCAGTCAGTCTGTCAGTCACACAGGCAGTCAGTCAGTCAGGCTCCAATCACCATATAATCATTTACTTCTCATTTCTTTGTCATTTTTCACCATTCATTTTCTTTTTTTTTCCTGGATTTCTTTTTTACGATGTTTTTTTACCTTTCGTGTTTTTATTTTCCTCTTTGTCTCTCTTGTTCGTGTTCTTGTTTTTTTTTCACTTGCCTGATCACTTCCTTTCTTCCTTTCTGCTCCTTATTTTCCATATTATGTTTTTATTCATGTGTGTCATTGTTTTATTTCTATCCCATTCTTCTTCCTTCTTCACTTCCTTTTCTCATTATCCCTTCATTACGTTTTTCTTTCATTTATCTTGTCTTCCATCCATTTACTTTTTTTTTAATATATATAATGTTTATCTATTTTCTATTCTTGATTGTTTGCTTTCTTTCTTTTTCTCCTTCCTTTTTTTTTCTTCCTTTTTTCCTTTCTCTTTTTCCTTCCTTCCTCCCTTCCTTCCGCCACTCTCTTCGTGTTCACGTCCAACACAACATAAAAATTCTATGCTTTCTACTTCACACTCACACGTTTCTGGGTCAAATCGACTCTAAACGGCACGAAAGTTTGATCTCTCTCTCTCTCTCTCTCTCTCTCTCTCTCTCTCTCTCTCTCTCTCTCTCTCTCTCTCTCTCTCTCTCTCTCTCTCTCTCTCTCTCTCTCTCTCTCTCTCTCTCTCTCTCTCTCTCTCTCTCTCGTTAATGCGACATTAGATAGATAGGTGTGTGTGTGTGTGTGTGTGTGTGTGTGTGTGTGTGTGTGTGTGTGTGTGTTCTTCGGAATGGAAATAGATGACAGAAATGCGAACTGTAAAAAGAGACACAGAAAATATTATACAGAGATACCTACAAAACTTTACGATTGCGTCTAGATATTAAATGCAGAAATACTTATCTCATGTGCACACCTGTCATGGTCTATTTACTTATTCGCTCAAACTTAAGAATCAGGTGTACGAAGTATTTACTGAGCTTAATGAAAGGTTCGCTGAGTCCTCTCCACTGAAGATAAACGTCCTGCAAACCTTAATGCAATTCGGGGTCTCTTTCAAAACCTCAAAATAAATAAGACTTAAGCAAATAACCGAGTAAATCATGTCCTTGTCAACGAGATGTACTTACATAATTTGGGAATTCTTTCATGGTGTGTGTCTTTGTGGTACGGGAGAGGAGGGAGGGGGTAGGTATAACATGGGTGGGTTGTTGTTGTTTTTGTTGTTGTTGTTGTTGTATAGTAGTAGTAGTAGTAGTAGTATCTGTTGTAGTAGTAATAATAGTAGTAGTTGTAGTAGTAGTTGTTGTTGTTGCTGTTATTTTAGTAGTAGTTGTAGTAAAAGAAAGTTTCAGTACAATAATCTTTAAATTTCATGTCTTGTATGTACATAAATACCGTTTTGTTGTCCTTCAACGTACATTTCTTGATTACTTTTTGCTTGCCAGTTCCTTCAATCTTCGGTGGATTAGAGTTTGTCCAAAATCATAGCCAAAACACTTCAGAAATCCCTGTGATGTGAACGATATATTTCACAAAAGTTCACATTCTTAAACGTTTTAGCGCATTATTATGAGTAATCTTCACAGGTTGTAAATTCAAGGATTTTCAAACGATGGAAAAGCGTAACTAAAACTTTTCGTAGTCGATAGCAAAAAGCACTTATGAGAACGTGGCTGACACTCGATATCTTTAAAAAAAAATATATATATATATATATATATATATATATATATATATATATATATATATATATATATATATATTATAGAGTCGCATAATTAGTTCTCTTACCCACAGTACGTCCTTATTCTCCTTGTGTGTGTGTGTGTGTGTGTGTGTGTGTGTGTGTGTGTGTGTGTGTGTGTGTGTGTGTGTGTGTATCCGTCAAAGCCGTTTATAGCAATGTTCCGATGGCTTACGAAAAGAATCAGTAAGGGGCATGATACTTTGACCACCAAACTTACTTATATCAATACGATAAGGTTCTAAGGATCTATGAGTAGTACCAACACCGACATTTTGAACAGGTTTGAGTCAATAAATGCAAACCCAACACCAAAGACCTCCTCTTTTATTGACAGTATCGAAGGCTTTATCAGTCCTCGTCCATTCATCATAGTAGCTTTATTCTCAGTATCATTGTTCGCAAATACAAAGAGGTCTGTATATAAAGCTTCCTCTCTGGGTGAAGTAATAATACGTAACACCCTGAGAGCCTCGAGGCATGACTGGTACTCTATCCAGGTGGCTCTGACCAGCTAAACAACGCAAACATTGATCCCTGTGCTTGCTGTCCGTCGCCACTCATCCAGCAAGTCCCCAGCTGTTTCCCAGAAGCGAATCATTACCACCAGCACACCACGTCGCGAGGTGGAGGTGGCATGTGCACGATACAGAACACGACAGATACCCTTGCGTCACCTTCAGTATGCAGAAAGTGAAGCTAAAAAAATGTGTTAAAGTAGATTGTGTTGACTGTAATGTGTGAAAGGATGAGTTTTTGTCACATTGTTAAGGATTACAAAAGGATGAAAAAACTTGAAAGCAGATTTTGAAGATCATAATTTTAACGTTGATTTTTTTCTTATTATGAAGAATTAGAGAAAAAACAATGGCTTTTGAAACTGAATACATCAATCTTGACCTTAATTTAGAGTAGTAACCTTTGAAAAGTATGAAGAAAAGGTCTGTATTACATTATAAGTGATTGAAAAAGCACAAAAACACAAGAGAATGACTTTTTGATACGAATGTTCGGATGTCCATCTTGATATACATTCATTTGACTTTAAATTGCATGCAAAGAATGTTTGATACTCAACCGGATAAACGAAAAGAGACTTAAGATTGGATTTGAAATAAGTTCATATCCATTTCAATATAGTTATGTTTTTCTTTCGGAATTCGTGAAATGAAGATTGCTGCAGAAAAAAAAATTTCTCTTCGATTATTTTTGAACTCTTAATGACATTGATCAGATAACACTGGTGAATTTTGATGAGCAGAAATTAAGTTATTTATTCTAACATAATTTATCACGTTTTTTTTCGGTATGATTGTTATCTTTAAGACGATATCCCACATTTGCACCAGACAATTCTATGACGGTGAGAGGAAGGCGTGGCAGCGAGAGGGTCAAGGCAGTAAAGTTTGGAATCTGAGGAAGTAAGGATTTGCTGCATTGTAAAGGATTAGATACGCACCAAAGGGCATCAGATACAGGGCAAGGTGTTCAAATAACCTGTCCTGGCACTGGCATGTCTGTTCTCAGCTTAGTGAAAGAGCTTTATATCTTGGTGATCGCTACTTACACTTCACAAACACGTGTGCTTGAATTTATCTTTATTGTTATGATGTACTTTTTCTAAGGCATGGTAGTCGTAGAGATAGTGATAGTAGTAGTAGTGGTAGTAGTGGAGAGCGTAGCAACATCAATACCTCTGCCAATAAATAATGTAGTCAGTCGTATTCACAAAGAGCATGAGAAGTGTGAGTTCCATTGCTTCCTTCTCCCCTCTATACATCATCCCGCACCCGCCCGTCACGCCACGTCGCTCCCGCACAACACAGACACGACGCACCCAAGCCCGCACGTAACACACCCGGGGACACGCACAAAAATCAACACAACCTTACATCACTACTCAGGCAAACACGGTGGAGAAAGGAATGCGGGGATAGTTTATAACATCGGAAAGCAACCGTCACGAATGTTAAAGTGAATTGAGATGAGCGTACATAAAACATCAATAACATTAGCAGGTTCCTCATCATAAGTAAAAGCGAATGTTTAATATTGGTGGGAAAAAATCAAGGTATATTTTTAAATGAAATGGAAATTAACTAACACTGCGGTAAAACACAACCGTGCAGTTTTCTTAACCAGTGAGAATAACATTGAAATTTTGGCAATCAAGCATATTCATACATAAAAAAAAAAAAAAAAAAAAATTTAAATAGAAATATATGTAAAACTTCAAAAGAACTTTACAAAATTTCATAAAACTTAAATTAACATTTTAAAATTGTAAAAGTAGCTACCATTTCCATCAAAGCAAAAAAAAACTAACTAAAACTCTGAAGAAAAGAAAATATCACAACAATTCATACAACCAATAAAATTTCTACTTGAAAAAACAGACATATCAATTTAATAAAAAAAAATAATAACTCAATATAAAAGAAACACCAACACATGAACCTAGAACACAAAAATCCAACGTACTCTCCCCTTAAACTTCAAGAATCTAACGAAAACGGGACACGGACATGCAAGACTGGCCGAGGCGAGGCGAGGCGATGCGAGGCGAGAAGAGAGGAGACGAGAGAAGAGGCGGCGGAGAAGCGGTGACATCTATCGGCGAAAAGGGCAACCACACCAAACACAAAGGGCTGCCTCAGGGAAACGTCACCTGGAGGAACTGAGAACTGTGATCGCCCTCGTGTGGCGCGAGAGAGGTTGTCAACAAGTAAATATTGCGTCTGTCTCACTCCGAGGTCTGCCTTCTTGTTTTGTTCCATTGTTAACTAGCGACCTTTCATGTATTTCCAGACACGGGAAAGGGAGAAAAATAGAGAGGGCGTGTGAGTGTGTCTTTGTCTGTGTCTGTGTGTGAGGGAACAAATGCGAGAAGTGTGTGGGAGTCAAGTGGGTGATATCAAAGGTGTCATTACGAGGAAGTTTACCGAGAAGGTGCTGGAGTGGCGGATAGATGGATGGAGAGACAAGGGTGGATAAATGGCTACACTAAGGGAGTGAAGGAAAGAGTTCATGAGAGTGAGGAGGAGGAAAGGAGGGAGATAAAGTGTGCGGTATATTTATGAAGGGAGATTGATGTTTGATTAGAATTAAGGAAAAATGTTGAATTGAGAGAGAGTTTCAGATAGATACACAGATAAAGGTGAATAGGAATGAGAGAGAGAGAGAGAGAGAGAGAGAGAGAGAGAGAGAGTGGTTAAGGATTTTTTCGATTAATGCTAAAAGACACGAGAATCTGTATTGCGGATGTTATGTCACATATTTTACGTTTGCTCTCAATAAACAATTTTTTTTTACCATTGCCATTGATATAAGTATCACGTTCTAGTAGTAGTAGTAGTAGTAGTAGTAGTAGTAGTAGTAGTAGTATGATGAAGAGAATGAGGAATAACAGTAGCAGTAGGAGTAATGATAGTATAAGAATATTCAACAACAACATCAACAACAACAACATTAATACCCACCCACCTACCCAGCACTATCAACAACCAGAACAAAACAGGACACGGACAGACACCACCACCACCACCACCTGTGTTTGGCACCTGCGGGTCACGTTCTCATTGACTTGGCGGGGCAGAGGCACGGAAGAGGAGGAGGTGGTAGTGGACAGGGGAGGTAAAGAGGCAAGGGAGGCAAGTGGAAGAGAGTGAAGGAGAGTGGAGGTAGTGGAGGTGGTGCGTGTGCCTTGTATTGGTGAGTCAGCGGGGAGGCAGTAACATCCGCAGCAGCGTGATTGTGTTAAGCAAGAAAGTCACGAAAGGGGGAGTGTTTTCGCCTTCCACCCCCGCCTCTTCTCCCTTCCTGCCACCCTGTCCTCCCCTCACCCTCACCTCATATCCTGCCCTCCTCTCCCCTCAAATTCTAGCTTCCCATTCCTTCAAATCCTTCCCTCTCTTAGTTCCCATTTTTATCCCTCCTTTTCTTCCTATTTTCTATTCCTTCCCCTTCCCTTCACTTCCTTCGTACCCTTTCCTTTGTTCCCAGTCTTCCTTCCTTTTCTAGTCTCTCTTTTTTCCCTTTTCCGCATTTCTTGTTTTTTCCCTTCCCTATATTCTTGTCTCTTTCCTCCTCCTCTTCCTTCTCTCCTTTCCTTACCTTTTCTTATCCTTCTTTTCGTGGTCTTTCTCCCTCGTCTTCTTTTCTTCTCCCATCCATCATTTTTTTTTCATTTCTACATTTCTTTTCTTTCCCTCCCCTCCTTCCATCCCTCATATCTTTCTCTCACAAAGTTCCCGGTTTCCTTTCTCTCCCCTCCATTCCTTTTTTCAGTCTTACTTTTCCCTTCCTCTTACCTTTCCCTCCTCTCCCAGTTCTTGCCTTCTCTTCTCTTTTCTTTATTCCTTTCCCATTTTTTTTCCTTCTTTCTCCTTCCTCTTCTTCCCTCTCCCAGTTTCTACTTGTTTCCTTTTATTTTCCTTCCTCTATTTTATCTTATAGTTTCACATTTCTTTATCTTTTCTCTTCTACTTTATCCGTCTAAGTTTCTATTTTCCTCATTTTCTCTTCTAGTTAACTGCATTTTATCATTAGTCACCAGTGTACCATTCTCTCTCTCTCTCTCTTTCTCTGTCGTTTCTGCCTTTCTTTTCTTTCTTTTTCTCATTTTTCTCATTAGTCTCTGTCTTCTCCTCTCACTTTTTCCTTTCTTTTCATTTCTCCTTTCCAACCACAAGATATTCATTATTCTCTTCACTCTTCTGTTTTTCCTTCCCATCGTTATCTTCATTTTTCTCACTTATTTTCCCTTTCCATCATATTTTCTCTCATTTTATCCGATATATCTTCTCATTCCCTCTCCTTCCTTTTTTCTTTTTTTCTTTTCATTCTTTGTCATTCTTTTCCTTTATCCTCTACATTTTTCTACGTTCTTTCTTTCTTTCTTCATTTCGTCATCCGCTTCACTTTTCCTATTTCTGTCATTCCCTTTTTGTTGCTTTTCCTCCCATGATCTTCCTTTCTTCTTCCTTCCTTCACATCGTCATCCTTCACCCACTCTTTTATGTGTTCATCCCTCTCTCTCTCTTTTTTTTTCTCCTCTCCCTTCATATCTTCTCTCACTTCCTTCCTGTGTACCTAATCCTCTTCGTCCTCTCTTATTTTCCTTGCTTTATTCTCCTTTTTTCCCCTTCCATGTTTTCGTTTCCATTTTCCCTCCTACTCCTCTTCTTCTTCAGTTATATTTTTCATTGCTGCTTTTCTTTTATATTTTTCTGTGTTTTCTTTGCCAATTTCTTTCATTCTTTTATTTTCCCTTCCTTCTATCGCTTTCCTTCCATTTATGTGTTCCTATCATTTTTATTCGTCTTTATTTCTTTTCCTTTTCTTACTCTGTCTTTGTTTTTCTGTCTTTCCGTCACAGTATAATCCTCTCTCTCTCTCTCTCTCTCTCTCTCTCTCTCTCTCTCTCTCTCTCTCTCTCTCTCTCTCTCTCTCTCTCTCTCTCTCTCTCTCTCTCTCTCTCTCTCTCTCTCTCTCTCTCTCTCTCTCTCTCTCTCTCTGCAATCTAGCTCCCCACTAACCTTCTTTCAATCCATCTTACTTCCCTCCACCCCTCCCTATTGCACCTCCTCCCTACCCTTCCGTGCTTCATTTCTCTTCCTCCCTATCCCTCCCCCTTCTCCCTCTCTCTCCCCACACCAGTCCTGCAGTCTTTTACTCCTGCCTACATGACCTACCTTTCACTTACTTTGCCTTACTTGAGCACTCTTCCCCGTCGTCCCCAACCCTTCCCCCTTGGACCTATTTTTCCAGCACCACTGACCTCCTTACCTGGCGGCTCACGGCTCACCCATTTTTCCCCTTTACCTGTCCTTCCTTCCTATCTCCCCTCATGATCCTAATGGAGTTTCTTTCCTGATCTCACCTGCGCTGGTCTTTCTGCTTCATCACTGACCTTTGCTTCGGCCAGCTAGAGACCTCGTGTGTGTGTGTGTGTGAAGAGGTGGTGGTAGTGGTAGTGGTGGTGGGAGATAGATGTAGAGGAGTTAGGGATGGGAGAGAAGGGGGAAGATGTGGGAAGGGTACGACGAGAAGTGGGCAGTATTTGTAAGAGTAAGAAATAAGGAGGAACGGAGAACTGGAGGAAGGAGAAAGATGGAGGTAAAAGAGGAGATGGACGAGAGGAAATAGTGGAAGGATTATAGGAAGAGGAGGAGGCAAAAAGAAGAGGAGGAACAGGAGGTAGTGTAAGGAAAGGAAAAAGTACGACGATGGAGTTAAAAGAGATTGAGAAGAAATAATGAAAGAAAAGATAGGAGGAGAAAAGGAAGAAACAAGATGAAAGAAGAGAAGGAAGAGAACAAGAGTTGAAAATAGTGCAAAAGAAGGCAGGAGAAAAAAAAAAGGGACGAAGGAGGAAGAGGAGGAAGAGAAGAGAAAAAACAAGGAGGAAAGGGAGGTATAGCAGGAGGTATGAATAAGAAAGAGATGAGGAAGGAGGAAAAGACGAGGAAGACGAAGAAGACAGGGAGTAGGAGGACTGGGTAAAAGCAGAGAGAGAGAGAGAGAGAGAGAAGACTTGAGAAAAAAGAAAACCAGGTCCAAGAAAAAATAAAGGCTAAGGATGAAGTAGAGGAGGAGGAAGAGGAAGAGGAAGAAGGAGAGGTGGAAGGAGGAAGAAGAAGACGTGGAGAGAAACGAGGAGAAGCAGATGCAGTTGTAGTAGGGGAGAGAGAGAGAGAGAGAGAGAGAGAGAGAGAGAGAGAGAGAGAGAGAGAGAGAGAGAGAGTTAGCTAAAAACAAGTAGGATCAGAAGAGAAATAAAAAAAAGGAAGAAAGAATAAGAGAGAAAGAAAAGATAAGAAATGAAAAGAAGAAAGTGCAGGAGTAGAAGGAAGAAGGGAAGAAGGAAGACGAGGACGAAAAGTACAAAAAGTGGGACGATGAGACGAAAACGAGGAGAAACGAGATAGATAGAGAGAGAGAGAGAGAGAGAGAGAGAGAGAGAGAGAGAGAGAGAGAGAGAGAGAGAGAGAGAGAGAGAATATTGCAGTAGTAGTAATTCCCTTTAAAAGAAAAAAAAACTCCACGTCTCTTCCGACACGCATCTCAGTCACGCATTTTTATATCTAATCTTTACGAATGATCATTATTATAATCATGAAATGTGACGCGTGTGTGTCCTGCCAAATTATCATGTATAGGCAATTAAGATGAGAACTAATATATCATAGTTTTCCCTGGCTAGCCTTGGGACGTATTGGGTCATTATACGAAAAAGTTATTAATCTATTCCACCCTAGGGGGAAATAAAAGGGAGATGTATCTGTTTTTATGTAGGGAGGCAATGTGTTATGGATACAAGGATATAGAATTTATATCATGAATACTAGCATTTCTTGTTTCTCTGCTTTGGTAACATATTTTGGTGTGAGTTTATTGTATTTTCGAAAGCTGGTTCTCTTAGCAAAGGAGTGATGGATTAGGTTATTGTTGTGTGTTTTGTAGTCATGTATTTGTTCAGTACAATCGTCCATTATCACTGAAGTTAATGAACAAACGTCATATTATCATTAGCCGGCAAAAGGTTAATAGAGATACGTTCAAATAAATATCAGATTACGCTATTTTTTACTCTCTTAGATTTGCAGATATCATGTCTATAAATACTACATAAACAGTCATATAAATTGATACATTTCCATCATAATATCTTGCTAATTTACGTTTCCCGAGTATCAGTTGCATATAATATATTGATAAATATATACGCATTCATAGTTTACATTTGTTCCTTGTATATACTCTTAGAAGCTCAGTTAACCCATTCAGTAAGGCATACACTCCCACATAATTTGATACACATGCACCCCTGGAGTTTGCATTCGGCGAGTGTGTGTTGTATGCCATTGGAGAGGTGCTGCAGTCAAACATGTTTCTCGGTGTTAAATATTTACCAAGAGATCACTCCCACACTTTCTTTTTGAGCCAGCGAATGGTGATGTTTGCCTTCCCCTCGTGATTCCGTGCTTGGGTTTCAATGTAGTGTTATAATATGTGTTTAATTTTATTGTTAGTAGAGTTGTTTGTTGTGAGTGTGTCGCGCTGCAGCATCAGTGTAGCTTAGATACTGAAATATGGCAATCCCGCTCCGTAGAGTTGGGCAGAGTTTCCCCTCTTGTTTTTCATCCTTACTGCATTTATCATCCAGTTTTTACGTTATCTCTTTCTAACTTTGTTGCTGTTGATATTTTCCCTAATGTAGTTTTTGCATACTATTACGTGTTTACATTTTCATTTAGAGGAGGACTGTTTTGTCTTTATTTTTTTAGTACTCAGGTGAAGGTGAAAGATGTATGCTGACCTTCACTCATAAACGTCCCATTACTGACTACTTCCCGCAGACAGTATGAACTTTAAGACGCATCATACATTCAGCCTTGGCCTTTAAATACACCTACACGCACACGAACGACATGACCCAGCAGAGGACATGTACACCGCTGCCCAAACCCTCTCGCTACAAGCACACATGCGTACAGCGGCAAGTGTGTGTGTGTGTGCGTGTGTGCCGCCAGGCCTGAGTGCAGTCGCTGGTGGGCAGGCAACGCAGAATACTGTGCTGGACCTTTTTAGCCCCTGACGTTGAACATTTATCCCCAGTGCATCACGATTGGGTAGGACTAGGTCATTGAAGTCGGGGCATCGCTGTCCTGCGGGTGAGGGGCGCGGGTGGGGCCGAACGGATGTCACGCTGCTGTCACGGGTTTGAAGGATGGCTCTGATCAAGGCGACTCAGGGACATCAAGGGTCTCCTTTCGCGTTTCCAGCGGCCTGGTGGCGGTGCTGCTGTTGTTATTAAGAGCAGCTGACGTGATTTTTGTAGTGGTAGTCCTGGCCGGGTGTGTTGGGGCGAGAGCAGCGCCACGTAGCGGCGAACTTCTCGGAGATCAATACGCTGAGGAGGCCGCGCACTCCGCAGCCAGTGTTATAGAGTCAGCCACCTTGAGCGGTCGCACCCCGCCATGCCCAAGCCGCCTTACGGTCGCTGCCACAGCTGATAACGTGCTCTTAAGTGGTTCCTGGCCCCCTCTCGATAGGCTGGCGTGGCGGGCGTCGAGCTGCGAGTGCCATGGTCGGTGAGTGAGGGGGAGCCGTGGCGCGCGCCCTCCTACAGCCCTGACCGCCCTCACCGCCCTCCCTCCAGCCACCGCCACCACTCCACCGCCGCCACCACCATCACCGCCGCCATGAGGACCTCCGGCTGGCCCCTGGCGCGCCTCACCCTCCACCTCCTGGTGTTGCTAGCCCGTTCCTACTGTTCTCTCGCCGATGAGCCCACGTGAGTACCCCTCCCCACCCTCCAGCCACCCCCCACCACGCCCGACCCACGGCACCTTGCTAGCCATACCCACCTGCCCACCCACGCACACACACAATGGCCGTCACTTCACCCCACGCCCACCGCCACTCACAAAGATACGAAGCACCACCTGATCACGTCACGCCCACACGCTGCATCGCTCGCCGCCCACCACAAGGGGCACCACAGGGACACCGACGCCTCGCACATCACGCAAACCTCATTTTTTTGCCCTCTCACTTACCTGAAGCAGATCCTCCTCCGGTAACTCCCGCAGCGGCCGCGAGAGGGAGCGTGGCGTAGCTTCCTGCGGCGCCGGGTAGTGGTAGAAAAAAGGCATCTCATTGGAATGGTCTAAAAAGAATCGTAACAGTTTGGGAGGAAAAAAGAGGCTAATTTTGCACCTGGGCATAAGAAGGGCTTT
Source organism: Portunus trituberculatus (assembly GCF_017591435.1). Lineage (NCBI taxonomy): Eukaryota > Metazoa > Arthropoda > Malacostraca > Decapoda > Portunidae > Portunus > Portunus trituberculatus. The sequence continues at coordinate 2,105,925 of NC_059266.1, read as the reverse complement.
GCATCTGTCTCTAGGGAATACACAGAAGTAACCATCATTTGTATGTCACACACACACACACACACACACACACACACACACACACACACACACACACACACACACACACACACACACACACACACACACACTGGCATGTTTGTCCTTCTATCTTTCCTCTAACACTGTGCCTAAAAACCCTTACCAAGAACGCTGTGCTGAAGAAAAAGAAGAAAAAAAAAAAAGCAAAAAAAGCTATATAACTAAAAATGTGAACAGTGATCGAGTTGCACAAGAATGGACCTTAATCATCCCTTCCAAAAAGTTCAAAGTTCAGTACGATATATAAAAGAAAATGGGAGGCAAGCAAGCAAGCAAGCAAGCAGACGATTCTATTGATGAAAGTCGTCCTCTTCTTTCACCTTTAAATTGCCGCAGAATGAATGCAATGTAGAATCCTGAGTGATAAGTGAGACCAGTGGTTGAAAAGTGGGTACCCGCGTCCTCCCCTCACTACAGTATTGATAGAGCGAAGTGTGGTGTGGCCGCATTGATGGCCTAGATAGTGGAGTAGCTAGACCATTAGATTACCCTTTGTTGTCTCTCTTGTGTAATTCATTTTGTAAACACTGTATACATGTTGTCCTTTGTATGTACTGCTGGTGAGATCTGATAAGCCTCTTTCTCTCTCTCTCTCTCTCTCTCTCTCTCTCTCTCTCTCTCTCTCTCTCTCTCTCTCTCTCTCTCTCTCTCTCTCTCTCTCTCTCTCTCTCTCTCTCTCTCTCGATTGATTAGCGCTCTCTAACTACGATGAGTATAAAGAACAGCTTACATCAATATTCTTTAACAATAATGTGATATCATGGTTGATATTGTTATTATCATTATTGTTATTATTATTATTATTATTATCATTATTATTATTATTATTATTATCATCATCATCATCATCATCATCATCATTACTACTACTTCTACTACTACTACTACTACTACTACTACTACTACTACTACTACTACTACTACTACTACTACTACTACTACTACTACTACTACTACTCTTATAGTGCTGAGTTTAAACTAAAACATCACAGGAGTTGCCAATTGTGTGAAGAGTGCGAGGCGCGGAGCACGAAGCATTGTTGTGTTCATGAATGTAATCCGACGCCGCAAAAATCACGGCAGATTGTCTCTGGTGCACAAGGCAGTCAGTGCTTTGCAGTTTAGCCAGACACCGCGCGCCAATAAACCTCTGGGCAGGGCCGTAGATAGAAGGCGCCCGCAGCGTTACCAAAAGAGGGCGCTGGAAGATCTTGCAGTGTTGCCAGAGGTTGTGTAGTAGCAGTTCAGACAGTGTTGCCACATGCAAGTGAAAAGGAACCCATGAGTCCAGTGGAAACTATGTAGCCTTGGAGGGAGAGAGGGAGAGAGAGGGAGAGGACCCACACCTGGCAAAGCTGTGCCTCTATTTATTGAACTTAGAGCAAGAGGCCGATGGAGTGTGTGGGCGGCCGCCTCCTCCAGTGACTTGCCCGAGCTTCTCTCACCGATTGGACTAGTAATCCTTCTGATCGCCTCCTCGCATCGCCATCATCGCCGCTGTAAAGGAAGACTCTGCTGTATGGGAGATATCAGCGATGCGGCGCGATATTAGGGATGAAACCCACTCCCTCGCACCTTTATCGGCATTCACCTTTGACAAGCCACCGCCATGTTCCCGTATGGATGCTCCGTGTTCCCAGCCTCGCTCTCCCCGCATCAAGAAATAGAATAAAGATAAACTACTCCTTTATTTTTCCCTTTCTATTTATTTTCCTTTTATTTTGCTCTCACCACTTCAGCTCTTCCTCCTCCCCTCACCCTCTCACTTGCTTTTCCTCATTTCCTTCCCTTGTGTTACTCTCCCCCAACCTTTTTCTCACTTGAGTTGTCAGGCGTTACCTCTCCGCTTCGCTTCATCTTCCACTTACCATCTGTGCCTTACCACTTCTGCGTCGACTTCTTTCTTTGCAGTACCGATTTAACTCCCTCCCTTTCTCCCTCCACCTGTTTTCACTCCCCTCTTCGCTAAACCATGCTCTAAGCTTCTTCCTTTCTCTCCCTTTCCTTTGCTAAACCTTCATGTCTATCTCACGCACACTACCTACAAACTTTCTCCCTTCCTTTCTTCTCCTCTTCCTCCTCCTCCTCCTTTTTGCCCACTACCATACCCAGTTCTCGATTCACCCTCTGTTCCACCACCTATCCTCTTCAACCACACCATATCCCTCTGAGTTTACACTCCACCACCATATCCTCTTTCGAACTCCCTCCCTCCCTCCCACTCCCTCCTTCCCTCCTCACCTCTGTTTCAACTCTAAACACCGTCATCTGTTTTTACGACTTGCATTTTGCGAAGTCCCTCCTCGCATCCTCTTGCACTCTGGCGCGGCGTTGACTGGTCTGCTGCCTCGTTTATGTCTTGCTACGATTTCCTCCGCCCTCAGCAGCGCTTCGTCGCCCTTTGTTAACATTCAAATCCTCCCCGCTAAGTCCCTCGGTCTGGGCAGGCAAGCAGCGCCAGCAGACTCGACAGCTTAAGAACGAGTCTCCCTATTGCACTAAGCCATTCCTCTTCCTCGTCCTTCTCCTCCTCCTCCTCCTCCTCCTCCTCCTCCTCCTCCTCCTCCTCCTCCTCCTCCTCCTCCTCCTCCTGTCCTTGTTATCATTCTTACCCTCCTCCTTCTCCTCCTCCTCCTCCTAAACCTCCTCCTCCACCTCGTTAGTATATACTCTCGTTATATAAAGCACACTCTCGTCATATACAAACATACCTTCATGTATCTGATCTTCCTATCCATTCCTCTTCCTCCTCCTCCTCCTCCTCCTCCTCCTCCTCCTCCTCCTCCTCCTCAATGTCCTCACGAAC
>NC_059266.1:2070538-2100538 GCF_017591435.1 Portunus trituberculatus | reverse complement strand
ACATCTTTTATTATATATTTCTTGGACTGGAACTCTTCTCTTCTTATTTACTCTCTTATTTTTCGTTCACTCTCATATCTTCTCGTTTTGTCTTCGTTATTACGCTAAGTCTTTCTCTTTTCTCATCATTTCTTCCTTTTTTTTAGTGTGTGTGTGTGTGTGTGTGAGAGTGATTATTGTGATCTGCTTCTCTCCCTCTTCTCTCTCCCTCTCTGTCTGCCAATCTCTCTCTCTCTCTCTCTCTCTCTCTCTCTCTCTCTCTCTCTCTCTCTCTCTCTCTCTCTCTCTCTCTCTCTCTCTCTCTCTCATCCTCCTCCCTCCTATAAATATACATATTTTTTTTTCATAATCCCCCTCTTAAGTACTCTTTGAACGCGTCTACATCAAAAGCGTCTTTCAATAAGTGGAAAAAAAAGACAACAAGGATACTCGTAACTTTTCATGTACTTCTTATTCGTTAGACCAGAAAGAAGAGAGATAGAAAGAGAATTAAGATATTTTACCTGTATGTTAGAGAGAGAGAGAGAGAGAGATGCTTTTGTGTTTTGGATCATGCAACACTGTGTTAGTTCTGTTGCTGACTGGTGTGTTGCCGCAGCGCTGTGTTGAGGAAATGGAGGTGTTTGTGTTGCTGATGTGTTGTGTTGGCTATCCTGACGTGCTGTGCCTGTTTACACCTTTCATTATCATTATTATTAGCAGCAAAAGTTTCCCGCGTCACGTTCTTCATAATTGCCAAACACTTTGTTGTTTTGGTGGCTCTTAGTAGTAATAGTAGTAGCAGTGATGATGGTGGTGTTGATAGTAGTAGTCGTCGTAGTTTTTGTGGTAGATCGACTAGTATAGTAGTAGTAGTAGTAGTTGTTGTTGTTCTCGTTGTTGTTGTTGTTGTTGTAGAAGTAGTGATAGTAATGGTAACTAACATCTGGAGTTTCATATATCTATCTTATTTGAAGTAAATTGAGAGATTTTCCTTTAATGTGTGAATATTTTTTCTAACAAAACTAACGAAACGAAAATATAGCAGCAGCAGCAGCTGTAATGGTAGTAGTAGCAGCAGCAGCAGCAGAAGCAGCAGTAGTTTAGTTGTAGTAGTAGTAGTAGTAGTAGTAGTAGTAGTAGTAGTAGTAGTAGTAGTAACAGTAGTAGTACTAGTAGTTGTGTAAGCTGTCGTGGTTGCTAGTGAAGAGTTTCAAGAGATACATCAAATATTTGTGTGGGTAAATAGGAATCGATGTGGCTCTTTCCTGCGTGTTTTTTAACCTTTCCTTTAAAAACAATCTTCCGTGTGGCGCTGTTGATAATCACTCTCAATCAATACCACATTCATTCCGTAAAACCTTCTTGGTAATTCACCCACAATTTAAAGGTTCGTGTGCTGGACTCCTCATCCTTTATTTTACCCTCTTTGTAAGGACTAAGAACTCTCAAAGACCCATTGGTTTATCTGACACTTCTCTCGCACCACATATACACATTTTCTTTACCTGTGAGCAATGAAGATCTTAAAAATGAACCTGAACTAGTGAAACGAAAGTGTTCTAACCATATACTCCAGGAACCTTTCCCATTACCTCACAGTCTATGCTTTTAAGTGTATAAAGCTCAAATTTTCACACATAAGAGGAGGTGCGTACTTCACTCACCTAAATGGAAGACAAGAACGGTTCCAAATAGCAGACGAGCAGTGTGAAGTGACGCAGTTAGGAGGAGTTTTAAGTCAGCCAGTCATTCAGTCAGTATTCAGTCGACATTTCACCTTCCCTCCGTCATATTCCTTTGTGCGGCGCTCCTAAGACTCATGTTCAGGTCAGTGCTCGCTGGAAACATAAACCTTCTGTCCTTCAACGCCGGAGCAGCAACGCGCACTCGCCTCGGAACGAAAGACTCTGGATAATTTAGTGTGTTTGCTTAGGCTCAAGTGTGATTCAGCACCACTTTACGAAACTCCTGATGAAGTGTGGAACAGCAGACAAGGAGAGAAAGACGAGGACGAGAAAGACGAAAAGAGTTAGGAAAGTGAGAAAGAGGAAATAAAGACGAACGAGGACGAGGAGCAGTAAAGACAAACCAAATAAGTAGAGTGAAGAAAGATGAAGTAAAGAGTGAGAACGAGGACAAGATGAAAGGAGAAACACGAGGATGAGAAACATGAATAGAGATAGCAAAGTGAGAAAGATGAAATTGACACAAGCAAAGAGGAGGACCAGAATAGACGAACCGAATTAAAATGGTGAAGAAAGATAAAGAGAGAAAATGGAAACAAAACAGAAAGGAAGGTTAAAGTAGACAAATAATGTTAATATGTATTGTGTAAAAATGAAAGAGTGAATGAAGAGAATAAGAAGGAAGACATGTGAATAAAAACGATGCATAGGAGAAACAAGAGGTAAAAAAAAAATAAATAAATAAACAACAGTGCGATAAGGAAGGATAAGAACAAAAATCAGAGAAAGAATGAAAAGAAAAAAAAATGAGAAGACTAAGAAAGAAAAAAAATCAAATACCAAAGCGGGTGACGAGGAAGAACACGAGAGGGAAACTAGAAAAAAGGAACAATGTAAACAGTGCAAAGGGGAAAAAAGTGAAGAAAGGGGTGTAATAACGAGAAAGAGTAACGTTAGAAAAATGGGAACAAAAATCCACGAGAAAGTATGAAGAGTTTTGTGTAGAATCGCTGGAGGCTTATAACGTGAAGGGGGAAAGAGAGACATTAGAGAGAGAAAGACAGAGAGGAAGAGGAAGTAGCAAGAGGGGGTAGCGAGTGAACCCAAGTGGAAGAGAAGTGGAAGTTAAGAAGGTGAAAAAAATTAAAGTAAATATTGGAAACAAAAAAGAGAGAAAAAAAAGTGGGAAGTAGTATTCAAGAGAGAGAGAGAGAGAGAGAGAGAGAGAGAGTGAATGTGTGTGTAACCTATATAGTATAATTAAAGATAAATACGGGTTCAGGTTGATATGATAGCTATACACGAGACAGAGAGAGAGAGAGAGAGAGAGAGAGAGAGAGAGAATGTTAAAAGTCAAAGAATCGATTACGTTACAACAGAACAGACTCACAATTTGTAACCTTATCATCATTATCCTCATCATCACCATCCTCATTACATCATCATCATCATCATCATTATCACCATTATTAACAGTGTGACTATTATGACTCGTATTATTGTTACCAGTAATGAGTGTAATCAGGGCAGACTCGTTGCCAAAGCCGAACTCTGCCACAAATCATGACAATATAAATGAACAGCGCCGTCACTCGAACATAAATCCACTTTTGATGTAAATTAAAAGGCCATGTACAACCTACGGCACGATTCATCCCTTTTAGTACCTTGATAATTGAGAGTCGTTTTAATAGCATCATTATGTATACCGTCCCTCGCCCCCTCTTTCTGTCTCTCATCTCTCTCTCTCTCTCTCTCTCTCTCTCTCTCTCTCTCTCTCTCTCTCTCTCTCTCTCTCTCTTCTTGATTTGGGTTATTTTTCATCACTTTCTTCTTCTTCTTCTTCTTCTTCTTCTTCTTCTTCTTCTTCTTCTTCTTCTTCTTCTTCTTCTTCTTCCCATCTTTCTTCCTCTTCCGTTTAACCTTATTTTTCCTTTCCTTTTTACTACTACTACTACTGCTACTACTTCTCTCTCTCTCTCTCTCTCTCTCTCTCTCTCTCTCTCTCTCTCTCTCTCTCTCTCTCTCTCTCTCTCTCTCTCTCTCTCTCTCTCCCTCCTCCTCCTCCTCCTCCTCCTCCTCCTCCTCCTCCTCCTCCTCCTCCTCCTCCTCCTCCTCCTCCTCCTCCTCCTCCTCCTCCTCGCCCCGTTCCCCTCGTTTTCTTCCTTGGTTCCCTCTCCGGACCAATTCTTAATCCCCTCACCATTGATTTTGACAGATTTAGTGAATATTAATTTCCTAACGACTCTTATTTTAGCCGAGAATTGGTGCACGCGTCCTCGAGAGATGCAGTTACCGAGTTCATTCTTTCCTTCTCATTCTTTTTCATTTCTTTTCACTCTTTTTCGTTTTATTTTTGAGCGGTCTATTTTTTTTCTGTATTCTTTTTTTTTATTTCGTCTTTTTGGGGAGCGATTTATTTATTTTTTTTTTTTTTTTTTCTTTGGTTTGTTCGTCCGTTGGGTGTCTCTTTTTCGCACATCTGGTTTTGTGGGTCTGTTAGGTTAGGTATGTTTTTTGTCTTTTATCTCTCTTTTTATTTCGTTATGGTTTTGCATTTTTTTTTTTCATTGTAATTATAGTAAATGCTTCCTATTTTTATCTTCTTTCCCCTTCATTTAATTTACATCCCTCGTTTTATTTATTTTTTTTTTTTTGCGTTTTTTGTCCAATTTTTATTTTCTTCACTATCATTGACTAAGAAATGTCCTTCCTTTTCTTCCTTCTTTCTTTCATTCACTTCCCTTCAAAGTTTGCTTTTCACTAATTCTTAGATTCGAATTCTTTAAAGTTTGGGTCTACTTCCTTGATTTGGTCCTTGTACCCTTAACTTTTCCCATTTTCCCCTGATCTGACTTATTTTCCCCTTCTTCGGTGCTTTTTTTCCCTTTCCTAAAATTCCTACTTTAAGAGTGCAGTAATGGCGCGCTTTTCCTTAAGTCAGATCTTCTCTCTCTTTCTTTCTTCCTCTTAGTTTTTCGTCTAATTTGCATTCTTCTCCCTCTAATGTTCCCTTATTTCCTCCCTAATCTTCGGGTCTCGTTTCCTTCAGTTATGGTCTCACTTACATTAATTCTGCCTCTTCGTACCCTAATTCCGGCCCCCCTCTCTTTTTTGGTTTAAGATTAGGGTACCTTTCTTATATATAAAAATAGAAGGTAATGCCAAGGTTCGCGCTGCGTTTATTCCGGGATGCTGAGGTTGTTTTTGGTGTTTTTTGTTGTATATCACGTTCCTTTGCTTGCGTAGAAGAGTAGGGGTTGTGATTATTTGTATTTTGGAGGCTGTTTTTTTTTTAGAGGATTCTGTTATTATTAGTGCTTTTGGTTTTTATTTGTTTATTTATTCATTTTTGTCAGGCGTGTTTTCTGGTCTTCTAAGCTTCCGACTTTTATTTTATTTATTTTTTTTTTTTTTATCGTATTATTTTCGTTTGTTATATTTTTGTGATGCTTTAGGGTTTTATTTTCGTCTCCTTTATCACATTATCTATATTTCATTCATTATTTCTTTACTGGCCTTATAGGTAATAATGCTAAAATATGTGTGGTGTCATTTTTAGTTGCTGGGAATTTTATCTATCTTTTTTTTCTACCTACCACTGTATTATTTATCGTTTTCCTCCTTGTCTTTTTTTTCTATCTCGAATTAATTTACTTGTCTCTAAATTTTGTGTCCGTGCATTCACAATTTAAGCTCCAATTCCCTCCACTCGGTCGGTATTGGCTTCGATGCACAGTATTCATTCACGACCTCGGGTTTGTATGAGTGAATTCGTCTTTTTTTAGTATCCATGAAGGAACAGATTAATCTTCTAAAACACCGTGATTTGCGTGTATTTTTGTAACGCAACTGACCTACATTAAAGGTTCGTTTCCTCCTCATTTTAAGCTTCATATCCCTTGAGTTATCCTACTGTTCTCCCTCATTGTTTTATTTATTCAGGAAATGAGTCTTCTATATTCTTGTCTCCGTATATTCTCATTTTAAGTTTCACACGTCCTTGTTTTTTTCCCGTTTGTAAGTAAATGTGAGAGATATGTGAATGGTTCTAAATTACTGTTTTAGGCGTATTTTACACTTTTCTCCCTTTAACCGTTTGACTTCAGTTTCGTACATCTTTCTTTCATTATCAATTACTTAGACACCTTAGTTTATTTTACATCCACCTCTAATCTTTGAAGCGGATAGAAGTTGCAAAATATATTCTTTTTAATCCTGTACTTTTCTTGTATACGCTTATAAATATTCCATGTATTACTTCTGCTCTTTTTTATTGTTTCGTATCGCAGTGAAAACGTTAATATAGCGTCTATATTTAGATCACCCTCTCTCCTTCACTTTTAAGTGCCTATGAGGGGACTAATTAATCCTTTAAATAATTCTGATTCTGATGCTTTATACATTTTTATGACGTATTTGGCATTTAATATTCAAGTCTCTTTTTTCCTTCATTTTAAGCTTGCAGTCCCATATTTCACGACACTGTTTCATGTGATTCATTTGATAGAAGACAATTTTATATATTTTTTTTTTTTATCTTGCCGTTTTACCTTACTAAATACACTAAACAAAAATATATATGGTTCTTTTATTGGCCCTTCTAGTTTCAAGTTCATGTTCCTTTATTTAGCACTAGTTTTACACCGATAAATTACATCAGAAGCAGGATCTTTAGGTGTTCTTCGTGTTCTTTTTTAATATATACATTTATAGATATCAGTTTTAATCTTGTTCAATTTATTTTTTCGGTAATAAGAAATTTAAAAAGTAGTTGTATTTGACGCGTGAATTTCAAATACAGTTCGTGTGGGTGTGTATTTAAAGAACATTTCGTGTGCGTGTATTTAAAGAATTTTGCGTGCATGCGCGTGTATTGAAAGTATTTCGTGTGTGTTTTAAGTCCATCTTGTGTGTGTAAATGTAAAGTCTATTTCGTGCATATTCTAAGTAAATAGTGTGTGTGTGTGTGTGTGTGTGTGTGTGTGTGTGTGTGTGTGTGTGTGTGTGTGTGTGTAAAGTATATTTGGTGTAAACGTATTTCAAGTACATTTTTGTTTCCATTTTTTTTAAGAACGCGTTTAGCCCAAATTTGACGTCCCCCTTTTTCCCCTCTTTTCCACTCATTGCGAGCCGGCAGTCCCCTTGTGTGAGGGTACTGTTCCCGTGCTCTCACTGGCCATTCCCCTTGCTTTGTGACCTACTTAATTTACGTCTCTATAGCATTTTTTTCCCCAATTCCTTTATTTTTATCCACCTTTTTTTCCTCCTTTGGGTCCTGTTTCTTGATTTTTTTTCCCTGATTATGTGTGTGTGTGTGTGTGTGTGTGTGTGTGTGTGTGTGTGTGTGTGTGTGTGTGTGTGTGTGTGTTTTCCTTATTTCTGTCCTACCTTTTACCTCTTGTGCTTATGTTTCCAGCTTTATTTTCCTATTATTTTCTTCCATGTCATTATCCTTAGTCCAAATTTCGTCTTTTATTTTCCCTCATTCTTACGCTCTGCCCTACTTTCATCCTCTTCTTGTTTAGCCCAATTTTCTTTCTTATTTACCATTTTCTTTTATATATCTCACTGTTATATTTTTTCCTCCTATGTCCATATGTGTAGTTCTTTTCTTTCTCCTTTTTATGCATTTCCCTCACCTATTTTCCATTTTTTTCTATATTTAACCCAATTTTCCTCTCGTCTTTTCATGTCCCCTTTACTTTCCTCCTCTATTCCCATTACTTCTCACCTATTACATCTTTTTTTTTTCCCCATTGCCTTTGTATATTACCCCAATTTTATTTCCTTTACTTTCCGCCCTATTTTTTTCCCTCACTGTTTTCCCTTTGCAGTTATTTTTCCCCGTATGCATTTTTACGTTCTACTTCCTTTCCGTTTCGGCTCCGGTATTGTTCGGTTCCCACTCTTTTGTCTGTCTCGGGTCTGGCTGCCCTGTTCAGGTCTGGGCGCCTACTCGGGTTTTGGCTCATGTCTAGTTCGGGTCTCGCTCGGGTCTAGCTTGGGTCTAGCTCCCCTCGCAGTCCCCAGAGCAAGTTAAAAGGGGTCTGAGCTGCCTGCGTGTAATCAATACTATGAAAGCTGCGCACCCGTTGTACCCACACCAGCCAAGTGGGTCAGCCTGCCGATCTCTCTCTCTCTCTCTCTCTCTCTCTCTCTCTCTCTCTCTCTCTCTCTCTCTCTCTCTCTCTCCATGGCCTCTTTCCTCCAACACTCCTCACCTATATCTCTCTCACACTGTTCCGCTCTCGCTGTTCTCTCTCTCTCTCTCTCTCTCTCTCTCTCTCTCTCTCTCTCTCTCTCTCTCTCTCTCTCTCTCTCTCTCTCTCTCTCTCTCTCTCTCTCTCTCTCTCTCTCTCTCTCTCTCTCTCTCTCTCTCTCTCTCTCTCTCTCTCTCCTCCTCCTCCTCCTCCTCCTCCTCCTCCTCCTCCTCCTCTTCCTATTCCTCGTCTATTCTTATCCTAATCCTGTATCTCCTCCTCCTCCTCCTCCTCCTCCTCCTCCTCTCTTCCTCCTCCTACTCTGGTTCATCCATGTTGCTTCCCTCTTCCCTCTCTTTCAACTATTACCTCCTCTTCTTCCTCTTCCTCCTCCTCCTCCTCCTCCTCCTCCTCCTCCTCCTCCTCCTCCTCCTCCTCCTCCTCCTCCTCCTCCTCCTCTGATTGGCCCAAGCGGTTGATGCTGATGACTTCAAAGCGACTCAAGACGTGAAACCTTGATACCAATCTTTATTTTTTTCCCTTACCTGACCGGAAGTGCCACGCGGAGGTGCTTTCCCCTCAAAACGTTTCCCTTAACATTTTCTTTTTCCCCTCCCTTGATATTACCCTCTCATGTTTTGAAATTTTCAGTGCGGATGTTTTCATTTTCTTTATATTTTTAATCACTGCGATTTATTTTCTGAAGGTAACGTTTGCTTTGTGTGTTTCTTCCATTTTCATTCTTTTTTTTTTAAGTTCCATTGTTAGGTTTTTTTTTTTTTTAATCTGTAAATTTGCAGAAGATATCGTTAGTAAATAATTTCTTGATTTTTTTTCTTCGTGTTTCTTTCTTCCTCTCTTTCTCATCTCCCCCTTTTTTTTTATTTCCTTTGAGAAATATCGAGTCACTTAATGTTTCCCTCACATCGTATACCTGGAGTTAGAATTTCCAATGTCTATATTTTTATGATACTTCAACAGGTACCATTTTTATTTAGATTAATATACTTTAATACTCTCTCTCTCTCTCTCTCTCTCTCTCTCTCTCTCTCTCTCTCTCTCTCTCTCTCTCTCTCTCTCTCTCTCTCTCTCTCTCTCTCTCTCTCTCTCTTTCCAAAATTTATGTATTTACTTATCATTTACTTCTTCCCTCTTGCTTCTTGCTTCCTTGTGCACTAGTGGGTTTTGGCAGTGCGTTTATCTACCCAAATGATAACGCAGGTAGGGTACGAGTCCCGCAGGGTGCAAATTCTCTCGTCCACCTGACCAGTAGCAGTGGCAGGTAAAGCTGGCGGCCCTTACCTTGCCTTACCTGTCCCGAAATAGAACTTTGGAAACTACGAAGACGCTTGTTACTGGAGGGCGAGGGAAGATGGCGAGAAGGAGAGGGAAGGAGGGAGGGAGGGAGGTGCAGTGGAAGGAGGAGGTAAGAGATGGTAAGAGAGGAAGAGAGGAAGGAAGGAATGGTTGGCTGGAAGGGAGAAGGGAGAAGGAGGGAGGAAGAGTCGAGAGGAAGGTAAGAGAGAGAGAGAGAGAGAGAGAGAGAGAGAGAGAGAGAGAGAGAGAGAGAGAGAGAGAAACAAAAGAGGAGACAGAGTAGTAGAGGAAGAAGGGGAGGCAAGGAAGTGAAGGGAGACGAAGGGGAAGGTTAAGTAGTATCATGATTATTGTTTTCGAAGACAAAGAGACGTATCATGATTAGCTCACCTGGTGTGTGTGTGTGTGTGTGTGTGTGTGTGTGTGTGTGTGTGTGTGTGTGTGTGTGTGTGTGTTGCTGTATTATTGAGTATTTTCGTGCGTGGCTCTGCATGGCCATCGATCATTGTGGCAGCAGAAGGGAAGAGGAGAAAGCGAATGGGAGAAAAAGCAAGAGGAAGACGGAGAGAAACTGGGTACGGGAACATATTCAAAACATAACGAAAGAAAGCTGGTCAGAAAATAAACTATTGAAAAGAGAAAAACGGAGAAATAAAACCAAGGAGTTAAGAAAAATATCAATAGAATGAAAGTGGTTAATAGAAATAAGAGTAAAGAAAATAATGAAAGAAGAAATAAGACAAGGAAGAGAAAGGAAAGAAGAGAAGGCGGGAAGGTTGGATCCAAGAAAAATTAAATACAAAAGAACTAATACGAAAGATGAAGCAAAAGAAGTAGAAGAAAGAGAAGACGGCGGCGGCGGAGGAGGAGGAGGAGGAGGAGGAGGAGGAGGAGGAGGAGGAGGAGGAGGAGGAGGAGGAGGAAGGGAGAAGAAGGCAAGACAAGAGGGTCAGAGCAAAAGAAAAAAAGTAATAGGAAAAGATAAAGCAAAATACGAAGAAAGAGAAGACGACGGAGACGGAAAAAGAAAAATGCAGAAGGGTTGGAGCAAGAAAAACTGATGGAAAAGATGAAGCGAAATAAGAAGAAAGAGAAGAGAGAGAAGAAAGAGGAAGAAGAGGAGGAAGAAGGAAGATTTGTCTCCGTCCTCTGCCCTCGCTTACCCTCACCCCCTCCCACATGCCTCGTCCTCCCCCCACCAGCGAAACACACGAAGCAGCGAGTCAACACTTAGACAGTAATCAATACTTCCATTAACCTGACCCACTGAGAAGCCTCGGAAGGGGACGCGTGTTTACCTCCAGTTCACAAGCGGGTCAGGGTTAGATAAACTTGTGAGCCTCCCCATTGTTCCCATTGTCACACCTCCACGCCACGCCTGGGTCCTCGTGCCCCGCCATCATATCACCGCCTCTCTGTACATACACTGACGTTGTTACCCGTGTGGGAGGTGTGTTTAAGTCTGCGCCACCTTTCACCTCGCTGGCACCGGTCGTATGTTTTGTACTGTCGGTAGTCTGGTCTGCTTTTTATTTAAGTCTCCTGTGAAGATTTTCGTGGGTATGCTGTAAATTTGGTGCCTCTGCCTCTGGGTTGTATTTTATTTTATTTTTTTATTAATTTATATATATTATGTCACTTCATCAATGATATAGGATATTTTCAGTCCACCCAGCCGGTAACGTCATTGCTTTTCTTTACTGATTCATATTTGATAAGTTTTAAGTAGAAAGATTTCTGAACCACTTTAATTCTCATAAAAAAAAATGTTCCAAATGTGAAATAAGGTCTTTGATATGATTGTAATTCCATAACTGGTGTAGAAAAGTGGATCTCTCAAAAAATTATATTCATGCTTTGATTTTCCAATTCAGTATTGATTTTTAAGTAGAAACACGAAAGTAAAAATAAAAGCATTGATATAAGTATAATTCAATCAGTAATGGACAGAAGTTGCACGCTATGCCCCAGTACCTCTCAACATGTATATATGTATATAAAACAAAAACTTTCTATCACCACTACTACTAGCATCACCAACATCACCACCGCCACCACCCCCACAACCACCACCACCATCACGATCATCCACGTCACCATAATTCCTGTTTTGTGGTTGCCATGTACCCTCATGCATCGTGAATATTACCACGCACCTGTGCCACTGATTTCCTGTCACACCTGCGGGAGCCGAGAGGGACGGGGGGAGGCGGGATCACCTGGCTAATGAACGGTGTATTCCTGCGGTTATTGGGACGTGATCCACCCACCCTCGCTATGATTATCACCTCCCACCACCTCTCGCCGCTCACGCCTCTGTCACCTTTGCTTTATTTTGGGAAAGTTACATGTAGGAGTAGTATTAATAATAGCTTCGATCGGCACTATTCGTTAAAAGTGAGGATAAAAGAGGGCTTCCTTATAAATATGCTTGTCATCCTTTTTTTTTTTGGATTTAGTTTTGAAAAGTGATCTGTAGAAGTAGTAGTAGTAGTAGTAGTAGCTTTGATTTACACTTTATAAGAGGGGAAAAACAGGTTATTCTAGTTTATGACTCGTCTTTGCCACCTTTGCTCCTTTACATTGTTTTGGAAATATTCTTTAGGAGTAGCAATAATAGTACCTTACATCCATACAATTAAAAGAAGAGATTAAATGAAGTGACCTGTATTATTAGTGATAGAAATAGTTTGTTCCATTAATCCATTTAGTAAGAAGAGGAGAAAAATTAACCACTTCGTCGAAACGCACATCTTTTCTTTTTAAGTGTCTTTGGGAGAGGTGACCGCAGTAATAGCAGTAATCAGCACAATTATAAAAAAAACTAGTGATAGAAATAGGAGTAAACTAAAATGACATTACGACTCATCTTCGCCCCTTTTCTTCTTTTAGGATTTTTTGTCAAAGATGGCTATAGAAGTAGGAGAAATTGTAGATTGCATTTATATCATTCATAGAAGTCTTCGTTACCGCTGATATCTCTGTCACTTTGCTTTTATTTAAGTTGTTTTGAGAAAGGCATCTATCTGTATGAGTAATAGTAACAGCGCCCTTAATCAACATAGTTCGCATAAAGAAAGAAAAGAAAGGACCGGTGAAACTCACTCCACAGTGCTTTCATCTTTGTCATCTTTGCTTTCTGAAGGCGTTGTAAGAAAGGTTGTACGTGTGGCCGTGACTGTTCCTTTGGTCAACACACTTCAGAAAATGAAAAAAAATAGTGGAGTCTGTTAAAACTCTCACACGCTTCACCTTTGTTTTTAGCGTGTTTTGGCAGAGGTCTCAAAGAGTAGTATAGAGTAGGTTAGGTTTAAAGGACCATTGTTTTGCACCACGCACCAAGTAGGGGAAGAAGAGAAAAAGACACATAGTTTATTCCATCTCTCAGCGATCCTTTCTTTGTCACTGCTGCACTTTGAAGGTGTTTTAGGGAAAGAAGCCTGTTGGTGTGGTGACATTGTCTTCGATGCACACAATTCATAGAGAGAGAGAGAGAGAGAGAGAGAGAGAGAGAGAGAG
The DNA here is from genome assembly GCF_017591435.1 of Portunus trituberculatus. NCBI lineage: Eukaryota > Metazoa > Arthropoda > Malacostraca > Decapoda > Portunidae > Portunus > Portunus trituberculatus. The sequence continues at coordinate 2,087,832 of NC_059266.1, read as the reverse complement.
AGAACTTTCATCTCGCGCTAGTTAATTATATATCACGTTTGCACTTTGAAGGTGTTTTTAGCAAGGCACATATTAGAGTGTCTCATCTCATACCAACACAACCTTTAGAGAAAAATAATAAGGACTTTGCTTTGATTCCCATTTCGTGTGAATATATTTTTTTTTCATGTTTCGAGACGGGTTCATGTAGAAATAGGAGAGAGAGAGAGAGAGAGAGAGAGAGAGAGAGAGAGAGAGAGAGAGAGAGAGAGAGACTTTATTACATGTGTAACCTAAAACAGTGCCGTTGTAAGAGAAACAGTCCTTTATCTACTTACGAGTAAATCACAAAGAAATACAAAGAAAGAAGAACTGCAGTACCGTTCAATTTAACATTAAGTATCTTCTATCGATCAGTCAGAGAGAGAGAACGAAAATGCCATGTTAAATTAAGGTTCTCCGCGTCTTCTGCCCACACACTGCTACAAAAGGAACTCATCCCTGGCCACTTAAATCACAAGGAAATAGAAAACAACAACATGAATAATTTAATATTAACTATCGTTTATCGATCAGGCTTAGAGGGAGAAAGATGAAAAGCTTCTCAGTGTCTTGGTACTAACACACTCCATCGAGGAACTGATCTCTATCGACTTAAATCGCAAGGGAATGAAGAGGAGAAAGTACCGTATCATTTGACCCTCTTCTTGGCAATCAGACAGAGAGGGAGAAAGAAAATGACATGTTATATAAAGGTTTTCAGTGTCTTCTACTCACGCACACAGACACACACAAAGTAATTTAAAAGTGTTGTATCATTTGACTTTATATCTAAGCAGTAATAAATAGTAAAACGAGCCTTGTATTAGCATTAACGATCTTTTATTAGCAACATTAGAGTGAAAAGCCATGTTGTAAGCTTATCTATGTTACGGAATAAGAAAAAAAACTTGTTACATTCAACTTTATATATTATCAGTAAGGAATAGTGAGAAAAGCCATAACATTAATCTTCTCTTATCAGCAACATTAAAGTGAAAAGCCGTGTTGTAGTAAGCTTATCTGTGTTACGGAATAAGAGCAAAAACGTATATCATCTAACTTTATATCTTATCACTAAGGAATAGCAAGAGAGCCCTTAACATTAACCCTGTCTTATCAGCAACACTAGAATGAAAAACCGTATTCTAAGCTTATTTGGGTTATGAATGAGAATAAAACTTGTAATATCTAATTTTACATCTTAACAGTAAAGAATAGCAAGATAACATTACCCCTCTCTTATCAGCAACATTAGAGTGAAAACCTGTGTTATAGTAAGCTTATCTATGTTACGGAATAAGAAAAAAACTTGTATTATCAATCTTTATATCTTATCAGCAAGGAACAACAAAAAAAGCACAAAACATCAACCCTCTCTTATCAGCAACATTAAAGTGAAAATCCTTGTTGTAGTAAGCTTATCTATGTTACGGAATAAGATAGAAACCTGTATTGTTAATCTTTATATCTTATCAGTAATTAACAACAAAAAAAGCACTAAACATCAACCCTCTCTTATCAGCAACATTAGAGTGATAAGCTGTGTTGTAAGTTTATCAGTGTCTTCTAGCCCTCTGACCACACACTTCATTGATAGACAGTATAAAAACGCTCTTTGTTATCGATTTCCTTCCCGACGGACTGTGCCAGCGCCCCCTCCCCTCAGTGCACCCATTGTGAGCCTATTGAGGGAATTGATCCACGCCCAGGGTCGCCGCCCCCTAAATGTCACTCATCCTAAAGGTCCCAGTGGTTGTTTTTTTTCTTTTTATGACTATTTTTAATCACATTCATGGCGGTCACTCGTTTTTTGTTGTGTTGTTATTTTGGTCTCTCTCTCTCTCTCTCTCTCTCTCTCTCTCTCTCTCTCTCAGTGTGGTGAATTTTTGTCTTCTTTTTAAGATAATGAGGTTCATTTGGTGCTTTTTATAGTGGTGTGTTTCTAAGCCTATCGAATCGCCGACACACACACACACACACACACACACACACACACACACACACACACACACACACACACACACACACACACATACTGACCTTGCACAGAACTCGGTCATCTGAGAATTTTGCGATACTGCGATGCTTCCAAAGAGAGAGAGAGAGAGAGAGAGAGAGAGAGAGAGAGAGAGAGAGAGACCCGGAGGAGGCGTGTAGCTGCAGGTTGAGAAGGAAAGCGGCCAGTTCATCCTCGGCGGGCAGCTCTATTTTGCTTGAGGCTGACGGATATTGCGCCTTCCTTCTCCTAAAATTCCCTCAGAAAAATGTGGATCAAACTCCTTCAGCCGCAACCTGGCGAGGCGGAAGGGAAAGGTGGGCGAGGGAGAGCCAGTGGTGTCACGCTCTTGTTTTCGCAGACACCCTGACACTTGTCCCATAAACACATGAGTCCCGCGCACTCTCACTCACCTGTACGTACACACCTGCGTTATATGCGTGAATGCGTGCTTATGTACATCTTACATATAATTAAAGCAATCGCACTATTTTCCAAGGGGTTTAGTTTAAGTGACAATGTGTTTTTACTCTTTTCTTATGATGCAAGTGACAGATTAACTACATTTCTACATTATGAACAGAAGAAACACTCTTGAGCAACTGCCTAGTCATCCGTGTGGCCTTGGAAAATAGTCGCGGTTAGAGAGCAAAGATATTCAGCATAGTGACCAAGAGCCTGGCGACAGTGTGTGGGATTTCCGTGACAGAACCGGACACACGTAAAACACACTCACCACTACACGCTCATACCTTTATCCCTCCACACCTCGTCCTGACCTTCCTTATTCCTCATTATCCTTTGTTGTTTTTTGCAATACTAGAGATATATTTGAGACACCTGCTTATCACCTGCCTCACCTGTGCACTGTCCTCATGAGCACTAAGTTAATCTCGTTCTCCTTTCAGCTATCGGCCAGCTGTTGCGGAAGCGTTCAAGTAAGTGCTTTTGTCTCACCCTGTTAGTGTTAAGGTCCTTCTCGCCGCCACGTCACCACTACCAGATTGAAGAACAGAGTCAAATTCCCCTTCATATATAAAGGCATTATATTAACATCAGTGTCAATGAGCCTTATTCTCTCCAATGGTTAGACTGAATTGAAAACAAACACTCAGTTGATTTAATAAGGCAGTGTTATGTGAAGTTGATACTATATTCCTATTGTTGTGTAACATTTTGGTCTGAATGGCTAAGACAAGTTATATTCACAACTGCCATGACATTGCTTAAGTTGTATTCACTCTTTTAATTCGTTTTGTCATCAAATACGTAAATCTGAATGATCCTAAAGAACGTTATATAATAATTACATCTTGAAATATGTATATAAAGTTGTATTCACCTTTAGAAAAAAAATCACAGAAAAGTTTTGCTAAAAAAAATTCCATTTCCTATAAAAAGTTGTATTCATCTTTAGAACAAACACAAGAAAAAGTTCCGTAAAAAAACATTACTTTCCCAATAAAAGAGTCCACCTTTCTCTCAATAATAAATAGGAGAGACACACAAAGATAGAGTTAAAGAGAAAAAAAAAAGTTACGTCCAGAAAACCTCCATTAGCTTCCCTATAAATAGGAACATTCATCTTTGGAAATGAATGACAAAAAATTTGTATTAAAAAAGACCCTGCATTAGATTCCATTTGAAAAGCTGTATTCACCTTTCCCTCAGTAATAAACACGAGTGCGTGACGTGGCGGCGGGCGTCCCAAGTTTGAGCAGCGCGGCTTGAGAGAAACACGGAAATTGAACTCTCTGGGTCACGGAACACCAACTTTTTAGTGTTGAGGAAGGCTGCTGCTGATTGGCTGCCCTCTCCTGCCGTGCTCCGTGGCTCTAGGTGCTTCAGAATTCCGTGTCTCGCTTCAGAAGTACATACGTTCCACACGCCATTAGCTTAGTGGCTGCCGTGCTTGCCTCATGCTTTTTGCTTCAACTAGGAAGTGTGAAGAATATAGGGACGCTCTTTGCTCCTGCAGTGACATTCTGACCCACTATTAATCCCCAGATGTATGTGCTTTTATTCACATATATATGAACACAGAGTAAGATTTTTATATCACTACCTCATGTGTTCCCAATGGATAATCTTGTTTTTCTTTTGAATTTTTGTAAGTTCAGGATTGACTTTTTATATTTTTAACCTGCCCAATCATCATAATTATATTTACTATGAATGAAGATAACAATAATTGATACAAGAATGGTTAACGTGGTACTTTGCATGCTAATACTGTATGTACAGTATAATATCTTTACCTTATAGTGACTAAGATAATTTACAAAGATTTATGTGTATATATTGCTGGTGATGGTTCATGTTTATTAGTTACCAAGATAGTTAACTCACCTGTAACTCACCTGTGACTCACCTGTACAGTGTTTTTATCCTCACCTATTCTTACTCCTCCACTCTTATTTACCTTTCCCAGCTTGTATATATATGCATTGCACCTTCTCACTTCGTCCAATCCTTCCTTCACGCCAGTCCAATCTCAAAACACACACACACACACACACACACACACACACACACACACACACACACACACACACACACACACACACTCCTGCATTCTTCATAATTTACATTTCTCCTTCAAACTTCCATCTTTTGCATCACAGACCTTGAACTTTTCATAAATTTTCTCGTTCCATCTTTTTTTCTTTCTTTTCTTGAAGGTGTTCGTAAGTCTCTCTCTCTCTCTCTCTCTCTCTCTCTCTCTCTCTCTCTCTCTCTCTCTCTCTCTCTCTCTCTCTCTCTCTCTCTCTCTCTCTCTCTCTCTCTCTCTCTCTCTCTCTCTCTCTCTCTCTCTCTCTCTCTCTCTCTCTCTCTCTCTTACACACACACACACACACACACACACACACACACACAAATCAGAGACCTTCAACTTCTTACGGATTTTTACTTATTTTCTTTCATATCGGTTTCCTCCCCCTCCTCCTCCTCCTCCTCCTCCTCCTTCTCCTCCTCCTCCTTCTCCTTCCTTCTCCTTCTCCTCCTCCTCCTCCTCCTCCTCCTCCTCCTTTCACACGACGTACACATTTCTTCGTCCCCCTTTCTTTTTTGTAATGTGTCTTCAGGTGAGTCAGCTCAGGTAGGAGATCTCTGTGTTCTTACCTTGCTATCTCTTGAGGTTTTGTAATCAGGTAAGTGACAGCAGCGTGTGGTTCATGCTGTGTGTGCGTGTGTGTGTGTGTGTGTGTGTGTACTTTCTAATCTGTAATCTTTGTTGTTATCGTTTTAAATCCTACTGTAGGTTAGTGATTGCGTGTATGTGCGTAGGTATATGTGTTGTTTTTACATAGAAATAAAGAGAGGGGGAGTAGGAAGAGGAGAGTGAAAAATAGGTATGTATTTAACTAGAACGATGAAGGTAGATAAAGAGAAGGAGAGAAGAGAAGAACTAAGGGCTTAGCAAACAGAGGAATAAAGGAAAACTTGATAGACAGATGTGGGGGAAATGGAAGAAAAGGAAAATATAAATTAAAGAGAAAGACATAAAAGGTAGATATAAAACAGAGAAGAAGAGAAGGAGAATTGACAGGTGAGACAATAGAGAAGTGAAGAAAAGAAAAATAGAAATAACCAGAGTGGGAGAGAGAGGAAAATAAAGGACAGAGACAAGATAAGAGAAGAGAACAAAGGAAAACCAAGAAAAAAATCATTGAAAATAGGGATAGAAGGAAGGAGGAAAACATAAATAAAGAACAAAGACATGAGATACACGAAGAACAAAGAAGAGGAGAGAAGAGACAGAATTGAGAGGAGAGCAAACATGGAGGGAAATGGGGGGAAAGGAGGTAGGTGGAGGAGGGGAGAGACGGAGACAAGAGACGGGAGAGGAGGAGGAGGAGGAGAGGGAAGACAAGTAATCGAGTGGAGAGTAAATAGCGAAGGAGACAGGCGAGAGGGACACAGGAAGGAGTCTGTTTGAAGAGCCAAACTAGAGACTCTGAAGTTACCAGTCGCTCTATAACGCTATTTTTTTATTCATTTTTCTCTTCCAGGTTATATATTATTTATTTTTTTTCCTCTCCGTCGTGTAGGCTTCTGCGGAATGGCGACGCGGAAGGGAATTCTTGAATGTATCGCTGGGAAGGAAAGGAATTTATCTTTTATTACTCCCAGAATGAAAAAGAAAATAAAGATGTTTTTTATATATATTTTTCTTTATGAGTGTAATTTTGCGTGTTTTCAAATGTGTTAGTTTTTATATTGATTGTTTTATTTGTATATACTCAAGTCTTGTATTCTCTCTCTCTCTCTCTCTCTCTCTCTCTCTCTCTCTCTCTCTCTCTCTCTCTCTCTCTCTCTCTCTCTCTCTCCATTACACCACTTCACTGGCTTTATCTTCGCCTCTTCACTCTCTTTCACGCTCCCTCTTTCTTCTCTTCTGTTCTGCCCACGTGGACACACCTAATATTACACACACACACACACACACACACACACACACACACACACACCTGTTGTACCCAAATGAAGGCAATTTTTCTGACATTTTCTTCTTTGTTTCTTATCATTCTTGTTTTTTTTTTTTCTTTTTAAATTTACTTTTTTTTTTTTTGTGTGTGTGTGTGGAAGTTAAGAGGTGTAGAGATGGTTCGTTTTCTTTATTTTCTGTTCTTTAGTCAGTTTTATTTATCTTCGTTTTGATAAAGACAATATAATCACGTCTCTCTCTCTCTCTCTCTCTCTCTCTCTCTCTCTCTCTCTCTCTCTCTCTCTCTCTCTCTCTCTCTCTCTCTCTCTCTCTCTCTCTCTCTCGAATTCTTATCCTCTACGTCATATTTGGTTTGAAAAATAGAAAGATAAACATGAACTAACCTTTTTCCCTCTCAATTCGTCCTTTTCCGCTCCCTCTGTTCCTGGAAATAAATTGATGGGTTTCCTATTTCTCGTTTCTCCCCTTATATCTCCTCCCACGTCCTCCCACGCACGAAGACAAACCTTTTTATCTCACTAATCTGCTTCCCCACGTTTGCTCTCTCCCACGTCCCTCACTCCGGCCCTGTTTCAAATCAGCTCGGCAAGTTATGGTATCTATATTTGCTCCTCTTCGTCTTCCTTCATCTTCTTCCGCCACACTCGGCCACGTTCTCCTCCTCCTCCTCCTCCTCCTCCTCCTCCTCCTCCTCCTCCTCCTCCTCCTCCTCCTCCTCCTCCTCCTCCTCCTCCTCCTCCTCCTCCTCCTCCTCCTACGAGAAGCTTGTGTCCTAAAACAAATGATTCCGTGATTCATTTCTCCCTTCCAATTTTGCAGAGAGAGAGAGAGAGTGGGGTGAGAGAGAGAGAGAGAGAGAGAGAGAGAGAGAGAGAGACAGAGAGAGAGAGAGAGAGAGAAACGATATTCTCTACATTTCCTATACCTCCCGAGCATTTATTTACCTCCTCCTCCTCCTCCTCCTCCTCCTCCTCCTCCTCCTCCTCCTCCTCCTCCTCCTTCTCCTTCTCCTCCTCCTTCTCCTAGACCTCAAAAATCTCGGCCCCTTCTGTCTTACCCAAAAAAGGAGCCTGTTAACCAAGCCTCTTTAATGTCCTACCAGGCATCCCACACCGTCCTTTGCCCCCCATCCATTCCTCTCCCCCCCTCCCACCTCACCCTTCCCTCTCCTCTCTCCTCTTGTCTCTTTTTACCTATTTTCTTTTTTATGGACGTTCCAAAATTGACCCCAAGAATTGTCCACCATCGCCCCTCTCCTCTTTAACATTCTCCTTAGCTCTCTCTCTCTCTCTCTCTCTCTCTCTCTCTCTCTCTCTCTCTCTCTCTCTCTCTCTCTCTCTCTCTCTCTCTTTGTTTTTTACGAGTTTTTTCCGTGTTTATATGTTTTTTCTTCTTCTTTTATCTTTTATCTATTTCCTATAGTTTTCTTTTCAGTATGTATATATATTTTTCTTCATTATTATTTCCCTTTTTCTCTTTTTCTTCTTCTCTTTCTTCTTCTTCATCTTCATCTTCTTCTTCTTCTTCTTCTTCTTCTTCTTCTTCTTCTTCTTCTTCTTCTTCTTCTTCTTCTTCTTTATATTTATTCTCTCATTTTCCCCTATGTCGTTTCCACTTTTGGCTTTTTATATCTTTTCCTCCCATTTATTTGTTTTTTTTTTCTCTCCTTTCTTTATCCTTTTCCTTTGTATTTCATCCATTTCTTCACTTTTTTTTCATCTCTCCTCCCTTTATCGTCTCCTTCTATTACTTTCTTCTTACTCCGATTCTCCTTTTCAATTTTCTTCTTTAAGCTTTCCTCTCAACATTTCCCTAGTTATTTTTGCCTTTTATAAATATTTCTCTCTATTCTTCCTTTTCCTTATCGCCTTTCTTCTTCCTTCCATTACATATTCCATATTTACTCTTCCCCTTTATCAATTACTTCCTATTAGCATGTTTTCCCATGGGTCATATTCTTCCTCCATCACGCTCTCCTCCTCCTCCTCCTCCTCCTCTTCTTCCTCCACCTCCTCTTCCTCCTTATGTATTGTTTGCCTCCATACCCTCTCTTTATCATTATTCACGCATATCCTCTCCCTTCTCCTCCTCCTCTTCCTTTTTTATTATGCGTGAAGGAGGTCGGTCAGGGGCAGAAAAAAAAGAGAGAGAGAAAAAAAACACTTGTCGATCTCGGAAAAAATAGCTAACCATAGAATACAGCCAGGTTTTCTGTCCCATTTCTTTGTTCTACCTTACATTTTCTTCGTTCTTTCCTCGTTTTCTCTCCGGCCACAAACCAAACAAACACGTCTTGAGTAAAGTATAAGAACTCGTTGAAAGAGATTTAGTCAGAGAGAGAGAGAGAGAGTAGGATTAGGAGAGTGAAACGTAAAGATTTGGTATGAGAAAATAGGAGAGAAATTAAAGGTAAATATTAATGAAAGAAAGGAAATTTAGATAGATAAAGAGGAATTCTAAGAGAGAGAGAGAGAGAGAGAGAGAGAGAGTAGGATTAAGAGCGTAAAATGTAAAGATTGAGTATAAAAAAAATGAGAGTAAATATTAAAGAAAGGAAGGAAATATTAGTAGATAAAGAGAAATTATATAAAGAGAGAGAGAGAGAGAGAGAGAGAGAGAGAGAGAGAGAGAGAGACTAACTAACTCTGAAAGGAAGATTTGTAGTAGTACACCGCACTCGTTCACCTCTTCAAAAGTCCTCATCTCCTCCTCCTCCTCTTCCTTCTCTTCCTCCTCCTACCCCCTCCTCCTCCTCTTCCCTCATCCTTATCCTCATCCTCATCCTATCAAAAGCGCTTCCTTCTCTTTGACTCAGCTCTCAGACCCCCATTAACTAACTGAATCGTCGAGAGAGAGAGAGAGAGAGAGAGAGAGAGAGAGAGAGTTATGTGATAGGGTTTGGTCATCGTTAAATTCTACTTCTCTTTATCTTTTTCCTATTTCTCATGAAGTGTAACCCTCTCTCTCTCTCTCTCTCTCTCTCTCTCTCTCTCTCTCTCTCTCTCTCTCTCTCTCTCTCTCTCTCTCTCTCTCTCTCTCTCTCTCTCTAGCGTCTCACTTTTCATCTTTGTCCACTTTCTTTCTGCTTTTTTTTTTCTTTTGCTCATTTTTTCGTCTTTTCTTCTCCACCCCCACTCACTTCTTCCTCTTGAGCGCTCATTAAACCTGCCATATCGCTGTCCTTTCTCCGCTCTCACTTTATCCTCTCCTCCTCCTCCTCCTCCTCCTCATCCACGCTCTCCATCAACACCCAGTCTATCTCTCCCCTTCTCCTCCTCCTCCTCCTCCTCCTCACTCCTCCTACACCTCCTCCTCTTCCTCTTCTCCTCTCGGCCACCTCAGCAAACTGATAAGCTGAAGAACCTTGTTGCTCCACCACTCTATCCTCTCATCCTCTCACTGCCTCTCTCTCTCTCTCTCTCTCTCACTCACTCACTCTCTCACTCCCCTGTTCTGCTGAATCGTATCCACCCATCTCTCCCTCTCTCTTTCTCACTCTCATCCTCTCCTCTCCTCTCCTTGTGTTTTTTGACTGATTACTTAAACTGCTACTTTTAAACTCTCCCTTTTCGTGTTTTGTGAGTTTTTCTTATCACTTGTTCGTGTTTGTTTTACGTTTTCTATTTAATGTTGATCTCATTCGGTTTTTTTTTTTTTTTTTATGGTATACTGTGTTAGTTCTTTCATTTGTTTGTGTCTTTGGATTTTGTTGTGTGATGTTTTGCGTTTTTTTTCTCTCTGTTTGCTCTCTCTCTCTCTCTCTCTCTCTCTCTCTCTCTCTCTCTCTCTCTCTCTCTCTCTCTCTCTCTCTCTCTCTCTCTCTCTCTCTCTCTCTCTCTCTCTCTCTCTCTCTCTCTCTCTCTCTCTCTCATTCCAGGCCTGGTATAATGAGAATGGGGTCATTACCTTGTAGTAATTGGCTTATCATTGTAACCTTCTCTTCGCTCCCTTGCCACTTGGCCACGTGTTACGAGAGAGAGAGAGAGAGAGAGGATCATATTTTCTCTCCATTATTGTGTTTTCTTTATCTTTTATCTTCTCTCTGTCATGGCTTGTTGTTCCCTGCTGTCTTTTGTCGTGTATTATTTCCTTTTGCTTCTTTTTCCTTCCTTTATTACCTTTATTTCTCTTCCTTGTTCTCTTTTAAGGTGTTTATTTTTTTCTCCTTTTTCTTCTTTATTCTTGTACATCTTTCCATAACTCCTTTTTTTTTTTTTCTTCATTTTCATCTTCCGTCTTGCCATTTTTTCCTTTCATCCATTCATTCTTATTTCCTTCTTTCCTTCACGCTTTTCTTGTTCTTTTTTTTTTCATGCCTCGCCTTTCTTCCTTTCTTCCTCGCTTTATTTATATCTTCTCATCGCCTCATTTCTCTTCCCTGTTTTCTATACCCTCCCCTTCCATGCTGTGTCTCCCTTTCATCCTCCCTTTCATCCTCCTCTCCCTTCATCTGCCTTAAACGTCTTACTTTTCCTTTCTTATTCTTTTCCTTTATTTCTACTTTTCATCGTTTCATTTTATTTTCTTTGTTTTCGATAAATGTCTTACTTTCTCCATATTTCCTCTTTTTCTTCTTTTTTGTCCTCTTTTTTTATTTCTTCTGCTTTCCTTGTGTGTTTTGTTCTCTTTCACTTTATTTATTGTTTTTCTCTTCTTCATTTCCTTCATTATCCATGTTTTTTTTTTACCCAATTATTTCATTTTTCTTATTTACTGCTGTATTTTGGTTTAAGTTTTCTCTATTTTTTTCTTCCATGTCTTCCTTCCCTACTTTGTTTTCTCCTTTTTTTTCTTTCGTTTTTCCTTGTTTCTTTTTTCCTCTTGTTTTCTTCTTTACTTCACTACTTAATACCTCTACCTCTTCTTATTTCTTCCTTCATATTTTCCCTCCCTACTTTCTACTTCCCTTTCCTCCTTCCTTCACCTCCTCTCCTCCATATTTCCTTTATTCCTCCTTTACCTTCTCATTCTGTTATTCTTTCCTCCCTTCCCTTATCTTCTTTTTCCTTCCTTTTTTTTCCTTCCATTCTTTCCATCTCCTTACCTCCACTCCACGCTGCTCTTTCCTCCCTCCCTCCTTTCCTCCCTCCCGCTCCTCATCTCCAGCTTATTTCTCTCCCTCCTCTCGACATCTTATCTCCCTTCCCATCCTTTCACTCCTGACAACTTAAACACAGCTCATTCCTTTATACACTGCAGGATAAGGAGCTGCTCTTCTACAGCCCTTCCTTATACTGCTATTATTAGTATTTTACCCTACCTCTACCTGCCTCCCCTTCCCTCCCTTTCTCTCTCACTCTCTCTCTCTCTCTCTCCATCTCTCTTTCTCTTTCTCCCTTCCTCAGCTGCTTGTAGTGAAGAGCTCATTAAAAATAGTCCTTGTATGCTCTATTCTGTTCCCTCTCGGATTATATAGCGCTTTAGTCGTCGTCCTCCTCATTTTTCTCTTCTTCTTCTTGTTCTTCTTCTTGTTCTTCTTGTTCTTGTTCTTGTTCTTCTTACTTCTCCTCGTTCCCTTCCTCTTCATCTCCCATTTTCCTGTCTTCTTAGCCATCTCTCTCTTCCTTTCAAGTCTCTCTCTCTCTCTCTCTCTCTCTCTCTCTCTCTCTCTCTCTCTCTCTCTCTCTCTCTCTCTCTCTCTCTCTCTTTCCCGTCCGTTTGTTTTTTTGGGGTTTCTTTCTTTAATTCTTCAAACAATTACTTCGTCTTACATTTTCCTCACTTCATCTGCTTCGTTTGCTCTCTCTCTCTCTCTCTCTCTCTCTCTCTCTCTCTCTCTCTCTCTCTCTCTCTCTCTCTCTCTCTCGCTCTCGCTCGGCCATTAACTCCCGTGAAGGCAAGCGAGGCGGATGTGGCGTGTGTTTGACTTCCATTTAGCATTTCTTTGATGGTTTGTGCCGCCAGTTGATGCTTCAGTCCGGCCAGACGAGAGGAGCGCCAGGTCAGCCTTGTCAACACGCTTCGACACTTGACTGGCTCTTCAAATAGGGCGGCGGATACTTCACTAATGGGATTGGTTAATACTGGTGATGGCTCGCTCGCTAATTCACGCTAATTCCGTCCCTTTGATCTTGTGTCGTTCGTCGTCGTCTTCTTCAGATTTGTATACTTGTAGTGGGTGTTTTGAATGAATGAATGAATAGATAGGTGGGTGGATAATGGATGGTGATTGATAGCACATTGTTAGTTTCGAGTTTCATCCTAGTTTATTTGTGTGAACTAGTTTTTTGCAGTCTACTTTTCTTTACGTCGCTGTTTTGTTTAGCCTAGTTACTTCTCTCGGAACTCTGACCAAGGATAAAAGATGCTCTAAAAAAAAATGATACAGCCATTCAAGATGCTAGCTAGTCCACCAAGAGTGCAGTTGAAAGGGTTATCCAGAATTAGAGAAGTGTCTTGAAAGCTTCCTCTCGAGACAGTTCAAGCCTGAGATGGGAGGGAGGACAGTAGCAGATACAGGGCTCCAGAGTTTACCGTTCCTGTGTTTGGTGAGGAAATTAGAGACACACATTATTGAAACCAAAGGGACTGCCACGTGTAGGCCTATCTCTCTCTCTCTCTCTCTCTCTCTCTCTCTCTTGATTGTTGTTTTAATTGTCGGTTTTAAAGGGAATATGGTTTATGAATAGGAAGAAAGTCTTTTGAATAGATAGATAGATAGATAGAGAGAGAGAGAGAGAGAGAGAATATCCTTATCACTTAATCAGCATATTCATATCCTGTCTTCATCTACTATTCACTTCTCATCTATTGTTATCTGCTGATCAATCCTCGTAAACTATTAATCTAAATTTACATCTATTTTTTTTTTTCAACATTTTCATTGATTTTCTCATAACAATCTAGATCATCTTCCTCTCACGGAATTTTAATATTTTCATGAGGTAGGGAGATTATTATTCTCTCTCTCTCTCTCTCTCTCTCTCTCTCTCTCTCTCTCTCTCTCTCTCTCTCTCTCTCTCTCTCTCTCTCTCTCTCTTCCATTATCCATTCCTTTCTTTCTTATTCTCTTTACCACTACCTTATTTACTTCTTTCCTGACCTCCTTTTCTCTCTTTTCTCTTTCTCTCCCTCATTCTCGTCACTTTCTTATTTTTCTTTCCTTTTTCTTTTGTTTGACCTGCTGTAATGCTACATTCACTCACACACTCTCTCTCTCTCTCTCTCTCTCTCTCTCTCTCTCTCTCTCTCTCTCTCTCTCTCTCTCTCTCTCTCTCCCCCCTTCAGGATTAAACGGAGATACAATTCATATTTTCCTTCGTTACTCTTCTACTGATGAAATGAGTATTTTCTGTGTTTTGTCGATAAAAACAAAGTTAATATAATTGTGCTTTTGTCAGGTAACGATAGTCCTTTGCTTTCTTTATTTTGTTATATTTGGATTTTGGCCTTCACTTCCAGAGAGAGAGAGAGAGAGAGAGACTGTATGTGTATGTGTCGAGAGAAGGATGTGGATATCATGTATGTATTTTCATTTGTGAGTGTGTGACTGTGTGGAGGGGCAGAGTGTGTGGCTGTGTGGAAGGGCAGAGTGTGTGGTTGTGGTTGTGGCTGTGTGGAAGGGCAGAGTGTGTGGCTGTGGCTGTGTGGAAGGGCAGAGTGTGGCTGTGTGGAAGGGCAGAGTGTGTGGCTGTGGCTGTGTGGAGGAGCAGAGTGTGTGGTTGTGACTGTGGCTATGTGGAGGGGCAGAGTGTGTGGCTGTGGCTATGGCTGTGTGGAGGTTGAGTTTGTGGCTGTGGCTGTGTGGAGGGGCAAAGTATGTGGCTGTGGCTGTGTGGAGGAGCAGAGTATGTGGCTGTGGCTGTGTGGAGGGGCAGAGTATGTGGCTGTGGCTGTGGCTGTGTGGAGGGGCATAGCGTGTGGATGTGGCTGTGTGGAGGGGCAGAGTGTGTGGCTGTGGCTGTGTGGAGGAGCAGAGTGTGTGGTTGTGGCTGTGGCTATGTGGAGGGGCAGAGTGTGTGGCTGTGGCTATGGCTGTGTGGAGGTTGAGTTTGTGGCTGTGGCTGTGTGGAGGGGCAGAGTATGTGGCTGTGGCTGTGTGGAGGAGCAGAGTATGTGGCTGTGGCTGTGTGGAGGGGCAGAGTGTGTGGCTGTGGCTGTGTGGAGGAGCAGAGTATGTGGCTGTGGCTGTGTGGAGGGACAAAGTGTGTGGCTGTGGCTGTGTGGAGGAGCAGAGTATGTGGCTGTGGCTGTGTGGAGGGGCAGAGTGTGTGGCTGTGGCTGTGGCTGTGTGGAGGGACAGAGTGTGTGGCTGTGGCTGTGTGGAGGGGCAGAGTGTGTGGCTGTGGCTGTGGCTGTGTGGAGGGGCAGAGTGTGTGGGTTGCGCACGTAACCTTGGTGGCTCCCTGATCAATAGACGCATAGCGGTGATACGTCCGGGGTATGCCAGTCATGGTGCCTCGCCTCCCGCCTCAGATTCTGCCCAACCTCTTTCCTCCTTCTCCTCCTCCTCCTCCTCCTCCTCCTCCTCCTCCTCCTCCTGGTAGTTGTCCTTCTTCTCTTCCTTTTCGTCCTCCTCTTCCTCTTCCTCTTCCTTTCTTCCTTCGGGTCGTGGTTCTCCAGCTCTTCCCTTCCCTCGTCATCCTCATCCTCATCTTCAAGTGCCATCTCTCTCTCTCTCTCTCTCTCTCTCTCTCTCTCTCTCTCTCTCTCTCTCTCTCTCTCTCTCTCTCTCTCTCTCTCTCTCTCTCTCTCTCTCTCTCTCTCTCTCTCTCTCTCTCTCTCTCTCTCTCTCTCTCTCTCTCTCTCTCTCTCTCTCTCTCTCTCTCTCTCTCTCTCAACCTTCCTCCTCCTTCCTATTGTCTTTTATGCCACGTTTTGTGACCGATCTTGTCTTCCCTTCTTGTTTGTTTTTCGTCTGTTTTATCTTCTCTCTGCCTTTTGTCGTTTTATTTTCTTGATATATTCTCTCTCTCTCTCTCTCTCTCTCTCTCTCTCTCTCTCTCTCTCTCTCTCTCTCTCTCTCTCTCTCTCTCTCTCTCTCTCTCTCTCTCTCTCTCTCTCTCTCTCTCTCTTTTCCCCTTCATGGTCACACTTCACACTCCTCCACACTCCACCTTCACTCCTTCTCCCCCTCCTTTCTCTCTCTCTCTCTCTCTCTCTCTCTCTCTCTCTCTCTCTCTCTCTCTCTCTCTCTCTCTCTCTCTCTCTCTCTCTCTCTCTCTCTCTCTCTCTCTCTCTCTCTCTCTCTCTCTCTCTCTCCCCCTCACTCTCCCCCTCCTCTCTCACCTTCTCTCACTTAAAGCTGCTCACTCTCTCCTCCACACTTGCACACAGGGCGCATCTCTCTCTCTCTCTCTCTCTCTCTCTCTCTCTCTCTCTCTCTCTCTCTCTCTCTCTCTCTCTCATAATGACCGTTACAGTGACACTGAGCAATTACTATTACTACTACTACTACTACTAATGCTACTGCTACTACTACTACTACTACTACTACTACTACTACTACTACTACTACTACTACTACTACTACTTTATCCCCCACCACCACACTGTACTCAATATTGCTAATGCCACTAACACACACACACACACACACACACACACACACACACACACACACACACACACACACACACACACACACACACAATAGGATCAATCGCCCACATAATCTAAAAAGTTTCTCCTTCGTACTTTAAATAGCATTGTGTCACCTTTCCTTTATTCGTCATCTTTTGGTCACAACCTTACTTACACACAAGTAGTCCATTGATAGTAGTAGTAGTAGTAGTAGTAGTAGTATGGTTTGTTGGTGTTGGTATTTTTAACGTAAAAGAGAAGAAATTAATGTTACTAATTAACATATTTTATAACAAGTACTTTAAATGCTGTTGTGTTTTTTACTGGAATCAATTTTGTCGTTTTTGAAGCATTTTCATATCCTTTCCTTCTAAATCATCTTCAGTGTAGTAACGGTAATAGTATTAGTAAGGATGGAGGTTTTTGTGGTAGTAGTAATGATATGGAGTTTAGTAAATGTGTGGTAGGATTTTTTTTTATTTATTTATTTATTTTTTTTTTTTTTTTTGTACATTTTCAATCCCTTTAGATAACTTCCCTGGTGGTGCCATAGGCCGTATTCAGAAACGCCATCCCTTCTCAAAACGACAAGTTTCCAAGGCCACAGAGACAACTAACAGGGTTTTCAAGATAGTTTCTCCTTTTGATAAAGTAGAATTCTTGCCAATCTATCACCAGAACCATAAAAATACTCTTAAAAACACGACCATCTTCAACTGGAGCCTTTGGAAAGCAGTGAGGGTGAGAGAGCAAAGCGTTTCAGAATTCGGGCTTATGTATAATCGTAGTGGTAGTAGCAGTTGGTGGTGGCGGCGGCGGCGGTGGAGGTGATGGTGGTGGTGGTGGTGGTGGTGGTGGTGGTGGTAATGGCCGAGGTTGTGTCAATGTAAGAGAATTCCCTCGGGTCTCGGCGCAACTCTCCCTGCATTTACTGGTCAAGTCTTAGCCGAGTCAAGCCTTTGTAACTTGGTTCACATGCAGTTTCCCGGGACTTAGACTCTCCTCCTGCCACTAACTACCCTCTGACTGGCCCTGTTTCGCTCCCTCATCCTCCTCCCTCCCCTCTCCTTCCTTCTCCTTCCTTTCATCTCCCCTCTCCCTCCAGCACTGCCTTGGTGTCTCTGTCTCTTCTCCCCTCTTTTTTCTTCTCTCTTAGTCCTTTTCGTATTTCTTCTTTTTTTTGTATTTTTTACTTTTTCTTCTCTTCCCTTCCTCTGCCGTGGGTGTTATCTATTCACTTTTTTCCTTGTTCTTGTTCTTCTTGTCTCCTTGGTCTCTCTCTCTCTCTCTCTCTCTCTCTCTCTC
>NC_059266.1:2030538-2055538 GCF_017591435.1 Portunus trituberculatus | reverse complement strand
TTGACCGGTTTATTTATTTGTTTATTTACATGTTTGATTATTGATTGATTGGTGTCCGTCTCAGAGTACAGGTGTCACAGATCCTCGCTAGACAAACAGGTGTGCTGACCAGGTGCACTTATGTCGCCGTTAGCTAAGTTATCAGGTGTGACTTAAACTCCACGTATCAATTATGTAATGTGTCAAGGTGTTCTGGTTTCGTAATGTATCGATGCTTTTTTTTATTTATTTATCATTTATTCATTCGTTTTTGTTCTTTATGTTACGGCAAATGAAGATTACATTTCGTAACTCTTCTACAGTTCCCAGAGTTTCGTAAGATGGCTAAAGCATTTGTGACATTCCTAGTTTTGCGTAGTTGATTCTTTCCTCATGTGTCAATTTAGCAACTGGTCACGGGGCTTCGGGGTGATGATTCTACATAATTCTCAAGAGTTGCAGTCGTGTGAGAAGCGTCCAGGTGTAACTTATTGTATTATAGAACAGGTGTGAAAGAGTAGTAACACGTGACATTATGCTGTGGTCACATAACTGGCTGTTTAGTGTTATCACTCAGTTGTGAAAGTCTACAAGTGTCAGATTCGTAACAGGTTTGGATTTAACGATTGTAGTGAGTAGTGTTACGGCCACAAGCATCCCTGGTGTTGTGATGGTTCTACAGGTGTCATTTGATTTTAACATTCCTGTGCTTAAACCGAAAATTCTAGAGGCATTTGGGTGTTACATTTGCAGGTACTCGTACCTCAGGTGATGTCATGATTCTAGAAGTGCTTGCAGCATCCATCCTAAAGGTGTTATGATTTGTTGCACTGTAGACGCATATAGTAACAGTTCTGCAGTTCTAGTCATAAGCTGGTGTGTTAGAGGTCATGCGTAATTATACAGCTGCTCGGACAACTCATCATTCAGGTGTCAGGATTTGTAGCACGAGTCATGATGAATATTACCAATAGTTCTACCGTTCTCAGGTGTTAGTCTTGAGCAGGTGTCTCAGATGATGGCATAGTTCTCCAGTGTCCAGGTGTTAGTATCTCACAAAGGTACCCCAGGTGTTTCAGTCCCTCACACATGCGGGCAGGTGTTCGCAGTGCCTGTACCCTGTGGCGAAACGTGGGAATATGGCGGGCACCGTTGGCCCAGAGCCGGAATCAATAGCCAGCAGCCATCAATTATTAAGCGTTCCCACCTCAAGCTGAAGGGTGCTCCGGCCTGCTGGTGCCGCTCGCCGCTCGCTGCCTCACCTCACCCCTCTGCCGCCTCTCTGTGTCTCATCTATTTGTATATCTTAGTTGTTGTTCTCACACTACATTTTTTTCATCTTATTCCATCTTTTATTTCCAAGTATTCACTCGTATTCACTCGTCTCCCTTTCTTATCTTCTCTGTAATCTTAAACGTTTCACGGCCTCAGCCCCGCATGCACTGGTTACTCTGGGGGAAATGATTCAGGCTTTCATGAATGTGTTCGTTGACTCTCAGTTCTGCCAAGTGTTCTGAATCCATGTTGGGGTAAAATATGCATATGAGTTTGACTAATCATCCCGGCAGCCTTGAAAATGACCCAGTGAGAGAAAGAGCGATAAAGATTCGGTTTCTGAAGCTTATCACACTATCACAGGGATTGAATTTGCGGTGATACAAAAACCAAATGGGTTCTCACGTGTGTGTGTGTTTTTTTTTTTTTTTTCTACGGATGATGCAGAGTCCTTTGTCAGACTACCATCAAAATCCTACAAGCATTCTAGAAATCCCCAGGAACTTCAATTAGAGTCGGTAAAGGAGGCAGTCAAATTGTATCGAATTCATAAACACTTCAGACTTGCTGAGGACTAATTTCAAAGGTCACAAAGCTACATCTGGGTTTGTTCTCATGGATGTTTTTTTTTGTTTTTCTTTCCCTGCTGATGCAGAATCCTTTGTCTGACTATCGCCACAATCCTGCAAACACTCCTGAAAGCCCCAGTAACTTCAGCACGAGCGAGTTAAAGAAGGCAGTCAGATTATATCGCCGAACTGTTTACGCACACGAAACAAAGAATGCAAGTGTGTGTGTGTGTGTGTGTGTGTGTGTGTGTGTGTGTGTGTGTGTGTATGCCTCCTGTGTGTCTAGCCTCAGAATCTTTCATCTTGCTATAAATATCACTTCTTTTCAGGTTCCCCTCTCCCCTTCTCCCTGTTTCCTCCTTCCTCTTTGCCACCGAGGCCCTCTCTCTCTCTCTCTCTCTCTCTCTCTCTCTCTCTCTCTCTCTCTCTCTCTCTCTCTCTCTCTCTCTCTCTCTCTCTCTCTCTCTCTCTCTTCCCTCCAGCGCCTCCCCTTATCATCCCAGCCACCAAACCGCGTCCTAATGAGAAAATGCTCCCTCCTTCTCCCTCCCATACCCTCCATTTATATATATAACTCTGCGTCTTTGCGTAAGTGAGGTGGGGCTGCAGGCGTCATTATGGAAGGGAGAACAAGTAATGATGCCTTTTTTATATATAACTAAGAGGATACAGGGGACCGTGAAATGGGAGGAAAAAAGGGAAAGAGAATGTAGAGGAGCACGTTAAGGGCTTCCACAGGTCTTATACCTGGAGGGAAAGGTGGTGTATGGAGGCAAAATGAGTGTTACGTGATAAAAACCTGAGAGTTATGTTAGAAATAAATCATGTTTTAAGGAATTTCGGGGAAATATGGGAGGAGGAACGCCAGCTGTGTATGTAAGGAAGGGAGGGCATCAGGGGCGGAGTAGGGCAGTGTTCCGAAATGGGAAAACTAGACGAGGGAAAAAAACAACGATGGAAACAAACACAGAGACGAGATGTAACCTCCTCAGTCTCCTCCGCCTCCTCTCTAACCTTTTGTGGCGAGTTTGGTTAAGGAGGAAAGGGGAGGAGGGAGAGGAGAGGGAAAGAAAGAGTGGGAGATAGTACCTTGGGGGAGAGAAGGAGAGTGAAAGGAGATACTGAGGTGGGAGAGGAAAGCAGATGAAAAGAGCTGATGGAGGATGCGAGGGAATGGCGCGAGGGGTGAGGAGGAGTAAAGAGGACGGAAAAACTATACATATCGTGTGTGAATCTTAAAGAATATCGAATAAGTCAATAAGCCGATAACGTATTAAAACCTCGCTTGATAATTGTTACACTTTCGTAATGGAGTGTTCCTTACCTCAGGGTTTGGAGAAGGAGGCTTTCTTGCTCACCTTTCCTCACTTCACCTGACTTAATCTAAACTAACATGACCTAACCTAGCATTATGTAACCTGAACTCATCTTAACCTCACGTCACCAAATTTAACATGACCTAACCTAGTATAATGTATCCTAACTAATCTGAACCTCATATCATCAAATTTATCATAACTTCACCTGGCTTATCGTAGTATAACCTATCAACCCAACCTAACAAAATTTGATCTAACCTAACGCAAGCTTCTGTAACTTTAATAACCCTAACGTGACCTAACCCAACCTAACTTAACCTTATGCTTGACCTAATGTGCAGTAACTTATCCAAAAAAACTAACCTGATTTTGCCTTACCTAATCTAACCTATCCAAAATGTCTTAATTCTTCTTTGTTTCACACACGCCCTTCTTTGTTATCTAACCTAACCAAACCATACTTAATCGTGCTGTTTTTTTTTTTTTTATTTCTATATCACACATTATTTTCTTTCACTTTCTTGTGTTTTCCTTCATGTGTATTATTAACACTGAAAACAAGGTTCATTGATTTTTGTAGTTATATATCGACAAATTTTCTGGTATATGTATTTATATGTTCGAGGATATTCTCTCTCTCTCTCTCTCTCTCTCTCTCTCTCTCTCTCTCTCTCTCTCTCTCTCTCTCTCTCTCTCTCTCTCTCTCTCTCTCTCTCTCTCTCTCTTCCTTAGATAATATTTCTCCCACTTTCTTTCATAGTCATAAACCAATTTTAGTAGAGCCTTCTCTCTCTCTCTCTCTCTCTCTCTCTCTCTCTCTCTCTCTCTCTCTCTCTCTCTCTCTCTCTCTCCTTCCTTCCTTCCTTCCTTCCTTCCTTCATTCATTCATTATTTCATTTTTCCTTCCCACGTTCACTCGTTCGTCCTACACTCACTCTCGCTTCTGGAGAGAGAGAGAGAGAGAGAGAGAGAGAGAGAGAGAGAGAGAGAGAGAGACGTAATTTTCCCTCGTAGGCTAGTTCATTCAGACTGATGACAAGGACTGGAGAAATGGAGGAAAAGGGGAGAGAAAGGGGAAGAAAATAAAGGAGCGTGGAAGAGAGAGAGAGAGAGAGAGAGAGAGAGAGAGAGAGAGAGAGAGAGAGAGAGAGAGAATCTACTAAAATTGGTTTATGGACAAGGAAAGTAGGGAAAAATATTATAAGAGAGAGAGAGAGAGAGAGAGAGAGAGAGAGAGAGAGAGAGAGACTGAGGAATAGAGAGAGAGACTTTGTAAGAAGGAAAGATGAAGACAAGGAGGAAGAGGAAAAGAGGAGAGGAGGAGGAGGAGATGCATTTATCAGAAGAGAAGGAGGATAAGGAGGAAGAAGAAGAGGAAGAGGAAGAGGAGGAGTTTGAAGTCATTCAGTTAATCTATTTCCCTTTCTAAAGACTCAATTTCAAGCCTCTTAATGCCATCTCTCTCTCTCTCTCTCTCTCTCTCTCTCTCTCTCTCTCTCTCTCTCTCTCTCTCTCTCTCTCTCTCTCTCTCTCATATCCGATTAGCTAATTCTTCGTTAATTTCTTCAGTCCATCCTTCACTCCTTCCCTTTCGTATGAATTCAGCCAATCAGGGACTCGCTAGCAAAACGCCTCTATCTTGGAAGCCTGTGATTGGCTGTCAGGATCACGGGAGAAATACCTCAAATTTGATTGGTCTGGAGTTTGTTGCGTGGTAAGGGGAAGGAAGGGAGAGGGAGAATCCTGTCACGTGATTGGCTGACGGAAAGTTTCGCCTTGAAGAAAGTTGCGTGCGCTGATTGGTTGCGGAATGGCCAATGGGAGACAGACGGCAGGCAGGCAGGCAGGCGGGTAGGCAGGCAGGCGACCCATTGGTGGAATGACGCTGATTATAATTGGTGGATGAAATGTTCGGGGTTAAATGCGCGAAGGTGATTGGCTGATGGATTATGAAGTGTTTGAATATGAGAGAGAGAGAGAGAGAGAGAGAGAGAGATTGAACGATAGACAAACGTTACAAGTATTAGTTTACATCTGGAAAAAACTCTTCCTCTTCTTTTTCCTCCTCCTCCTCCTCCTACTCCTCCTCTTCCTCCTCCTCCTCCTCCTCCTCCTCCTCCTCCTCCTCCTCCTCCTCCTCCTCCTCCTCTTCTTCTTCTTCTTCATCCTCCTTATCCTTCTCAGACAGATAGACAGACAGACAGACGTTACAAGTATTAGTTTATCTGAGAGAAAATTGTTGGGAAAAGTAATGTAATATAAACAAGGAAAGGAAAAAAAAATCAGGAAAAAACAGGAAGAACACCATAACATGAGAATATATTGCAATTATTTTCTTACAGCATTTATTTACACAGTTCATATTTGTAATGGCTTAAGTTGGAGGTCATAGAAAACGTCGCTGGTTATTTTATTTATTTTTTTTTTTTTTGTCATTTATTTTTCCATCTCGATCGTTCATCTCTTGTACAACTCAATCACCTTCACTTTCATTTATTTCATCATTATTTTCATTTCCTGTTTTTTTTTTTTTTTTTTTTTTTACCTCTTTCCATTTTCTTATTTTCTCTTATTTTCTTTCGTTTATCTGTAAGTATTTCGATATTCTGATCTCTTCTCTTTACTCTTTAACTCCTTTTTCCCTTCTTTTCTATCTCATCTTCTTTTATTTACACTTTCACTTTTACATATAAACTAAACTCATCTTTTCATATTTCCTTATTCTCGTATTTCACTTCAATTTCTAGGTATTCATTAATTTTCGTGTCCAATTTGTCACATTTACTTCTTTGTGTGTGTGTGTGTGTGTGTGTGTGTGTGTGTGTGTGTGTGTGTGTGTGTGTGTGTGTGTGCCCCTCCTCTATTTGTTTATTTCCGTATATTTCCTGAGTTGATGCTCCATTTGTCAGAGGGTGAGAGGCGGTCCCTTATTGGCCAGGGCGAAGGCAAGGCGGCGCGGGATTGGTCAAGGGTCACAATGCTGATCGTTGTCATTGGTCAGAAAAAACGTTGTAGATTTATGATGTCGTTTATCGAGGGTTGGCTTATTTCCGTCTCTTACATCCACCTACCTCTTCCTCTTCCTCCTCCTCTTACTCTTCTCCCTTCTCCTTCTCCTTCCTTTCTTTTCTCCATTTTCTGCTTTTCCTCTCTTCGTTTTTTTGCTTTTTATTCCTTTTGTTTTAATTTTTCCAGCTTTTTACTTCTGTTTCCTTCTTCTTCTTCTTTTTCTTCTTCTTCTTCATCTTTTTCTCCTCCTCCTCCTCCTCCTCCTCCTCCTTCTTTGCTTATATGGTATCTGTTTTCTTATCGTGCCTCCCCTCCTTCTCCTCTTCCTCCTCCTGGCTTCTTCTTTCTTCCTATTCATCTTGTTTGTCTTCTGTTGTTTTCCTCCTTTTTTTCCTCGTCGTCTTCTATGTCATGTTAATTTCTTCTTCTTTTCGTATTTTAGGTATTTTGTGTATATTCTTTCCTTTATCATATTTTCCTCCTTACTCTTGTTTCTTTTGTTTTTTTCATTAATCTCTTCTAATATTTCTCTATCTCATCCTTCTCATTTCCATCTCATCAATTAATTTCTTTGCCGTCTTTCCTTTTTCTCTTCTGTTCGTCGTGTTTTCTTTGTTAATATTTGTTCTCCTTTTTTTTTTTTTTTCTTCCATCTCTCGCCTCCTCTTCCTCTTCTGCCTCTTCTGCCTCTTCTTCTCTTCTCTCCCTCGTTATTCATTTTGTTTTCTTTACTCCAAGCGTGTTTTTCTCCTCCAAACCTCTCCCACTTTCTCTTTTTTCCCTCACTTTCTTTTCTTACTCATTTTTTTCCTCTATATTTCTCTCCCTCGTCCCTTTCCTTCTCTTTCTCTTTCTCCTTCATCTCCTTCTCCTTCTCCTTCTCCTTCTCCTCCTCCTCCTCCTCCTCCTCCTCCTCCTCCTCCTCCTCCTCCTCCTCCTCCTCCTCCTCCTCCTCCTCCTCCTCCTCCAAGTAAAGTAGACGAAGAAGAAAAAGACTGTTGGTTCTTCTCATCTCTACAGCAACATCTTCAGAAGGATTTTAAACCAAGTAAAGGAATCTCCCTCCCTTTCATCCCTCCTCCTCCTCCTCCTCCTCCTCCTCCTCCTCCTCCTCCTCCTCCTCCTCCTCCTCCTCCTCCTCCTCCTCCTCCTCCTCCTCCTCCTCCTCGTCCTTCATTCTATTCATCTCTCATTTCTCTTCTCTCCTCCTTCCTCCTCTTATTCTCCGAGACCTCTTTTCTATTTTTTTTTCAGTTTTTTCTCTCCACCTCATCTTTCATGTTATTTTATTCTCTCTCTCTCTCTCTCTCTCTCTCTCTCTCTCTCTCTCTCTCTCTCTCTCTCTCTCTCTCTCTCTCTCTCTCTCTCTCTCTCTCTCTCTCTCTCTCTCTCTCTCTCTCTCTCTCTCTCTCTTTTCTTTCCCTTCCGTGCACTTCATCTTTCTCATCCTACTTTTTCTCTATTTCCTATTCAGCCTCTCCATTTTTCCCTTCTTTCCATATCCTCTTTCCTTCCTTCCTACTTCCTCTTTATTGTCCTCTGCTTTCTGCCTCCGTCTCTCAACTTCACGCTACGATGATAAACAAGAATACACACAAACACACACACACACACACACACACACACACACACACACACACACACACACACACACACACACAAGATGAAAGGATAAAAGACGAAAAAAAAGGAGAAAATATCAGAAGCAGATTGGAATTACGATATATGTAATAAAAGAAGAAAAAACAGAAGATATTAGATGAAAGAAATAGAAATTGTCATGTTCGGTTTCGTTTTTTTACTATTTTTTAAGGTCAATTTCCGATGCTAGTAGGAAATAAATGGGAGGGAAATATATACGTGTACAGTTGGTGGGGAAAAAAAAAAGAGAGGACAAGTTGGAGTGAGTTATATTCATCATTTTCCTTCCTTTCCTTTCAATCCGATAGTTTTTCCCCGTCAACTCAGATCTGCTCCCTCCCCCACCTTTACACTCTCGCTGACCCTCCCGACTCCTGCCCTTCCCCGCCAAAAAAAAAAAAAAAAATAGAAAAAAAGGGAAAAGAAAGCTGTGTAATCGAACGCCATCCAGTCACCTCTTGCTCGACAGAGAGAGAGAGAGAGAGAGAGAGAGAGAGAGAGAGAGAGAGATAAAACAGAGAAAATAATACATAAAAGAATGCAAATAAAAAGAATGCAGAAGAGAAAAAAAGGAAAATAACAAATCACACGCTAAGAAAATTAATAAAAGAAGAAAAAGGCAAGGAAAGAAAGACAAAGTAACGGAAAACCCCGAAAAAAAATAATAAATAGCCACAAAACAGACATGAAGAAAAAAAAAAATGCCAGTGTCTTAAAACCCAGCTTGAGTCAAGGTTACATCCAGGCTAAGCAAAGTGAAGTTGTTTGTTTGTTCGTGTTTGCTTGCTTCGCCTCGGCTTTGATCACGCGAGGCTGGCGGCGTACTCGAGTACCAGATTCTGATGCAAAGACCGCCAATGAGACCAAGAGAAAGGTGTGTTTTTTTTTTTTTTTTTTATTTTCTTCTATTCTTATTTCATCGTGAACTTGTACCTGTTTTTCTCCTTCTCTTTCTGCCAATATCGGTGTTTCTTGGTGTTCATTTGTAACTAAAACATTCTGTCTCTCTCTCTCTCTCTCTCTCTCTCTCTCTCTCTCTCTCTCTCTCTCTCTCTCTCTCTCTCTCTCTCTCTCTCATTTATCAATTTACTTATTAATTATTTAGTATTCTTCAGATTATTCAAATTGCTTTATCTAAATCAAGTGTTCGTGTATTGGATTAAATTAAATATACTGTGAAAGTTATTACATAGGGCGAGAGAGAGAGAGAGAGAGAGAGAGAGAGAGAGAGAGAGAGAGAGAGACAATGCACAGCAGATACTGGAATAGTAGTCACAATGTGGTTATGAGAGACTGTTATGCTCTCTCTCTCTCTCTCTCTCTCTCTCTCTCTCTCTCTCTCTCTCTCTCTCTCTCTCTCGCTGTGTGTGTGTGTGTTTGTACGTTTTATTTCAATTTCGTGTTTCATCAGGCCAGTCTTTGAAAGAACAGATCCATTTTTCATTCTTTCATTCAGAGATTTTTTTTTCCTCTTTCCCTGATTTACATGTATATCTCTGTTTACTCTCCTTTATTTATTTACATTTTTGCGTATATTTTTACTGGGGGGAGATGGAGGAGGGAGGGAGGAAGGGAGGGTGGGTGGTTGCCATGTAAGTTATGCAAATTTTTTCCTTTTCTCTTTCAGTCTTTTTTACTTTTCTTTTCTTGCAAGAAGGAAACTGCAAGGCAAGGAAAAACCTGCTTTGTATTTTTCGTCTTTTTCTTGCTTCTTTTTCTTCTATACCATCTCATTTCTGTAACCTTCTTTTCTTCTTCTTCTTCTTCCTCCTCCTCCTCCTCCTCCTCCTTCTCCTCCTCGTCCTCCTCCTCCTATTCGTTCTCCTTTTTTTCTTTTTTCTCTACTTATTGTTGTTTTTCATCTCACTCTACTTCCTCTAGTTCCTCTGTTCTTCATTTCTTTCCTCCTCCTCCTCCTCCTCCTCCTCCTCCTCCTCCTCCTCCTCCTCCTCCTCCTCCTCCTCCTCCTCCTCCTCCTCCAGCAGCAGGGGTGAGGCAGGTCGTCGGGAATATAAGTTACCTGAGGAACGCCAAGTGGTCTTAAGGGTGCCACTTCCTGACCTAAGTTTGGTACGAGAAAACTGATCCCCATCTTGTTGTTCCTCCTCCTCCTCCTCCTCCTCCTCCTCCTCCTCCTCCTCCTCCTCCTCCTCCTAATTTTCTTTTTTTTTTAGGGTCATATTTGTGTTTGTTCTTTTTTCTCTGTTTGTCTGTCTGTCTCTGTTTGCTTCGCTGTCTTTCTTCGTCTGTCTGTCCCCGTTTCTCTCTCTTAGATTCTTTAGTGGTTTTTTTTTTTAATTCCCTCGCATTCTCTTTCATTTCTCTCTCTCTCTCTCTCTCTCTCTCTCTCTCTCTCTCTCTCTCTCTCTCTCTCTCTCTCTCTCTCTCTCTCTCTCTCTCTCTCTCTCTCTCTCTCTCTCTCTCTCTCTCTCTCTCTCTCTCTCTCTCTCTCTCTCTCTCGTCCTTGTTTGCGAGCTTCATTCTCACACACACACACACACACACACACACACACACACACACACGTATATTATTCAACAAGATTGACACCTTACCACTAATATCACTACTATCACCACCACCACCACCACCACCACCACCACCACTACCACCATCACAACCACCGTCACCTCTACTACTACTCCTACTGCTACTACTGCCACCGTCACAACCTTATCAACACTCGACTACCACCACAACCACCACCACCACCATCACGTGTTGTCAGTGCGTAATGGTCAGTGAATGAAGGCGTGTGAAATTCAATACTAAACCTTATTTATGCAGTGTATGTGTAACAGTTAAGGCGCTCTCCCCGGCAAGTCCCAGGCGCCCCAGAACAACAGACTGACGCCACCATCGCCGCCACGAGCAATGCATTCATTTAGGGCACGATGTTAAGAAATGGTTACAAGATAAGTCACGTGATCAGGACTTCATGCAGCATACACAAACAAACACACGTATATACAAGCACATGGACTCATTATTCTCTCTCTCTCTCTCTCTCTCTCTCTCTCTCTCTCTCTCTCTCTCTCTCTCTCTCTCTCTCTCTCTCTCTCTCTCTCTCTCTCTCTCTCTCTCTCTCTCTCTCTCTCTCTCTCTCTCTCTCTCTCTCTCTCTCTCTCTCTCTCTCCTGTGGGACTTTAGCGAACCGGGCAGGGTAGACGTTCTAAATTCATGGAATAATTGTCTTCCTGAAATTTTCTTCTTTGTTGTGGTGCAGTTTGTTATTGGTGGTGGTGTGTGTGTGTGTGTGTGTGTGTGTGTGTGTGTGTGTGTGTGTGTGTGTGTGTGTGTGTGTGTGTGTGTGTGTGTTTAGAATCTAATGGGGTATTTGTCGGTTATGGCTGTTTTCATGGTGGTTGCGGTGGTGGTGGTCGTGGTGGTGGTGGTATTCGTTATGGTAGGCATTCTCATTTATTGGTGATGCGTTTTGGTGGTGGTGATGGTGGTAGTGGTGGTGGTGGTGGTGATTCTTGTCTCCATGTGGCTGTGGTGTTGGTGATGTGATGGTGGTGGAAGAGAAAGTGATGTTATGGTGGTGATTTTGATGGTGTAATGTTAGTTGTGGTGATGGCGGTAGTGATGTTGCATGTAATATTAGCCCGTTCAATGCTGCGACACATTTTGCGATTTGTGCACGATTAGACCATCTTATTGGCATTAAGAAGGGTCTATGGAGATCAGAAGATTAATAGCCACAGTCCTCACTATCTTAATCTCCCACATAAGTTTCTGAAGCTGTATAGATTCACCAAATAGCAAGCAGAGAGAATATGAAAACGTGTGTTGATACTGAAGGGGTTAAAGGGATAAATAAAATGATTGTGATACAGTGAAGAAACCTTGAGAATGAGAGTGGTGATGGTGATGGTGAGGGAAAAATGTTTGGAAATGTGCTTGTGGTGATGGTGGTGATGATGTCAGTGAAGTAAGGCATTAAAAGTGGTGATTGTGGTGATGATGATGGTGATATTGATGGTGGTGGTGATGGTAGAGTTAGCGAAGAAAAGATCAACCAATCAAGCAATGGTGATGATAGTGGTGGTGGTGGTGGTGGTGGTGATGTTGATGGTGGTGGTGATGGTAGAGGTAGCGAAGAAAGACCAACCAATCAAGCAATGGTAGTGACGTCGATGGTGGTGGTGATGGTAGTGGTGGTGGTGGTGATGGTGGTGGAGGCAGTAGTGTCACCCGTCGTTGGCAATACTGTTGACAGCTGCCAAGGTTTATTTCCACTTTTGGAAGTTTGCTCGCTCTTATTTTTACCGTTTCTTGGGCGCAAAACTTACTTCCATCAAACTTTATTTCCCGTTAAAACTTTTCCTTTGCCGCTTTATCCTTTCTTGCATTTTTTTTTTTATACATCAGTTTTGCGATGTTATATTTTCATCCATAGGAAAAAAAATACGAAAATGAATTAAAACACGTATGCATATTTTTAACATATTCACGACCATGTATTCTAGTTTTTTTTTTTTTTTGCAATATTCATAAGTTTGAAGACCGAGGCATCCATTCATTTGCATGAAATTAATAAAGCACTCATACATTTTCTGTAGATGAAGAATGACAAATTGCAAGGTCGAGAATTTATTGCTTTTAAGTATTTCACGCCAGAGAGAGAGAGAGAGAGAGAGAGAGAGAGAGAGAGAAAGATGAAACGAAATCTACCCATTCCATCTAATCTGCACAAATCAGACTAAATTTACACACACACACACACACACACACACACACACACACACACACACACACACACACACACAGATAAAAGAGAGAAGAAAAAAAACTATATCCTTGACCGATTTATTAATTTCCTGAATGAAAACCGCCGCTACTTGTGATATATATTTGTATTTCCAGGAATCCAGGCCCTCTCGGTTCCAGCGCCTTGCAATTGAAGGCACGGCGTTTCCAGATTGAATAGAAAAGACGACTGAAAATTATGCGCACGAGTATAAATGAACGCATCTGTATGGATTACGAAGCGATTCACTCTTTCTTTCGTCACTGTTTGGATCTGAGTAGGATTTAAATTGTGTTTGGTGTTTTCTGGGAAATTTTGCGCATGTGTGTGTGTGTGTGTGTGTGTGTGTGTGTGTGTGTGTGTTAGTGTGTTTGTGTTCATCAGTTATTGGCACTTTGAATTCAAGGATGTTAGTGTATTTGATAGTCGTGGTGGTGGTGGTGGTGGTGGTGGTGGAGGGAGTACATGCGAACACATATGCTTTTTTTTTTTTCCTTTTTATGCACAAGGAACACTCTATGACAAAAAATAAATTCAATAAAAAGCAAAAATGGTAAAGGTTCCATAGTTAGTAATGTTTGTGGCTGTGAGTATTCGTGGTAGTAGTAGTAGTAGTAGTAGTAGTAGTAGTAGTAGTAAGTGGACTGCATGAACACAAAACAAGAAATGATGGTGACGCAGATGTTAGTAGTGTTGGTAGCGGTGGTAGTGCAAGCAGCGGTGGTGGTAGCAATGATGGTAGAAACACTGAAAATAGCAGAAAAATACCCGTCAATGTTGGTAACAATGGTGGTAACAGTGGTGATGATATTCGTGTAACTGATAATTGTGGTAGCATAGAAAGCGTCGGTGGTAATAGTAGTGGCAGTAGTAGTGGTAGCGGTGGCAGTGGCAGTAGTGGTGGTGGTGGTGGAGGAATCGGTGTAGACGTTTCCCTTTAGAATATGAAATGTAGAACGTACAAAGGTCAGAGGGAGGGAGAGAGGCTGTAGTGTGAGGCTGCGGCTGGCTGGCTCTCTGTTTTTATAGAGAGGTAGGCCTAGAGAGAGAGAGAGGTGAGGAGGGAAGGTGAGCGAGAGAAGAGGTGATCAATTGTAAGCAGATCAGATGCATGTTTACATTAAGAATAACACAAAGGAAATGAATATAAGTAGTAGTAATAGAAGCAGCAGCAGCAGCAGCAGTAATAGTAGTAGTAGCAGTAATCGCAACAATAACAATAATAACAACAACCACAGTCACAACAAAGGCAAAACATCTCGTGACTCAACAGCTTCACTCACTGTTCAACTTTTCGCTCGCCCCAGATTCGCATCACGTGTAAATTCATATTGTTTCGCCCATACCCACCGTGGCTTGCATCGCTCGCTAACTGGGCAGGTCACGGAGTCATCTCGAGGTCACCTTAGCTCGGGGTCACCTTGAGAGGACGCGGCAGATGCGCACTACACGATGGAACACAAAGGAGGGCCTAATAGCTGTTGTGTGTTGGTCACTTGAAGCGTGTGTGGATGTGACTGTGGTATGTTTTGGTTGTGGTGGATGTAATTGGAGGAGTAGTTGCAGTTGTTATGATGGTAATGGTGGTAGTAGTAGTAATAGTAGTAGTAGTAGTAGTAGTAGTAGTAGTAGTAGTGCCGTCACCACCACCATCAATATAGTAAGGTAAATGATAATGATGATGATAGTACTACTACTGTTAATATTAATAACAATAACAATAGCAATGATATCAGTAGCAACAACAGAAACAACAACAACAACAACAAAAGCACAAAAACAAAAAAAATCAACAAAACAAGAGTTAACTGCATTCCCAGCTCTCATAACTAAAAATAAATAAATAAATGAATAGATGAATATCATATCCACATATTTCACCTTTATATGACACGTGTCGTTCTCACCTGCTTACTTTATAATGAACTACCACCACCACCACCACCACCACCACCACCACCACCACTCATAGGAGAAATCATTGAATACTTTCTAAACATATATTAATTTTCTTTTAACTCTTTGACTGCTATTTGTTACACCTTTCCTTAATTATTAATCACTTGGGCACCCGTTGACTTGTTCTATAGCCACCTCCAATCTTAAGCTGGCTAGAAATCGCAAACTCTATTCTTTTTCATCTTCTTTCTTGTAAATGCTGATTAAGATTTCATGGATTACTTCTGGTGCTGTTCATTGTTTCGTGTCGCAGTGAAAGAGTTCATTCCAGAAGTGTGAGGTAATGATATACTAATCCTGACACAGTTTATTAAGGTGTTTGATCCATTGTTACTGATTCAATGTGCTGTTATTAATCGATTCAAATGGGAAACTATGCCTTTTGTTTTGCTTTTTCTAGTGGGAATGAGAAAATAAATGTGTTGGTGTTAGAGAGAGAGAGAGAGAGAGAGAGAGAGAGAGAGAGAGAGAGAGCATCAAATATAGTAAAAAAAAAATGTTCTACCTGTGAAAACTAGAACAAATACGTTGATGGATATACCGTGAAATGCCATGAGAGAGAGAGAGAGAGAGAGAGAGATGTTGTTGTTGACGTGTTTCGACATCTATGCTTCCACATTTTGCGGTATTCCCAAACTCCCAACTCTCTCTCTCTCTCTCTCTCTCTCTCTCTCTCTCTCTCTCTCTCTCTCTCTCTCTCTCTCTCTCTCTCTCTCTCTCCACTGACCCCATAACCTGCTCTTTCCCCGTTCTTTACCTTCCTCCCTCTCTCCTTCACTCCTTCCACTCCCTCTCCCTCTCCCTCTGCCTCTCCCTCTCCCTCTCTCTCACATAACACATGATCTCTAGTGACCAAAATGACACTCTCTGATGGATGGAGGGAAGGGGAAGGGAGGGAGAGGGAAAGGGAGAGGGTGAGGGAGAGGGAGAAAGAGAGAGGGAGAGAGGAAGTAAGATGAGGGGAAAGGGAGAGAAAAGAGAGGGAAAACAAGGAAGGGAACAGAGAAGACTACCTTTTTATCATCTCTTTCCCTCCCCTCTTCCTCTGTCTTCTCTCCCCTCTTCCACTCTCATTTATTCCCTCTTTCCATCTGTTTCCCTCGCCAGCAATGAAGTGAGGTGTCAAGGAGAGAGAGGAAAGGGAGGAAAGAGTAAAAAAAGGGAGAAAAGAAGGAGAGAGAGAGAGAGAGAGAGAGAGAGAGAGAGAGAGAGAGAGAGAGAGAGGGAGGGGGGAAGCCTAAAGATTTTGTATAAAGTAGAGTCACTGAGGAAAGGATATGAATAGAAATATGATTGTGAAAAGTGAGAGAGAGAGAGAGAGAGAGAGAGAGAGAGAGAGAGAGAGAGAGATGCAGTAAATGAAGATAAAAAGAAATGGAAGAGGAAAAGAAGAAAAAAAGGAAAGGAAAAGGAGGAGATGGACAAATATGCAGAAGAGGGAAAGGAAAAACGAAGAAGAAGAAGGAATAGGAGATGACAGGGAATGCAAAAAAAAAAAAAATGAGAGAGAGAAAAAAAGTGAGGAGACATAGTAAGAGAGAAAAAGACAAACTTATGAAAGGGAATTATGAAAGAAGCTACTTGGTGAAAAGGGATGAAAGGAAAGAAGAGGAGGAGAAGAGGGAGGAAGAAGATAAATACGAAGAATAGCAAAAATACGAGTTTAGTGAAAATAAGCGAAAATAGACAAAAAAGACGAAGAGTTGACTTAGAAAATGAAAAAAAAACTTCCATTTTCTTTTTATCTTCTTTTCTTTTTGTATCTTCCTTGCTTTTCCTCCTCCTCCTCCTCCTCCTCCTCCTCCTCCTCCTCCTCCTCCTCCTCCTCCTCCTCCTCCTGTTATCGCCTACCTTCACGCTTTTCCTTCATGCATCTTCTTTCCATTCCTCCTCCTTTCTTCTTCTTTTTCCTTCTCCTCCTCCTCCTCCTCCTCCTCCTCCTCCTCCTTCCTGATGGACGACTTGCGAGGAAATCTTCACACTTCATCTTCTCCTCCTGGCAGGTGTCCTTAGAGAGAGAGAGAGAGAGAGAGAGAGAGAGAGAGAGAGAGAGAGAATGCCTGCCTATTTATTCTTTTGTGGGTAAATGCAGTTATTCATCTTACTTTACCAAGACCGTGAGAGAGAGAGAGAGAGAGAGAGAGAGAGAGAGAGAGAGAGAGAGCACCATTAGCAAAGTATCTCTATGGCTACCAGGATCAAGCTATGAATATTCAAGGGGGAAAATTAATTCTATCTAACAAGTAACTGTGACCAGAGTCGTGAATATAAGGGAGAGGAAAGGAAAGGAGGGAGAGAGGGAGCGCCGCGCCCTTCCTGAGAGGGGGCAAGACTCCCTGCCACGGACCAAATTACTACCACGTGATTTAAGAGGACTCGAGTGAGGCAACTTACGGAAGGAGGAGGAGAATAAGGAGGAAGGAAAAAGGAGGAGGAGGAGGAGGAGGAGAAGGTGATAGTGATGGTGGAGGAGGAGGAGGAAAAGAAGGGAAGCATAAGGAGGAGGGAAAATAATGCGCAGCTGGAGCAGGATAATGAGGAAAAGGAGAAAATAAGAGGAGGAGATGAAAGATGAGGATGTGGAGAATGAGAGGGAGAAAGGAAGAAGGGAATAAAAGAGAAGAATTTGAATGGAAAAAGTAGAAGATAGAGAAAGAAAGAGGTAAATAAAGGAAGCATTGAATGATATACGAATTTTAAAGGAAGAATAGGAAATAGAGAAATAATGATAACGGAAAGAGTGATAATTAAAGGAAATATGAAAAAAAAAGGAAAAAATAGGAAAAAAAAGGAAATCAAAGAAATTTAGTAGTTTATGGAAATTGTAAAGTAGAAAAGATCAAACATATTAAAATACATCATTATTTCTCCATTTTTCTCTCTAATTCCTTCTTTCGTCTCCTTGTTAGTGTAGATGCCAAAATAAAAAAACTATAATAATAAATTCATTCATTACCACCATCACAACCATTCTTATCACTATCATCATCACCATCACCATCATCACCATCACCACCACCACCATCACTATCAACATCACCACCATCACCTTCACCACCAGCTCTCATTATCACTGACACTTCCTAATAAGGCCAATTTGCCATCTGCTGCCAATTCTTAATCAGTTCTGCCAACCTTCCTCCTCCTCCTCCTTCTGCTTCTCCTCCTCCTCCTCTTCTTCCTCCTCTTCTCTCTCCTTTCCTTCTCTTCTCTCTTTTCATATTTTTTTCTCTCTTTTCCTCTCTTATTTACTGTCGTCCTCTCTCTCTCTCTCTCTCTCTCTCTCTCTCTCTCTCTCTCTCTCTCTCTCTCTCTCTCTCTCTCTCTCTCTCTCTCTCTCTCTCTCTCTCTCTCTCGTCACCTCTCCTTAATATTTTCCTTTCATTTCGGTTTCTCTGTCTTTGTTTTAGTTTTCAACATGCAAATTTGACAGGAAATGGGACTATTCAGAGAGAGAGAGAGAGAGAGAGAGAGAGAGAGAGAGAGAGAGTCGCTGTGTTCTCTGATCTTTCTGTTCCTCCACACACTCTCTCTCTCTCTCTCTCTCTCTCTCTCTCTCTCTCTCTCTCTCTCTCTCTCTCTCTCTCTCTCTCTCTCTCTCTCTCTCTAAGCCTGACCTTTAACATTGAACTAAGAAGACAAAAAGAAAGCATTTGAGAATCCACAATGAGAGAGAGAGAGAGAGAGAGAGAGAGAGAGAGAGAGAGAGAGAGAATGTTGTAACTTGGTAGTAAGGGCAAGAGAAAGAAGGCAGGACGAAAAGAGAGAGGAAGAGATAGATAGATAGATAAATAGAGAGAGAGAGAGAGAGAGAGAGAGAGAGAGTAAGAGGGAAAGAGAGAAAGCGAGATAGACAGACGGGAGGGAAGACAATGAGATAGAGGCAGAGAGACAGACGAGATAGACAAATAGACGGAAGGAGAGGAGCAGGGAGACAAAAGGAGACAGATAGATAGGAGGTAGAACGTGATAGATAGCGAGACTCACAAAGGACCGCGGAGGAAGAGACGTCGAGAGAGAGAGAGAGAGAGAGAGAGAGAGAGAGAGAGAGAGAGAGAGAATGATGTATGGAGACATTCATTGGAACAAACCATCGCTGAGAATCCATTGGGGAGAGAGAGAGAGAGAGAGAGAGAGAGAGAGAGAGAGAGAGAGAGAGAGAGAGAGGAAGTTTGAATTAATTTTTCATAATGCATTAATTGTAATAATAGCAATGATGATGATAATGATCATAATAATGGATATTATTATTATGATCATGATGATGTTAATGATAATGATATTAATGATAAGAAAAAGAAGTAGAATTGAATAATGAATATATTAGAGAAAGACATAGAAGTTAACTGTGATTCTGAGAGAGAGAGAGAGAGAGAGAGAGAGAGAGAGAGAGAGAGAGAGAGAGAGAATAGGCAGTAAATTAGGTATATATCATTTTCTAAAACGTAAATTGATTAATAATTTTCTCGCACAATGTACCATTCAGACTCACAAAGAACACACACACACACACACACACACACACACACACACACACACACACACACACACACACACACACCTTGTTTTCCTCTTATTTCTTTATTTCTTCATCCGTGACCTTTCTTATTACATTTTATTTTCTTCTTTTTTTTTAATTACCGTTTCTTATTGTTTGTTTAGTCTATTTCCTTTTATTTTTTCATCAACTTTTGCCATAATAATTATCTTTCTTTATCCTATTTCCCTATTCCTTTATTTTCCTTCTTGGCTATTTTCTTATTCTCTCTTTTATCATTATTTATTTTTATTTTTATTTGTTTTATTATACAATTTTGCTCTACGGATTTTCTTCTTTTTCCTTTTCTATTATATTTCATTTTATTTGCATTTATTTTGTGATTTTTTTTTTTAGTTTTTATTGTTTTGTACGTAATGTTTATCTTATCACTATATTTTCCTATTTATTTTCCTCTCCTGGTTGCAACATTTCATCTTGTATCAGTTCTCACTTTCTCTCTTCTCCATTTTCTCGTCAATTTTTTCCTCCTCCTCTTACTTGTATCTCTTCTTCTTTCTCAGCCAATCTTTCTCACTTTCTTTCCTTCTTTCCTCAGTTCAGTTTTTCTTACCTTTCTCTCTTCCTCACATTTCCTCTCTCTCCTCCTCTTATTTTGTTTCCTAACTTTTTCTCTCCCCTTGGTTTCAATTTTCCTTCTTTTCATTATCGTGTTTTTCGTTATTATCGTCTTTTATTATTATTATTCTTCATCTTATTATTCTTTCCTTCTCATTTTTTCCATCAATTTTTCCCCTCACATTTCTTTCACAGCATTTGTTGTTCCCCTCACTTTCCCATTCACTCCTACACCTTCTGCCCTCACATCTACATCATCCTAACACCCCATAACTTCCCCTCAACCCTCTGTACAAACATTCCCCTCATCTACCTTCTCCCCCAAGCATCTTTCCCCTCACTTTCCCCCTTCTTTCCCCTTCACCCAAACGCTCCTTAATGGCATTCTCGCTGCTCACCAATCCTCCCTTTAATTTCCCCTCACATGCCTTCCTTCCCCTTACCACTCCCCCTCTCCCTTCACTCCTCTTTCCCCTCAGGCACCCATGCACCTCTTATCGGTCTGGTTTCTCCCCTTATCAAAATCGGGACTCCTACCCCCTTTCCCTCTCCCTTCCCCTCCCTCTTCCCCTCATATGCCTGCAAACTAACTGGATTTTCGTTTTCTTTTTATTTTCTTGGTTCATTTTCTTCTTTTCTTCCTTTTCTCTCTCTCTCTCTCTCTCTCTCTCTCTCTCTCTCTCTCTCTCTCTCTCTCTCTCTCTCTCTCTCTCTCTCTCTCTCTCTCTCTCTCTCTCTCTCTCTCTCTCTCTCTCTCTCTCTCTCTCTCTCTCTCTGTTCTTCGTGTGACCCCAAGACGTGAGGGCGTGAGGTCTCTCTCTCTCTCTCTCTCTCTCTCTCTCTCTCTCTCTCTCTCTCTCTCTCTCTCTCTCTCTCTCTCTCTCTCTCTCTCTCTCTCTCTCTCTCTCTCTCTCTCTCTCTCTCTCTCTCTCTCTCTCTCTCTCTCTCTCTCTCTCTCTCTTCTACCGCCTTCCACCTCGTTCCCCTCCTCCCCCTCTCCCCGCCTCCCCTCCCCCTTCACTCCAGTGCCGCAGTGCCACACCTTTCACAGTTGCTTGGAGATAACGATATTGCCACGTTGCTGTGAAAACGCTATGCTGCATCCTGGGAAAGAGAGAGAGGGAAAAAACGTGTTTCTCTAAATGTTTTTATTATTTGTATGACTTTTTATTATTGTTATTGTTATTTATGGGATGATGCAGACTTACACTGAGTATTTGTATGAATAGTTTGAGGTATTTACTTACTCGAAATAGCAAGGAGAGTTTGTTGTGATATTTGAATGGTGTTTCTTGTATGTTCTTGCATTTTTGTTACTTAAGGCAAGATGTAGAGAAGTGGGTAAGTAGATTATAAGTAACTTGTGAATCTAATTAGAAGTAAATACTTGGAAGGTCTGTTCTAAGATAAATGTAGAAGTAGTCGAAATAAATTATGACCTTCGAGGAAAAAGATGTAAAGATGGAGGTTAAGAACTACTTGCGAAAATTAAAAACAGCTTCTTCATCTACACACGCCGAATAAGGAAGGGGTGATTTTTTTTTTTTTTTAAGTTACTTCTGAACTTTGTTATTGGAACGTGTATCTTATTTTATGTTTTTTTATCATTTTTTTATTCATTCGAAGCAGCAAATTTGTGACGTCTTGTTTAAAAAAAAATAAGCCATTCAGTTTATTAAGTGGAGAATGTGAAGATTAAATTATTATTGAAAACTGTAATCGAAAGACATCGTAATCTTGAGAAAAAAAAAATGTTACTTTTATACGATTGTGCAAACTGATGAGCGTGTACGTTACAGAAAAGCTTGCGAATTCACTATGAAGAAAGTAAAGACAAGTCATCTTATTTCTTTAAAACATCATGATTTGTTGCAACGAAATGACTTATTCAAATGACTGTATAATCTAACCTAATGATACTCTAGTGTGTGTAAAAGAAAAAAATGAGTTTAATTTAATTTGAAACATTTACGTGAAACATATATCGTACATTGTGATTATGTGGAAAGAGAGAGGAAACATTCAATTCATCAACCTTTGAACCGAGAGACACATTGAAGAAGAAAAAAGGTTAATTTTCTTTATAAACGTTTAGAGGAAAATACCTCCTGATCTTGTCTCCGTGGCAGGAAGACGTCTACTTTTGTGACTTTATCGTGGTCATAAAACGTTTTGTTCCCCTTGTGTCAGTGCTGCGACCATCAGGATAAGATCCCTTTAAAGAGACACTTATGAACCAAACTATCTTTTATGGAGGCACTAAAAACGTTTCAATTTTCCGATGTAGTGGTTATACGTCCGAAGTTTGTCAGTCATCATAACTTCATAACTTCGCCACAACTTGCTTTCGACATTTCTTTTCATTCATAATTATTTTTTTGAACGTAACTGAAGTATAACAATAGAAGAATAGACATGAAAAGTATCCCACTGAATGTAATCCATGATCTTTTAATGAGATTCTTTGTAAGTCAATGAATAAATGATATAATAAAACTTACAGAAAGGAGCGGCGTAATAGTCTGCACATAAAGCAATCTTAATCACAGGTTAGGTTAGGTTAGGTTAGGTAAATTCTTCCCTTCTTCCCGAGAATGAATAAGTAAAAAAATTAATCAATATCCAACTAATGCCACGGAAAATTTAATCTTTAGCTGATCGAATGGCTTACGTATTTCCCTTTTAATATTTCCACATCAGTGATTAACAATTCGACCCATTTTTTTTCCTTTTACTTCCAAATGCCTAAAAAAAATAATCATAATCTGATGGACAACCTTTATATTTCCCCATCAGTGACTTTTTTTCCATAGCCTTGATTAACAATTTCAGCTTACAATCACTTTTTTCCTTTTTTTCAATGTTTCCTATTGGTATTTCTGGTTTCTAATATCCCTCCCATTCAGGTGCCGTCGCTAGCAGGTGCAGCGGCCCTTGTAGCGCTTTCTGCTATACTGAGCGGTTTGATGGGTCTCGTTGTCAGTAAATTTAAAGAGTTGATGAGAGAGAAAATGCGACCAGTGTTCCGAGAGATTGAAGGGAGGAAGGTACGCTGTCTCGTCTCTCTCTCTCTCCCTTTCTTTCCTTCCTCCTCCTCTTCTTCCTCTTCTTCCTTCCTCTTCGTGATGTGGCGGAGGAAAGATTATTCCTCAGGGAAGATTGGAGGAAAGTGTCGGAGGAGTTATTTGTAGCACACACACACACACACACACACACACACACACACACACACACACACATATTTTTCTCTTTTTTGTCTATTTTTCTTTTAATTTTATGTTTCTTTCATTGCTTTTCCTTATATCTCTTTTTTCGCTCCTCCTCCTCCTCCTCCTCCTCCTCCTCCTCCTCCTCCTCCTCTTCCTTTCAAATCTCTTATCTCCTTCCTCATCCAATAATTCCTCCCTTCCGTTTTTCTCTCCCTGACCCCATTTCTTCTCTCCGCTCTCTCCTCCACTATCTCTTTCTCGCTTCACTTTTTCCCTCCGTCTTTCCTCTCTCTTTTCCTCCGCTTCCCTCTTGTATATCTCTTCCTCTCCCCTACCCCCGTGATGACATGAGAGAGAGAGAGAGAGAGTGAGTGAGTGAGTCTTTATCAGTTCACATGTTTGTCTTTATTCGCATATTCTCTCTCTCTCTCTCTCTCTCTCTCTCTCTCTCTCTCTCTCTCTCTCTCTCTCTCTCTCTCTCTCTCTCTCTCTCTCTCTCTCTCTCTCTCTCTCTCTCTTGTTTTTCTTAATATTTTCTTCTAAACCAACCACAGTAACTCTCTCTCTCTCTCTCTCTCTCTCTCTCTCTCTCTCTCTCTCTCTCTCTCTCTCTCTCTCTCTCTCTCTCTCTCACCCGCTCGCTTCTGAAGTACGTACGTTAAATAAGGAAGAAGCGAATTTCGAGGACAATTTTCCTCTGAATGAACTGC
The DNA here is from genome assembly GCF_017591435.1 of Portunus trituberculatus. Lineage (NCBI taxonomy): Eukaryota > Metazoa > Arthropoda > Malacostraca > Decapoda > Portunidae > Portunus > Portunus trituberculatus. The sequence continues at coordinate 2,031,999 of NC_059266.1, read as the reverse complement.
TAACGAGAGATGGACCACCACGAGGACTCCCGAGAGTTCATTAGTCTTGAAACCCGCGGTGGGTGACGTCACTGTGCCAGGGGAGGAGGAGGAAGAGGAGGAGGAGGTAAGGTTGGGTTAAGTTACTTGGTTAGACTGGCACCGTTGTTCTCTGTCGCTGTGTGTTTGGAGAGGAAAAGGATGCGTCTCTCTCTCTCTCTCTCTCTCTCTCTCTCTCTCTCTCTCTCTCTCTCTCTCTCTCTCTCTCTCTCTCTCTCTGTCCATGTGAATTTTTCAGTTTGTGTATCCATGTCTATATATGTGCATTTCTGTGTGTGTTTGAGTGTGTGTGTGTGTGTGTGTTTCTGTTTTTTTTTATTCCCCTTCTCTCTCTCTCTCTCTCTCTCTCTCTCTCTCTCTCTCTCTCTCTCTCTCTCTCTCTCTCTCTCTCTCTCTCTCTCTCACACCCTTAACCGAACTTCTTAAACTAGTGAAAAAAAAACAACATTTCCCTCAGGAATAAAAATGAAAGAGTGAATTAGTCCCGCCACGAGCCGCCTCCCATAATGCCAATATTCGCCTCGTCTGTCAGAACCAACCCAAGCGTGAGGGACAAAAATGAGCGTCACCTTCACGTTGATTCAGAGTGACGGGCATGGCGAGTCACTGCTGTATGCTGTGTGAATTCAGTGCTGTATGGCTGTGTGGGTTCGGTGCTGTTTGCTGTGTGAATTCAGTGCTGTGTGGCTGTGTGGGTTTAGCGTGTTATGGTGGTAACTTTAACCCCTTCGGTACTAGGACGCATTTTTACCATGAGTTTTGGATATGATTTGACTGTTTTATTTACATTAGGAACGGTCTATGGAGGTTAGAAGATTAATGGCGGGAGTCTTCACTATTTTAATCCCCACTTAAGTTTCTGAAGCTGTATATAATCACCAAATAGTAACCAGAATAAGTATGAAAGCGTGTCATGTTACTGAAGGGTTAACCTGATTTTAGGGTGTAACTTTATTTATGGGGAAAATGCGGTGCTTTTTATTATCACTATAGTTTATTTAGTGAGGTCAGTAGAGGAATGTGTGAATTGAATTATAAGAACATAAGAAAATAAGGAAAGTTGCAAGTAGACATTATTTTTTTTCATTTATTGTGGAAATTATTGCAATCTGGAGGCGAAAACTGTACATGAGAGGAAATTAGTGAAGAAAAATTGTTGAATGAAAAAGGAAAAGTAAAGAGGAGAGAGAATGGAAAATAGATCATACCTCCCCTAACCTTAATTTAACCTAACCTAACCTAACCTTGCCTGACTTAACCTAATGTAACCTAACCTAACCTAACCTAATGTAACCTAATCTAACCTAACCTAACCTAACCTGACTTAACCTAATGTAACCTAACCTTGCCTAACCTTGCCTGACTTAACCTAATGTAACCTAACCTAACCTAACCTAACCTAACCTTGCCTGACTTAACTTA
>NC_059266.1:2018038-2023038 GCF_017591435.1 Portunus trituberculatus | reverse complement strand
TCGGTAATTAAAAGGGTTTCCAGTAAGTGTTTTCCGCTAAATGTTTCTCCTCCGTGTGTGTTGGTTACGGTGGTGGTGGTGGTGGTGGTGGTGGTTAGAGGAAAAAGGAAAGGGGAGAAGAAAAAAAAAGGATAGGTTTGTTCGTTGTTTGTTTTCATTTCCTCGTTTTTACTTTTCTGTTTCCCATATTCTATTTACCTAGTATTTGTTTTTTTGTTTTTTTTTTCTTTTAATCTCTTTCTCCTTTCATTCTCTTTCGTTCTCTTTGGTGTATTTTTTTTAATCATCCTTCTTCTTTCTTCTTCTATTTCTTTTCCTTTCCTTCCTTTCAAATTTCCTCCTTCCATCTGTCCCCCTTTCATTTTTCTTGTTATTTGATTAGTTCTGCAGAGTTTTCTTCGTCTTTTTCTTTCTTTTATTAGTGTTCTGTCTTCTCTCCTTCCCTTTTTCTTCTCTACTGTTTTATTTTCTGGTTATTTTTTTTCTTCTTTGCTTTGTAATCCCATCCTTCCTTTCCATATTTTTATTCTCTCATCGCTTTTAATCTGTTTTTCCTTTATTTTACTCTCAGTCTTTTGTATTTCCTTTTCGCTGCTCTTCTCTTTCTTTTTCTTTCAAATATTTCCCTACTTTGTTCAGTTTTCATTCATCTTTATCTATTTATTATTGTTACCTCTTTTCTCTTTCCTCTCTTCTTTTCTTCCTCATTCTTTTTTTTTTTTTTGCAGTTTTAATTATCTCCCCATTTTACTTCCACTTTTTATTGTTTATTCCTCTCTTTTCTTATCTCACAATCCTTCCTTCCTCCTTTCTCGTGTCTCCATGCTCTTTTTTCCTCATTCTTTTCCATTTTTTCTTTATTCTCTCTCTCTCTCTCTCTCTCTCTCTCTCTCTCTCTCTCTCTCTCTCTCTCTCTCTCTCTCTCTCTCTCTCTCTCTCTCTCTCTTCCCAGTTTAATTATCTCCGATTATACGCGAAGATTACACCCGGAAGAGATTAAAAAAGAAAGAAGAATAAGCCTACGTGATTCTACCCTTACTTTCACCTGTTTTTACCTGACTGTGAGGGCAACTACCACCTGAACGAGGCCAACGACCTTCACCTATCCGACACTCGACCGTCGGCGCTCGTTATTAACCCAGTTGCTCGGCGCTTCATCTGAGCAACCCACCGAAGCTTCTCAAGCGGCCACCGCGGCTTCTCGAGCGTCAGTAGGAGTTGACGTGGCTCCTGCAGCTCGCCTTCCTCGGCAGACAGAAGCTGAGCCTCGTCCTGCTCACTTCCTCCTACGCTGGCTGGCTCTGCTCTCACCGTGGTTACCTCAGAGCCGTGGGCTGGTCCTGAGTGCTGCTACCCCTCTCCTTACCACGCTCCGACTCCCGTCACTGCTGTGCACCTGACGCCCCTTCTCCTCCTGCGCCTCTTTCGCCTACCACTTCAACGCCACCTACAAGGGCGGAGCTGTGCTGCCCCGCCCTCGCCACACGAGACGAAGGGACGCAAGACGGATGGAAGCCGAGCTGAGTGTCGCTGCTGAGTCCAGAGTGCTGCAACCTTCCTGCAGAAGGTTCTGTTATTTGTGAGGCTGTTTGGTGGTTATTGGTTATTGGAATAGTAAATGGTGTCTTAACCATTCTCTCATGTTTGTTTTACCTGCCGATAGCAGCACCCATCTTGGAACCCTTGACACTGACCCACGCTTACCTGTCTTATTTTTGACCCAGGAACACACACACACACACACACACACACACACACACACACACACACACACACACACACACACACACACACACACGAGTCATTTTACTGCTAATGTTTCTGTATTTCTCGTAATAATGATGCGGAAAAGCGAAGGAAATGAGAAAGAAATGAGAGTAATAAATGGGCTGAGAAGGTGAAAGGAGGAGAAGAAGGAGGAGAAGGAGGAGGAGAAAAAGGAGGAAAAAGAGGAAGAGAAGGAAGGAGAGGAAAGGATACAACACCAACTAAAGTAATGTGATGTTCAAGTTTGATTTCTTTTTTTTTTTTTCTTTTTTTGAATAAATTATTAGGAATTTCAAAGTTATTTTTCCCCCCTTCTTCATAAAAAGACAATAGTTGCGTTTTTGTTGTATTCATAATTATAGAAAATCATTATTGGATACTATGGGAAAGTTGACCTACACTACTTTATTCCTCATATCAAATTTCCCTCTAACATTTAATTCCTCTTACCACCCTCCCGTCCCTTGTTGCTGTTTTTTTTTTTTTTTGTTGTTGTTGTTATTATTGTTCTTGTTGTCGTCGTCGTCGTCTTTCTGTTCTCATATGTTCTTCTTTGATTTATATTCCTTATGTTTTCTTACGTTAAACAAGAAGAAAAATATATAACTTCATTACCACTTTAAAACATACAAAAACTTTTTTTTTTTTTTCTAATTTATACGCTTTATAGACATGAAGTTATGGATATGAGTAGTCTGAGATGTGAACTTCGAAATTATGGGGTTAGATTATTTTCGCATAGATTCGATGAAAAGATTACATGAAAAATATTAAAATGTACTTTGGCTCTTATGCGGTTCATAGACTTCTTGACAAAGTGAATAGAAAATAGATGAAAGAAAAAATTTAATATAGGTGTTATAAGCTTTGATTTTGTGCTGTTCATTCACTTCCAGTTACAGATGTAGTGGAAAGAATAGACGAAAGAAAGATTAGAATACAGCATGAGAGGCGGACTGCATTAGGTGACAGGAAAACTTGCACCACCTGATAAAGACGTGATGAGCTGCGTATTGAAGAGTGCACGCAGGTTACGCAGCCACACGTAAATCGGCTTGCATTTGATCGCTGACACTCACAACAAATCTAGCAGTGTGTTATCCGCGAACTTTCATTTATTGTCGTGAGTGATGTTCCTGCTGGCTTATGTAAATATGAGTCTTCCGCTGCCTCTGTCCCACTTACGGCAAATACATGAAAGAGATGTGATGTTATTTTGTTTCTTGTTTCCTCTTCCTCTCTGTGTCTCAAAAAACAAGATTTCGTAAAAGTTTCTCCAGCTAACGTTCTTAATTTCAGCGTTTGCGTTTATGAACATGTACAGTATTCTTCATAACGTTCAGCACTTCAGCTATAAACAATGAGGCAAAACACAGGCCAGTCTTCCTCAGAGTTTCTTCCCTTCTGAGACAAACCGTGGTACAGTGGAACCATGCGTGCTTTGGGATCCTAGAGGTCTCCAAGCGCACGGGTTCGAATCCTGTCCACGGTCTGAGTGTAGGTTGGGCTTCCTCACTCGGGGCAACGGTTTCCTAGCGGGTGGGCTTTAAGATAGGAGGTACCCTAAAAAGTATCCCCTTTAGCCCATAAATTCCCGTGAAAAGCCCACATGGTATTAAAAAAAAAAAAAAAAAACACGCATGTGCACAAAATACAGGAAAAAAAAAACGACTGGAAAAGACATGAAATAATAGACATTATGATTATTACATTTGTTAGACTCCTTTACTGCATGACTGTCTCCCTATAAAGTCAGAGAGAAACACGGAAACACACACAACACACTATCCATTCTCTCCCTGCGATTGTTCAGACTTGAGACATCACAAAGGCCCACCAACACCATCATGCAAGTTGACAGAATGAGAAAAAGAAACACAGGAGATCATGCTATTCCATTCTATTCCTCCTGAAAACAACCTAACCTCACTACAACAATTAAACAAAAAATACAAATTAACTGGAGAGGAAGTGACTAAATGTTCACACCTTACAAGAATTCCAACCCTTACAAAGACGAACTAAAGATAAAACAGCTACCAATCTTACACACTAATTAACAGAAAGCAAAACAAATAGGGAACAAAGGAAAACGCAATTCTTTTTCACACCATACAATTTTTACAATCAGATTCGACTAACACCATGAAAAAGACTATTTACCAAAACCACACCAACACAAACTAACAACAACAAAATAAGTAATACTAAAGCGCATCAAAACGTAACGCACTCCACTAAACCCCTTCATTATCAGGACACATTTTCATATCTATTTTACTTAATATTTGATGATTTGATACAGCTTCAGAAACTTACGTGCAAAATTAAAATAGTAAAGAATCCGGCAATTAATCTTCTGACCTCCATAAACCCTTCCTAATATAAATAAAATCATCTAATCACACCCAAAACTCAAGGTAAAAAATGCGTTCCAGTACTGAAGGAGTTAACACCTCTACAAGTCCTCACGAAGCGGAACATCTGAAGCACACATTACACCAACAGCACAAATACACACTCACACACTCACTCACTCATCCACCCAGGGAAAAAAAAGCTCTAGGCGTCTTGATCCTTTCCTAATGCCCACATCTGGCGCGTGGGGGTGAAGGGCAGAGCCAGGGCCCGAATTGTACTAATCTAGGAGGGCCTCATTATCCCTTAGAGAGGCGGGCGGGCGAGTGTTAGTTACGAGGTATAAAGGCACCCCATTACCGGCTTACTGGGTCTTCCCTAATCTGTTGGTGCTTGGTAATAGAAGTGGGCGCTCGGGCACGTCTGAGACAATACCTTGGCTTGGCGCGGGGCCAGAGAGAGAGAGAGAGGGAGAGGTGGGGGGGAAGATTATACGAGGACATGGTAGACAGAAAAGGAGAGGATAAGTTAAAGGGAAAGAAGAGAGAGAGAGAGAGAGAGAGAGAGAGAGAGAGAGAGATTATACAGAAATACTAGACGGACGAATTGAAACAGAAAGAATAGAAACATCAAATACAAAAAAGGAGGGAATAAATTAAAGAAAATAGAAGGTAAAAATAGACAGAACGGAAAATTGGACACACACACACACACACACACACACACACACACACACACAAGGAGAAATAGATTAAGAAAGAAAAAGTAGAGGGAAGGAATAAGGCTGGGGATGGAGAGAAAGTTAGGAGGAAGTAGGTTAGGTAAAGTAAAGAGAGGGAGGAAAGGGAGGAGTGGAGATATAGGACAAGGGTACG
>NC_059266.1:1950538-2013038 GCF_017591435.1 Portunus trituberculatus | reverse complement strand
TTTTCCTCTCCTTCATTCTTCTGTATCTGACTATTTTTTTTTTTCCTTCGCCTCTTTTTGTAATAAAGACAAAGTTTTCCAATCTTCTTATCTGTCTCCATAAACGTGTCATCTTTATACTCTTGTTACTTCTTTCCTGTTCTTTTATTGCTGTCTTTTATATCTCTTATCTTGTCTTTCTCATTTTGCTTTATTTTCCTTCTTTATTTTCCTTCTGGATGACATACATACGCAACATATTATTTATTTCACTTGTTTTCCTTCTTCTGTTTTCTCTTTTCCTTTTTTTATGATTATACAAGACGACGTTTATTTAGCCATTCTGTCGTTTTTCTTCCTCCCTTCCTTCCTGTTCGTCAGTGTGACCTTTATAGTTTTTTTTTTTTTTTTTCGTTGTTCTTTTCTTCCTCTTGATCTTGGCAGCTTGTGTCTTCTCTTGTCTTTTATCTTCATCGTTCCCATAATTTCATTCCTTTGTTGTTTTTGTTTTTGTTTTTGGATATTTTTCATTATTTTCTTTATTTTTTTTATCCACATTTAGACATTTGACACTTATTATGATTCTCTCTCTCTCTCTCTCTCTCTCTCTCTCTCTCTCTCTCTCTCTCTCTCTCTCTCTCTCTCTCTCTCTCTCTCTCTCTCTCTCTCTCTCTCTCTCTCTCTCTCTCTCTCTCTCTCTTTTAAACACACACACACACACACACACACACACACACACACACACACACACACACACACACACACACACACACACACACACACACACTTTTTATTCTTCAGCACACATTTGCACATTACACTTACATCCATTTCTCTCTCTCTCTCTCTCTCTCTCTCTCTCTCTCTCTCTCTCTCTCTCTCTCTCTCTCTCTCTCTCTCTCTCTCTCTCTCTCTCTCTCTCTCTCACCCGCTTTATCTCGGGCAGGACTTAGCATTAGGGACAAAAGAGAGCTTAATAAGAAAAACACACGTATTTTCCTCCTTCACTCTTTGTAACTCTTAAGGAATATTGTGTTGTCTGTCTGTCAAATCAGTGTTGTGAAAGTAGTATAGCTTGATTTACCTTTCTTTTTTTTCCAATCTCCCAGCAGCGAAAGATCAAAACTCGGTGCCTTAAACGAAACCAACTCACTCTCTCCAGCGTAACCTACTTTTAGTCCACCACATTCCCCCGCCCCTCAAACGTCCTAACCCCTTTTCAGTTTTCCCTTGTTCCCGAGTCCCTGTGACCCCGCCCCCTGCCGTCTCTTCCTCCCACCCCCTCGACGAAGCCACGCCCTCCACAAGTATAACCTTGGCATAGTTTCGCGGCAAATCCTGGGATATCCTTCACCGCCATGCCTTGTGTTGCCATAACCTCGTTTCCTGAATCCTTCACCACACTGTTTCTAAAATATATTGATTAATCCTACGTGTCCTGTTCTGAGTGGTGTGGTGTTAGGGATGTAAAGATATCGAGAGAGAGAGAGAGAGAGAGAGAGAGAGAGAGAGAGAGAGAGAGAGAGAGAGAGAGAGCGGTTTTTTTTTATGTGTGTTTGTGTGTGTGTTTGTTGGTCTCGATCACGATGGAGGATTCTGGGCGTCTGTTAAATGGCTTGTTTGTTTTTTGTGTCTTTTGTTTGTTTTGTTTGGATGATCGGAAGTGATGAGTAAGCTTTGTTGTAACCCAGTGACAGAGTTTTTTTTTTTTATTTATTTATCTATTTATATATTTTACTTTTGATTTATTTCCATGTCGTGTGTGTGTGTGTGTGTGTGTGCATCAATTTTATATTACAAAAAAAAAAGATAAAATTCACTAATTTCCCTACAATTATAAACTGTTATTAGAGTTATTACGTTACATTTTTGACTCACTTTTATTTCAGTCAATGAGAGAAGGAAAAAAAATTAAATAAAAGCTGCAGTTTCCATTTGCCAATTAAGACATTTATTCCAGCCATTTTACAACAAAATAAAACAAAATATAAAAAAAGAAACATCAAAATCAACTAAAAACCAAAATTAGACCCATTTTACTTTTTTTTTTATTTGCAATGTAACTGAATCATCATAGACTTTGTAAACTCATATCGCAAAATTGATTATTCGAAATGATTATGTATTACGCCTCGCATCAAAAAAAGGCGCCATCATGATCGAGAGAGAGAGAGAGAGAGAGAGAGAGAGAGAGATTAAGGCACCGAAGATCTTTCCGCGGCCCTTCTAAAGCTTTACCTTGTGTGATCTTTGTTTGTTTCTATATTTTTTTCCTCAACTGATAATACCATCTTCATGATCTGTCTTGCACCATCTTCACCATCACCATCACATTGTGTCACTCTTATCATTACTGTTTACTTCATTGTCATTGTAACTTTTATCAGCCTTGTCATCGTCATCATCATCTTTGTCATCATCACCTTTGTCATCCTTATCATTTTCATAATCACCATTACTGTTGTTTTTCTTATCGTAATCTTGTTCATTATCATCACTCTTGTCATTATTATCTGATTTTTTCTTATTGTTAGCGTCATTTTCTTTTTCATTATTGTTTTTATTACCAGGTTTATCGTTCTAATTTTTCCCATCGATGTGGACGTAGAAGAATTCTTGACCCACTGTGTTATTCTTTTCGGTAAATGTTCTGTGCAAACACACCATCGCTCGCTCTCTTCGGAAGCCCCAACAATCCATAGTCCGTTTTCATCTTATTTAGAAACATTGTAGACAAATGAAAATAAAAACAAAGAAAGATGAAGAGAAAAAGATATAAATGCGTGTGTGCTGTATACTTATCTTTGATGCTTTTTATGAATAAAAAATGTTGTAAAATAAGAAAAGAAAGAAAGAAAGATGAGCTATGCATTCTCGTCTACTTTATGATATCCACGAGAAGGCTCAACTCTAGAAAATCCGTAAATTGACTCCATAATTCAACGTAAACGTTGAAAAAATCCATATTGGCTTTTAAGTAAATTAAAAATTGAAAAATTCTGTGGTTTTATGAACAAACACAACAGTGAACATTGAAGGTCTGTGTTTTATGACTTTACTTATAATTCAACTAAAAATAGGAAATATACATGAACTTGATGACAAAAGCAAACAGTGAAGAAAAATCTCTCCGTGTTTTGCCATTTTGACTACATTTATTACCGAAGGAAAAATTAAAATAAGTCAGTCAGTCAGTAAAGAAATTTATGGGCTACAATTAAAAGAACAAACGAAATAGCAAACTAACACAAAGAAAAAAGACGAACATGTATATATTAGTGCAATGAATAGATGTATCGATTCCATAAGCACATTTAAACATCGCAAATCCTGCACCAAATACTTGTACTGCTTGTAAATCTTCGGAATATTGAGAGCTAATCCATCCAGCGTCCTGTAACGGAATGCATTACTCTTAAACCACAAATAACTCCGTGTTTGGTGCACTGTATATGATGGTGAGGGATGGAGGGATGGGATGCAGGGAGGAAGAGATAAAAGAAGGAAAGAAAGGATGAAAGAATGGATGGGTGGATGAAAGGAAGAAGGGAGAGAAGGGAGAATAGAAGGATGGAGGGATAGGATGTAGGGAGGAAGAGATGAAAGAAGGAAAGAAAGGATGGGTGGATGAAAGGAAACAGAGAGAGAGGAGAAGAGAAATAAGGTGGGAAGGAAGGATAGAGGGAAGAATGAAGGGGAAAAGGAGAGGAGAAAGAAAAGAAGGAATAGAGAAAATAGACAGAGGGAAGGGAAGATTGAAGGAGGGAAGAAAGAAGAGAGAAGAGGAGGGTGGAGTGAGGGTTTGAATTTGTGAGAGGGGAAGAAAATTTTGCGGTTGCTCTCTCTCTCTCTCTCTCTCTCTCTCTCTCTCTCTCTCTCTCTCTCTCTCTCTCTCTCTCTCTCTCTCTCTCTCTCTCTCTCTCTCTCCCTTTTCGTATTTTGATCCAGTCGTTTTCTTTTATTCATGCTCTCCCCCATTCCCATTCTCCCTCCTCCTCCTCCTCCTCCTCCTCCTCCTCCTCCTCCTCCTCCTCCTCCTCCTCCTCCTCCTCCTCCTCCTCCTCGGGTAAGGTCGTAACTTCTTCCAAAAGGAAATTATTGTCTTAAACCGGAAAATATAAAACTACAATTTATAAACTCGTATGTGTGTGTGTGTGTGTGTGTGTGTGTGTGTGTGTGTGTGTGTGTGTGTGTGTGTGTGTGTGTGTGTGTGTGTGTGTGTGTACCCTGAATTTCGTTGGCACTGTTGAAGAAAACTACCACAACAACTGATAATTTTACCTGCCAAAGTAGAGTTCAGGTAACCAACCACTTGGACTCTTCTGAAGGGAGAGAAAAGGAGAACAGGTTAAAGGACAGCAAAGTAAGTAGGTCCAATAATACACTAAATTGAAATAGATTATAATTTTTTCCTCTTTTTCTCTCTTCTTCCTTTCATTATGTGTACCTTCTTCTTTTTTTTTTTTTTTTTTTTTTCTCTTCCTTCTCAAATATTTCTTTCTCTTTTCTTTCTTCCTCATTTCTCACAATTCCTAGTCAGATTCTTTTCTTTCTTTTTTATCTTCTTTTATTCTAATATTTCATCTTTACAGCCTTTCTCTTTCTTCTTCCTTCTTTATCGCCTCCTTTCCCTTTCCTCTCTCACTTTAGATATTCTCCCTTTCTTTATCTCGCTCTCTCCCTCCATATTTTGCCTCCATCCTTCATCTCTTTCCTTCCCTCTCCCTTTCCTCCTCCCCATCTTCTTTTATCATCACTCTTTTCTCTTTTCTTTCTTTCTCTTCAATCATTTTTTTTGTGTGTATTTCTTCACGTCTTCATTTTCTTCTTTCTCTTTTATCTCTATTATACTTTAATCTTTTAATTTTTTGCTGTTTTCCTTTTCCACTTTCCTTTCTTTCCTATTTACTCTCTTTAATAACTCCTTTCTAATCCCTGCATTTGTTACTTTCCTTGCTACCTATTCCTTCCTCGTTTCTTTATTTCATTTTCATTTCCTCATGTACCTATACCCTCTCATTCCTCTTTCCTCCTATTCTTTAAACCTCTCCTTCTCTCTTTCTTTCCTTCCTATTCCCTTTCTACTACATCTCATTCTCATTTGCTAAAACGCATTTCCTGAATTTTTCCTCTACTTACCAACCTTCCTTTTCCTGTTACTTAATCCTTTTCTTTTATCTTTCATCTTTTCTCCCGATTCCCCGCCACCACTCCCTCTCGCCCTCTCTCCCCGGCAGCAGCAGCAGCAGTCATCAATCAGTAAGTAATCGCAGTAATAATGGTGCTAAGAACTAGATGATTTCAGGTCCTGGTGACGAAGTGGTGATTTGGCTCAGTGATGGTGACCGGTCTCCTCCAAACGAATGAGGGGCCAGTGAGTGCCAAAGGGCCGCTCTGGCACTGGCACTGATGCTGGGGAAAAGGGCCAGATCCTTAGCCTCTTGTCCCTTCCCCCACCTCCTCCTCTTCCTCCTCCTCCTCCTCCTCCGCTTTTCCTTCCGGTGTTTCGCATTTTTCTCTTTTTTCCGTTTTCTTTCGATTTTAAGGAGTTTGTTTTGATATTTTTTTGTTTGTGTGGGTACTTGCTTCTCTCTCTCTCTCTCTCTCTCTCTCTCTCTCTCTCTCTCTCTCTCTCTCTCTCTCTCTCTCTCTCTCTCTCTCTCTCTCTCTCTCTCTCTCTCTCTCTCTCTCTCTCTCCAATATTCTTGTTTTCTTTCCTCCTCTTTATTTCTAGTCCTCTTATTCCTCTTCCATATTCTTCTTGGTCACTATTCTTCTCTTTATCTCTCTCCTTTCCTTTCTTCTTCTTCTTCCTGTTCCTCTTCCTCCTATTCTTTCGCTAGATTCACGTCCTGCGTTCCTCTTGTTCCTCTTCTTTGTTCTTCCCTCTTTCTTCCTTCCATCCTCGTATTTCTTCTTTCTTTCTTTCGTTTTCTTTGTTTTGTTATGCATTGTCTACTTTCTTTTTCATCTCCAGTTTTCTCATTCATTTCTACTTTTTTTTCCTTTTTTGGCTTGTTCTTTCTTTTCTTCGTTTTATTTTTGTTTCATTCTTGCTTTTTATAATTTCTTCTTCGACGTTTTCTTTCTCGCCTTTTAAACCAAATTTTTGTCTTTTCTTCCTCTTACTCTTCTTTGTTATTGTTCTCGTTGTTCTGTTTATTCTCCTCCTCCTCCTCCTCCTCCTCCTCCTCCTCCTCCTCCTCCTCCTCCTCCTCTTATGTTCCAGTATACAGTTCTATCATCACAACTTTCTCTTATCCTGTCTCATCGTTTTTCTTTTCCTTCTCTCTCTCTCTCTCTCTCTCTCTCTCTCTCTCTCTCTCTCTCTCTCTCTCTCTCTCTCTCTCTCTCTCTCCTCCCTTCTCTTCCTCCTTTCTACTATTCTTCTCTTCCTCCATCTCTCCATCGTTCGTCTTTCATTCCTCCCTCCTTCCTTCCTTCCCTTTCTTTCTTCCCTTCCTTCGTCCCCTCCAGTTGTGGCTGTGAAATATTTACCTATCTCTCTCTCTCTCTCTCTCTCTCTCTCTCTCTCTCTCTCTCTCTCTCTCTCTCTCTCTCTCTCTCTCTCTCTCTCTCTCTCTCTCTCTCTCTCTCTCTCTCTCTCTCTCTCTCTCTCTCTCTCTTCTTCCATCCATCTTAACCATTGTCTCCTCCTCCTCCTCCTCCTCCTCCTCCTCCTCCTCCTCCTCCTCCTCCTCCTCCTCCTCCTCCTCCTCCTCCTCCTCCTCCTCCTCTTTTCTTCTTTTTTCTTCATCTCTTTATGACCGCAAGGAATAAGAAGAGGAAAGCAAAAGAGGAATAGAAATTAGAGTAGCATTTAAAAACCCACATGAAAGATAGGATTAGGGAAGAAGAGGAGGAGGAGGAGGAGGAGGAGGAGGAGGAGGAGGGGGAGTAAGTGTCAAGAGTAGAGACAAGAGAGAAGTGACAACATGCAAGAATGAGAAAGAGGAAAAAAAAATTCTGGAGGGAAAATAAAAGGAAATGGAGAAGAAAGTGTTGGTTGGTTGAGAGAGAGAGAGAGAGAGAGAGAGAGAGAGAGAGAGAGAGAGAGAGAGAAAATATTAAGAGAGATCAAGGAAAAGTTAGGAGAGAAAAGTGTTGCGAAGGATTATGGAAAGTTGAGTGAGTGAGTTGTGTTGTGTTGGCCGAGAGACCTCCGGGAGATGCCTGGTATAATCGAATTTCTCTCTCTCTCTCTCTCTCTCTCTCTCTCTCTCTCTCTCTCTCTCTCTCTCTCTCTCTCTCTCTCTTCATCGTTCTCTTTTTCTCCTCCTCCTCCTCCTCCTCCTCCTCCTCCTCCTCCTCCTTCTTCTTTGTTCAGTGTCTTCTCTCAATGTTGCTGTTTCCTCCCTTGGTGCTCTTACTCGTGAGACCAAACTCTTACACTCCCCCACTCCCTCTCTCTCTCCCTCTCCCTCTTCCTCTCCCTCTCCCTCTCCTTTCCCCTCCCTCTCTCCTTGCATCTCCTTCTCACCCTTCCTCCTTCTTTGTCCTCTCCCTCTTTCTCTCCTTCAGTCATGCTCTCTCTCTCTCTCTCTCTCTCTCTCTCTCTCTCTCTCTCTCTCTCTCTCTCTCTCTCTCTCTCTCTCTCTCTCTCTCTCTCTCTCTCTCTCTCTCTCTCTCTCTCTCTCTCTCTCTCTCTCTCTCTCTCTCTCTCTCTCTCTCTCTCTCTCTCTCTCTCTCTCTCTCCAGGTGTTTGTATTGTGTCTCTTTCCCCCAACACCCCCCCCCATCTCCACCCCTCCCGTTCTCTGTGAACAACGAGCCGGATAAGGGAAAGCTGCATCCCCTCTCCCCTCTCCCCTCTCCCCTCTCGTTGCCCTCTGAAGCCTTTGACAGAGGGCGTGTGAAGTCCTAAAGGAACTAGTGGCGTCTTCGAGTCTGAAGGATACCACTAGACTCCTTATTCTGTATCTGTAGGTGGTCGTGGTGGTGGTTGTGGTGGTGGTGGTGGTGGTGGTGGTGGTGGTGGTGAATATGAAGGATAGAGGTAAAAGTGGAAGGATAGGATGAGGAAATGAAGTAGAGTGAGAAAGGATAGGGGGAGAAAGAGAAAGGACTGGGATGTGGAAAGAAGAAGTGTAGAGGAAACGAGGAGAATAGGCAAAAGGAAAGTGAAGGAAAGGGAAGAGAAAGAGGAAAGGAAAAAGGAGAGAATTAGAGAAAGGAAGATGAAAATTGCAGAAAATAATGTTTCTTATACTACTACTACTACTACTAATAATAATAATAATAATAATAATACAACTACTACTACAATTACTACTACTACTACTACTACTATTACTATTACTACTACTACTACTGCTGCTGCTGATGTTGCTGCTATCACCACTACTCCGCCTTATTACTTTCCATGTCAACGCCGCTATTACTGTTTTTTGCCGACGTTTTTACTGGCCACTCTTGACCTTGTCGTGTCTTGTTCAAGCCTCGTAAAAGGAAATAGCTCTTGTATTCATATGTATATAAAAAAGAAAACAAATATTACCAAGGAGAAATCAATCAGTCAGTCGGTCAGTCAGTCAATCAGTCAATTATTTCCTTATTCAGTCAATCGTGAATGCGTGAGTTAATCAGTCTGTTAATTGTTGAGTCTACCCTTCACTTAAGTTAAAATTTAATCAATCTATCGTTAGACAGTCATTTAATCGGTCCGTCAGTCAGTCAGTCACTCTGTCAATTAGGTTATGAGTCAGTTAATCAAACAGTTCGTCAGTCCGTCAGTCAGTCAATCAGTCATGCAGTGAATTAGATGGTCAGTCAGTCTTTTTATCAATATATTAGGCAGAAAATACAAAAACAGCATCAATTTTCGATATGCAAGTACGTTTAGGTTCAGCAAAAGCATCAAACAGTCAGCCAGTCTATACATCAATACAAAAAATAACACCAATCTGAACACGCTTGTATGTTTAGATTCTGTAAAGGCATCAGGTAACATTGCAATCAACGCTCCTATCTTCATTTCACCAACACACTCACACACACACACACTCACTTACATTCCTAATCACCTATCACCCTTATCACTATTATTATCTTTACTTACTTTTGTTACCTGAGCATCGTTCCTATTATCCGTTTACTTTTACCTTAATTGACTGGCGCACCTGGGGATGAGTGGCCACTAAATCCAGAAAATGCAGGTAATTAGCTTGAAAAAAAAAATGCAGTAATGGAAGTGAACCTTATAGAATTAACCTTCAGATTGCAGTTAGAAAAAATTGGCGTTTTCAGACAATTTCAGACAATTAGCAGTTTAGTGATTTGAGTGGAAATGAGAGAGAGAGAGAGAGAGAGAGAGAGAGAGAGAGAGAGAGAGAATGTCCTTCCACTAAAATTTATTCTACTACAACAATAACAACAACAACAACTACTACTACTACTACTACTACTACTACTACTACTACTACTACTACTACTACTACTACTACTACTACTATTCTTAACTCTTCCTCTCTTCTCTTACCTTTCTTACTCTCCCTCTTCTCTTATTCTCGCTTACTGCTCTTGATCCTCCCTCTGTTTACTCTCTCTCTCTCTCTCTCTCTCTCTCTCTCTCTCTCTCTCTCTCTCTCTCTCTCTCTCTCTCTCTTGAGCCACAGAAAGCAAGGAAGAGCAAGGATTGGTGGAAAGGAATGAGAGAAAATTTGTTACAGAGAAAATTATGTTACTAAGAATTTCACCCTTGATGGATTTCTGTGCAACGCCACTTCTTCTTTTGAGGTTAAAGAGCCAACGAGAGGAAGAGGAAGAGAAAGAGGAGAGATGAGAGGGAAATGAAGTGGTGTGAGAGGTAGGGTGCAGCTTCTTTGAGAGAGAGAGAGAGAGAGAGAGAGAGAGAGAGAGAGAGAGAGAGAGAGAGAGAGAGTGGGGGATGAGTGGGTGGAAACAAAAGGGCGTGTCCTAATTTTGCCTGACCTTGTTCTCTCTCTCTCTCTCTCTCTCTCTCTCTCTCTCTCTCTCTCTCTCTCTCTCTCTCTCTCTGTCTTACTGACCATTTGTCTTATACACTTTATTACTCTCAACTTATAACTGAAAGTACTAACGATATATCCAGCAGCAGCAGCAGCAGTAGTAGTAGTAGTAGTAGTAGTAGTAGTAGTAGTAGTGTTGCTAAGTGTTACTCAGTGAGGATTACGCTTCTTGAGTGGCCTGAGTTTATTGACGTGATAGGAGAAAATGTTGCTGCCTTCATGCTTACTACGGGGCCCCGCCAGAGAGAGAGAGAGAGAGAGAGAGAGAGAGAGAGAGAGAGAGAGAGAGAGAGAGAGAGAGGAACAGATAGACAAATACAGGCTGTTAGTAAATGAAATAACAAAGAGATGGTGAAGCGAAGAGAAAATAATAGGAAATGAGAAGTATAAAGTGATTGGAAATGAAATAACAAGAGAGAGAGAGAGAGAGAGAGAGAGAGAGAGAGAGAGAGACGCTACCCCTCACCGTTTCGTCATAGCAGAGAAGGTTAGAAGAAAGTCAGGTACATAATTCACATCGAGGTCTTTCACTCATTTTGTACCAAAGAACAGTTACACAAAGCTTTCCGGTCACTAACCATACATTGCGTATTTACTTAGCAAGAAAATCCCTTTAGTACTGGGACGCATTTTTACCTTGAGTTTCGGTGCGATTAGACTATTTTATTGGCGTTAGGAAGGGTCTATGGAGGTCAGAACATTAATGGCTAGAGTCTTCACTATTTTAATCCCTCACATGAGTTTCTGAAGCTGTATAAAGTCACCATTTAGTAAGCAGAATGAATACGGAAACGCGTCATGGCACTGAAGGGGTTAATGTGTGAAAGCCCGTCGACACATGACTCAAAAACCAGAGAAAGGATAAAGGGAACAGCTATACAAATCTTTCCTATCGCTAAACATACATTTTTATTTACTTGCCAAGGAAACTGACCAATGGCTACAAATTGATGTGTGAAAACCAAAGAAAGGATGAAGAGAACAGTTACACGAAGCTTTCCAGTCGCTAACCACACGTTTCGTATTTACTTGGCAAAAAGACTGGCCAATGATAGCAAATTAGTATGTGAAAACCCCGTCAACATGTCACTCTCGAATAACAAAGAAAGAATAAAGGAAAGTCAAAGAAAAAAAGAAAGACGAACAATTGAGTTGGAATGAGGAAATAAAGGAACAGGTAGAGAATCCCAGAGTTTACAAATGAAAGGGGTGAAAGAGTGCAGTATCTGGGTAACCCTTGCATTAGTAGGTTGGACAAAATAACACGGTAAGGTGGTTAGGTGGGAGGCATACCGTTAGTTACCACATGCCATACGAATCCCTTCTACACTTAAACTAAAGCTTTAAAACTCCTGACAAAAATATATTAGGACTATTTTTTGTTAACTGGTGAGAAATAAGTTAAAGACAATAATCATGCAGGTGACTCACAAAGGACACGCAGTTTATAGTCATGAAAAACAAATGACAGTCAGTGAAAACGTCGAACATGAAGGAGGGAGGAAGGAAGAAGAAGGAAAAGAAAGAGAAAGAGAGTTCAAGGAGAAGAATATGGAGTTAAGCAGGAATAGGAGTATTGAAACAAGGAGGAAAAGGAAGGAAAGAGTGAATAAGGAGAGCGGAGAGATGGAAGTAGGAAGGGACACGGTGAGAGTTAAAAGGAAAGAGGAGAAAGAGTAATGGCAAGAAAGGAAAGATATAGAAGAGAAACTAGAGAATGGGAATAACGGGAAAGAGAACAAAAACAAAAAGAAATAATAAAAGCGTGAAGAAAGAAGAGAAATAGAAAATACAGAACAGGATAATGACAAGGAATTATGAAGATAAAAGAAAAAGAAAAAGATAAGAAAATTAGATAAGAGAGAAAAAAAGGAAATTGGAGGTATGGAAAAGAAAGAAGAATGAATTAACAGAGATAGGAGAATGGGATAGTGAAAAAGGAAGAAGAGAAGTAAACAAAACAAAAGAAGAATGAGGATAAGGGACAGTGAAAAGGAAGATCAAAAGAAAGAGGAATAAAGAGAGAAATGGTAAGAAAGAATAATAATGGAGAGGAGGAGGAGGAGGAGGAGGAGGAGGTGATAAACAGTAAGGAGGGACATGGATAGGAAGGAGTAAGGCAAAAACAGGAAGAGGAAGAAAAAGGAGAGGGAGGGAGAGGGGAGAGGATTAGGGGGGGACGGGTTAGAGGGCGATACTTTGTTGCGTGTACATAACTCAGTGTTGCTTTTGCATGACACTTCCTCCATCACCATCACTACTACCACCACCACCACCACTACCACTACTACCACCACCACCATTATTGCTGTTACTGCCAATAACATAATGGCTACACTAACACTTCTAACAGTTTTTCTCTTGTTACTGCTGCTACTAGTAATGTTTTCATACTACTACTACTACTACTACTACTACTACTACTACTACTACTACTACTACTACTACTACTACTGTTACTACTACTACTACTATTTCTATTACTACTGCCATACTTTCTCATGCTACTACTACTACTACTACTACTACTACTACTACTACTACTACTACTACTACTACTACTACTATTACTACTACCACCAACACTCGCCTTCCTCCTGCTGGCGTTGCTTGCATAAAACATTGAACAAAGCTATTATTCCATTTTCCTCTCACGTAGAATTGCCACACCTCCCGCCACCACACTGCCACACCTGCCCCACACCTTCCCCTCCATACCAGCCCCACACCTGCCCCCACCCTCCCACACCTTCCTCCCCCCACATCTCCTCCACAACTTCTACACCACACACCACCGAGTAAAGCCCTCCAGCACGCTACTACCATTGTTTCGACACCACCATCACCACCACCACCACTACCACCATTACCACAACCACCACCACTCCTACCGCACAAACACACCCACTCATTTTCTCTCTAGCTTCTTTCTTCTTTCATCCTCTTCTACTACGTATGTACTCCTCCTCCTCCTCCTCCTCCTCCTCCTCCTCTTCCTCCTCTTCCACTCTCTAGCCTCCCCCCACACTCTTCCACTACACATTGTCCCCTCCACCCACACCCATCGACCGGCTCCCCCACCTCCCACAACTTTCTCCTCCACCACACAGTGCCAGCATATCACTGAACCTTCACTACTTCACCACCACCACTACTACTATTACGACTACTACTACAAAGCATTTTGGAACCTCCCCAATAACTGTCACTTTCAACCTCACTATCCTACCACCACTACCACTATCTATCACTACCACCATCACTATTCCATTCGCCACAATTAAATATACATAAATCAAATAATGGTATCTGGTCACTCCCATCCAGGGGCAATTTGAGTGTTTATGTATATGCATTTTTATTTGCTCCTCGCGTCCAGTGGTAATACAATTGGAAAATAAAATGGAGTCATAAAAAAATGCTTCCCCACTTAACGAGTTAGTTGAAGATTAAAATTTGGTGGAATAATTTAATCAGTTGCCGCTTTTTTTTCACCTTTCCTCCAAATATTGTGTTTCCAGAAAATCATGGGCGGAATTTTGTTCGGACTAAAAAATATAGTAACTTTTTTTCTCTCTTTTTTTTCAGTCAATATACTTCATCCTTCTCTCCTTCCGTTTACATTGATATTATTTTTTGAGGGGGATATATGACTGTGTGTGTGTGTGTGTGTGTGTGTGTGTGTGTGTGTCTGTGCTGGGCATGCAAGCAGGGTGGGTGTCTATTGATCCAGCACCACACTCACACACACCACCAGCACACACACACACACACACACACACACACACACACACACACACACACACACACACACACACACACACACCACCACACCACCACCACCACCACCACCACCACCACCACCACCACCACTTTTACCCTCAGATTTATGACTATCACTACCACTACCTAAAGCGCTACTAACATTGTATCATTGCAACCAAAACTACTACTACAACAACAGCAACAAAACAACATCGACAACAACAACAACAACAACAACAACAACAACAACAACAACTACTACTACTACTACTACTACTACTACTACTACTACTACTACTACTACTACTACTACTACTACTACAAGTGAAGTGCCCGCTGCAGGCAAGCGTTGCGCCATCACACTAATGGGAACACGAGCAACAGTAAAAACATAAGCAACGGGAACATTGATAGAACAATTACGAAACATGAGGTGAAGCAGAAGTAACAGAAATTGTCGTTTCCAGCTGCAGTTTTATTTTTTCCCATTAACTTCTGCCTGTCGGAAATAATAATATAAATAATAATACCATAGTAATTATAATAGCATACATCACGTTTTCTCTTCATATGAGTCCCTGTATTTGCAAAGCTTAAGTAAATTCATCAGTTTATCTTTCTCTCTTGCTAATCCCTTTAACACTACTCTCCTGCCTCCTTCCCCTCTCCTTACCCACTCATCTCTTGACCTTTGCCCTGACTAGTGCGCCTCTGGAAGGTCACACACTCCTTTGAACCCACCAATACCATATCACTCCTTGACAACATTTAGTTTAAACACACCAATCAGATGCATGCATTTGTATATCGTTAAAGCAAACGACCAAGGCTGCGTTTGTTCATGAAGTTGTCCCGCAAGAGCCAGTCATATGTTTTTTTTTTTTTTTCTCACTCCAAGACGTAATGATTCTTCGGCCAATCCAGTACCGTAATTCATTTTAGGTCAGCCAATCAGAAGGGTTCTCTCTAGCATGCTAGGATCCACTGACCAATGACGGACGGGTACTCAGCCACGCCCTCCCGCGCTAACCAATCAATGAGCGCGGCCTTGAGATGGCGGTGTTCAATTATTGGCCTCGTAATGTATAGTTCAGGAAGGCCATGGGAGGGTCGACACACGGCATCTTCGGTACGGCAGGGCAAGAGTTATGTTTTATCTAAAAGAAGCGAAGGTAACATTACTTTGTAAAATCAGAAATGCAAGTAGGACTATATCTCTGAAAATCATCAAAAGTCGTGCTTTTTTTCTGATTTTCTATATAAAATGAGATTTTCTTCATATTACTTATTTGCTGCAACTTTTTTTGAGTGCAGACATTATATGTTATTATGGCATGATGAACAATGTTTGGTTTGTGTTCATTCGAGTAGACCTTTTGACCCCTTACTAGTTCGAAAATTCATGTTCTAATTTTTCTATGGTACTTGTTAATGTCTCAAGTCTGTAAGTGCAAAAATATCATAATTGAAGGACTATGTGAGATTTTTTTTTTTTTTTTTTTTTCATGCGTGTATATCTTTTTGGCATTCCCGCCCCTCCGCGCCATTAGGGAGAGAGAGCGTGAGGATTGGCGCGGCTTGTGAGGATAAGGTGAAAAAGCCTGGCGGTAATGCGCTGCCAAAACAAAGAGGAAGGGAGAGTTTCGATGCGTGGGATGTGTTTTGGTGTTCCATGTACTGTCTTGAAGGAAAGTAGTCGTTTCGGGCGAAGGAAAGAGAATAAAAGATGCATTGCCAAAACACAGAGGAAGGGAGGAAGGGTTTTGATGAGCGAGACCAGTTGTCTTTGTTCTCACGCTACTCCTTGAAGGAAAATAATAGGAACCAAAATCACGTTGCCAAAACAAGGGACGGCATTCGGTGCGCTGTGACTGTTTGAAGTAAGCGTCAAAGGATCTTGATAGATAGTAGTCTAATGGAGAGAAAACTGAAAAAAGGACAGTTTATTTCAAAATTCTCAGTGTATGAAAAGCTACAAGTTGCTCTGTCATTGGAATGCGCAGGATCAGGTTTGTTCTTCACACACTCACTCTTGTATATGAGTAATCGATGATAGTATGACTGAAAGGAAAGAAGTTTATGGGTGTGCTTGAGTTTACAGTACATGTAGAGAAGCCACGAGTTAGTCACTGGAGGTGGGGTCTCAGCGGGCATGGTGTGTATTGAGTCTTGAGCATAGAGGCCGAGGGAGGAGAGAACAGAGAAGCAGTTGGCAAGTTGAGAACATCCTGAGTGGAGTTGGTAATGGAAGGCAGTGAATAATTGGTGAGGCGTTGTATTGGAAGTGGAGGATTTGAAAGAGGTCGTGAGAGGACAGTAGTTGTGTGAATACATGTTTGTGTGTATATAACATTATTACGTAAAAATACATGCTCGAGTTATGAAAATCATAATCCACACAAGAAAACTAATTATATTATATAAAACATTGCAGGATTTTAATTCACATTAGAAAAACCTCGAAATATGAGAGTTGTAGTCCATATAAGAGAAACTAATTATTGTATACTATAAAAACACCGCATATTTGTAGTCCGTAGAGGAAAAAACACTTGAAATATAAGAATTGTAACCTATACCAGAGAGTCTAATTGTATAACCATAAAGACACTGTAGAATTGTAATCCATGTAAGAAAGCAAACACCCTGGAGACGGAAATTTTAACCCGTGTAAAACAAACAAAGCACATCACATGAAACACCACATAATGATACTTCATGACGGAAACATAGTCCTTGGACAAGAATTATACATGAAATACGGAGAGAAACATGAAAAAAAAATCAACATTGACTCAGTTCAGAACGTCTCCTTAAAACACAATGGAATTATAGTTCAGATAAGAATAATTAAAGCCTTTGGACGAGAATTATAGGCGAAATAGAGAGAGAAAACAAGTGAAAAAAAACACGTGGACCCAATTCAGAATGTCCTTAAAACAACACAGAATGACAGTCCAGATAGGAATAGCGAAAGCCTTCGGACAAGAATTATTAGCAAGATGGAGAGACCAAAAAAAAAATCAACAAGGACCCAATTCAGAACGCCTCATTTCACGGGAGCTGATTTAGCATAGATTGGCGCGCCATCAAACTTTCTTTAACGATACTTGAAGGAGCCTCGCGTTTCCCTTATTGCTTCTCTTGCCACGAATCCCCAGAAGTAGAATTTACGACCCTCACGTAGACAGTGTTAATCTGCAGCCTCGGAGTGGGAATCGATCCCATGTATATACTTCCAAGATGCCAAAGTTCCCCGCCGCGCCACCGCCTTCCTACATTTATTCATGGTTCCATTGTGTTATTTTGAGGCTCAGTGGTGATGGAGGGAAGGGACGCTGATGGGAATATGGAAGGGAGGGATAAAGGGAATATATGAAGGATGAGTGATGGGGAAGGAAACATTTATTAAGGAAAACATGGGCAGAGGGAAAGATAGGAATCCAAAGATGGGTACAGGGAAGGACACCACATGATGGGTTTGGATAGGGATGGATAGGAGTGTGAATAATACGACTTATACTGGAGAAGATCTCGATAATTTCCCTTTTCTTATCTCATTGTTTGTAAGAAATCTTAAAAAAATAATTGGAAATAAAAAGTATTAACATGATTCATTCGGATTGCCATTTATTCTCTCACATTCCATATTTATCAGTTTATCTCTATCACCTTCACTATTCTTTAACTCCTTTCTCATTCCCTGTGGCATATTACTTCAAAACATTATTAAATCTACCTTCACTTCTCGTAATCCACCTTTCACCTTCACTCAGCCACCGTCCCTGTACCTTCCATTCACTTCCCCAGTCCACAAACTTCCTCCCCAAAAACTAAAACAAAAAAATCACTTCTTGTACTCCACCTTTCTCCTTTACTCCACCACGTTCCCTCTATATTCCATCCCTTTCCTTGTGCCTTCTACCTACTTCCCCCCATAAAGACGTACCAACACCCCTTCAAACCGTCTCCAGTACC
Source organism: Portunus trituberculatus (assembly GCF_017591435.1). NCBI lineage: Eukaryota > Metazoa > Arthropoda > Malacostraca > Decapoda > Portunidae > Portunus > Portunus trituberculatus. Next base: position 1,995,330 of record NC_059266.1, on the reverse strand, counting down.
TTCCCTTTACTCCATCATCTATCCTCTATCTTTCTCTTATAAAAACATCTTATTTGACATTCCTTGTATCCAGTAACCCAGTCATCCACTCAATGCATATAATACGTCCACTGCACTCCGCTTCACCACTCCACCACTCCACCTTGAAGCTTTGGAGTTAATTCATAAGTGATGGAGTTAATAGTGAGACCTTGGCAGATAGACGGAAAGATAGATGGAGGTGGAGTTATGGATAAATGGGTCAGAGTCGCGAGAAACTTAGATTGGATGGGCAATTGTGAACGAAAGTCTTTGAAACATCCTCCCCCTCCACCCGCCCCTCCCCCCCCCCTCGCGAGTCCTAGGTGGCCCAAAGCGAGCGATGGTGTGTGAATCTGGACGGATATTTGGTTTGGTATTCCGAGCACGAAACATTATGGGAAAGAAAGCGTCCAAAAGTAAATGGATTGGTATAATTCTCTTTTCTCTGTTTTTTTTTTTTTTTTTTTTTTTTCTCGCTCTGATGCCGTTAATGTAAAAGTTTTCGTCACTTATTTTTCTCATTTTGTTTGGCTTTTGGGGATTTCTTTTGTTTCTTTTGTTTCTTTTATTTTTTTTTTTTTTTAAAGGAGTGTTGTTTGTTCGGCTTGACTTTTGTTTGTTTTCATTTGTGGTGTTCGTTTTCATATTGTTGTTGTTTTTTTCATCTATTTCATTCGATTTATTCACCATAATTGACATCAAGATATTCACTTTTTTTTTTTTTTTTTTTTTTTTTTTTTTTTTTTTTTCTTGTCATGATAACCCAACGTTATATTCATCACTGTTATTTTCTACGTCATGATCTTTACCGCCATCATCAGCTCACTCTCACAGCCGCTATCTTTCAGTGTCCAGATGGTGAGTGTGTCATTTTTATCACTATCATTCTCCTCACCTCTCAAAACTGTATGCTTTTATTTATTTATTTTTTTAATCTTGACAGCTTCCTTTTCACATCAGTTTACAATAATTCCATCTCTTGCCTTTCAGTGTTCTCATTTAAATACACATTTCATCATCATTATCATCAGTATTATCATCAGCATCACAGCATCTTGATAAATGTTGCATCTTCATCATCATCATCATCATCATAACCATCGTCATTTTCACAGTATTGTACATCATTGCCTCACCATATAGGCACTTTTTTTTTTCCTTTGTGTTCTCACCACCACACGTCTTCGCCATCTGTCTTACTCTCACTCACTCTCCCTCTCTCTCTCTCTCACTACTCACTCACTCATTATGTTCCTTGACCTCTTCAGAAATCTATCACTCTTTTTTCTGCGACTTGAGCAGTGGAACAGCCTCCGGCCTAGAGAGTACACATGAAAAATTGGAAAAAAATTAAAAAAAGTAGGGTATCCATTTCGAATTATTGATGTCACTTTAAATTTATTCCCAACTGGGCACGTGACTTTAAATTGACTACATGTTTAAAAAAAAAAAAAAAAAAAGTTCAGCCACGTTCCCTCCTCAAATATATAAAATGTTACTCAAAAATATTAATGAAAGGCGCCTCTGTTTTGACACGTTATTTCTATTTCTGTTCATTTCTGCGCTTGGTGAGGTTAAGTTAGGTTAGTTTATGTTTGGTTAGGGTAAGTGAAGTTAGGTTAGGTCTGGCCAAGTTAGATTAGGCTAGGTAAGGTTGGGTTAGGTTAGTTTAGTTTATGTTTGGTTAGGTTGGGTTAGGTTAGGTCTGGCCAAGTTAGGTTAGGCTACGTAAGGTTGGATTAAGTTTTACGGTTCTATTTCCTTCTCTGTTAGGTTATACGTTAGGTTAGGTCCCGTCATGTGAAGTTGCGCTAGATTGGCTTTGGTTGGAATGAAGTAGGCTGATTGAGATTGTTACCTTCGTTTCATGTCTGGTGAGTGTAAGTTAATAGACCAATTAAGGTCACGTTAGGGCAGGTTAAGTTAGGCTAAGGATCTGGATGGGTTCACTGAAGCTAGATTAAAGCAATGTAGTTTAGAATTATTATACCTGGAGAGGTTACGTAAAGTTAATTTAGGTGAGCTTATGTCTATTTTAGATTAAGTTAAGTTGTATTCTTTTTTTTTATTTCGTTAGTCGAGATTTTCATGATTAATGATTTTGTTGATCGACTTGGCTAAACGAGATCCTGCCTGTTAGAGAGAGAGAGAGAGAGAGAGAGTGAAAGTCTATTAGTCGGTGCCTTCTGCGCCTCTCTCATCCCTCTCCTTCCCTCCTCTCGCGACTTCTCCGAAACAACTCAAGATGATGCGTTTCTTTAATTTCCAAACAAAAGGTTATTCTGGTACAGGGAAGAGTGGAAGGGTCGCCTCGGGCCTCCCACTGCCGCCTCTCAGTGTCGCGGAGGTGAAAGGGCCTGGGTTAAGAAGTAGAGGGAGGAGAAAAGAAAAGACCATAGATTCCAGGTATAAAAAATGATACAGAATTGAGGAAAGAGAAAACAAAAAAGAGGATGGGTTCTTAATAGCTTTGTACTGAAATGAATGGAAAGAGATTAGAAAGAAAGGATAGGTTCTTGATGGTTTCATAATGTATTTCAAAACATAGGGGAATTAAAATATGTTAATGTGATACGAAATGAAAAAAAAAAAAGTCAAGGAAAGAATGCAATTACGTAGACTTAATGAATTACCGGGATAATAATTAGTGGCATGCATTTTTTTAGTTCAGCTTCACAAAATTTTAGAAATCGAAACAAGAACATAAATTTTACATAGTTGATAGACTAAGTTGTTGATAGTTCATAGTGTTTGTCTCTTATCTTAGTCAAAGGATGACATGAAAAACAATTATGTATATCCTGAAATATAATGGAAATAGAAGGATTATATAATAGCATAGTGATAAGAACGTATAGTAATATATTAGTATAACAAAGTACTATAGCAATACATATTCATAACAGTATATTTCAGTGTTGTTAAGTATTATTTATGAAGGCAGTAGAAGGATTGTATAGCAGTATAATGATAATACGATAGTTTATTAGTATAGTATAACATGGAACTGTAATAACAATGTACAATCAAAATAGTATATTCTAGCAGTATTAATAGTATTTATGAAAGCAGTGGGCACAGCTGGTGAATGGCGGGATAGTAATTGGCATGGATGGTTTGCAAATCCTGGGTTAGTGATGTGAATAATTGGCGTGTGAACCCCTGGATAGCTACCACCGCGGCGAGGCTCGACGCTGAGTGGCCCGAGTAGCGGAGAGGCAGGTGGTGGGAGTGTTGAGAGCGTAAATCCCACACTTTTTAGCGCTTTTCGGATGCTGTTTTATTGCTCATCCCTCGAAAATGGAAAGTAAAAGCGACAGCCATGTTCACCGAGGAAGAGAGAGAGAGAGAGAGAGAGAGACGTTATTACACCCACGTTTTTTTTTTTTTTTTTTTTTTTTTTTTTTTTTGATGGAGTAGTAATTAACTGGGCAGTACCTCATGAATACATTTTCGCGACAAGTAGGGTTGGAATTAAATCGCCAAAAAGAGAAGGTGCAGTTAATGGATGTGACGTGGACTTGATGAGCGAGGCTGTCATGAAAGCAAAAGGCGTCATAGTCTAGATGTATTTATTTTTCTATTTATTTGTTTGTGCTCTGTATCAGGTGTGTCATAAGAGGTGTCCTTTGGAAAAATATATTGTTATGTTGAAATTGATAATGATGATACCGATAATGACGACGGTAAGTGTGCTGAGCCTGAGAGACGAGGCACAATCTGCATTAGGCGAGAGAGGGCGTTCCACTGCTACCTTTATGAAATGTATGTCGTGTACTGGCTGGGTGTTGCTCAAGCCGGGCCGATGCTGTCTGTCTTTGCAGAATCGCACGTGGACGTCGGTATAACGATGCATATTCTCAGTATTAGCTCGCTCTCTGAAGTTCAAATGGTACATACTTGTGCTCTTCGTTGCGCGCTCCTAAGTACCACTAGTAAGACAGTAATGTTAAGGCCGAGGCGCTGGTCAGCCGGCGGGCGGGACGTGACACTGGCCGCAAGGTTCCATCAATCTTGAGATCTGATGTTTTTCCCTCCTCGCGCGGGGACAGCGGCCTCCACTGCCTCACTGCCTCACTCTGCCCTGGGTCGTCCCCGCGTAGGAAGTCCTCGCCTTGGCTTCTTCGCTGTGGATTTGTATTTTCTACTTACATATATATCTATTTTCTACTGTCTCAGTGTCAAATGTGTGCCTTTCTCGGGGAAGCCAACCCGAGGGCGTGGGTAAGTCACGCTCGGCGGGAACATTATCGCCCGCTGGAGTGAGCGTCGGGCGCCTGGGTGGAGCCGGCGCCCGTCAGGGGCCCAGTCACCACCCAGGACCCCCGCCGCCCCTCCGGAGAGACTGAACCAAACTGTATTGTTACTTATGAACTTGCGAGCCTCAGAAAGGAGCATCACAGCGTGCCCCGAGGGGTTGGAGGGAGCAGTGGCGGCTCCTGCTCCTCCTCCTGCCCTTGGCGCCCCTTGGCCCTGGATGGCCCTTTCCAGACGTGTCCGGCCCTTACCCGTCCGCTGTCCGGCCGCCTCAAGGACCTGAAGGGCCCTGAAGGTGTTGTCCTAAGGTGCTTCGCCGCCTCCTGACAAGGCCGGCAAGGCTCTCTTCAGTCCTGCAGTCTGGACTCAAAGGCCGCTGCCTCACGCCGCGGCGCTCACTTGCCATTGCTCGCCCTTGAGGAGCCTTCAGAACCTTGGTTCACTCACACGCCGCGAGAAGGACTTTGAGGCCAGACTTGTTTATTTTGTTCATGTGATGCAGAAACATCCTTAGGTCGAGATGGCACAATAGATTATCCTTAGAGCATGTCGGTGAACCGAACCACCACCACCACCACCATCACCACCACCACTCTCGCCACTACCACTACTATCACCACATTAACAAAAACAGTCTGGTCCTCCACTTTCAGAATCTCTCACAGCCTTATAGCTTCCAGTGGCATGAGCTGTTTTTTTTTTACTTATTCTCTGTCTGAGTACACGATAAGAAAACACTTTACTACACACCCTCGCTATATATTTTTAAGCAGTATTTATTAAGATAGTGAAGACCCCGGATGTTTCTGCCATCACGCATGAACGCTGAGCACAGAGAAGAGCCACTTACTCCACCAGCCAAGGAGTTCAAAAAGTTTATTAAGTGTCACTCTTCTCATGCTTCACCCACATTCCCTCCCCGGCAGCTGAGGCGCCTCACTGCCCGGGGCGCCGTAGACTTGTATCCTAAAGGCGTCAGTGCCTCCTGTGACTCCATATAAAGTTGCAAGCACGCAGATTATCCCTCCCCCCCATGGCCTCCTCACGTCCCCAAACCTTCTCCTTCTCAGGGATCTGTTTCTCCAGCATCCCTTCCTCCTCGTCTTCTTCTCCCGCCATCGTCTTCGTCTGTCCGTCTCTCATTCGTCTGATAATCATGAAGTCATAAGAAGAAACGATATCAACGTTTAGGTCTATTTTTTATTTGTTTTATATGCATTTTTCTTTATCTCGAAATCGATTCTAGATGGCTTCATTATTTTTCTTTTTGTTTAAATTTCCACATAATGATTATTTTTTCTGTTCGATATGTGTTTTTTTGCAGAACAAAGGGAAGCTGAATCAATTTTGTATTCAGCAATTTGCGTTCAAGAAAGTTTCCATTATCACCTTCAACTTTTCTGAAATTGACTTTTTTTTTCATTTGTCTCCTCATTGAGTTGCCTTCCTTTCATCGCCGTCTCCTCGTCGTCTGCTGCCGCGTTGAAGGTGTGAGTGTGAAGCGGTAAGAAAGACAGATAGAAAAAAATATATTAAAACTGAAAAAGAAATGATAGGATAAATAAATAAAAAACACCCACTAAATAAGGATCCAGAGTTTTTTATGATTCATTTTTCGTTTCCTTATTTTAGTTTTTTATTTCCTCAACCCACCAATGTCACCACGCGTCTCTCTCCCCTCCTTTACCGCTCTTACTCCACGCCTCTTTGTTCATCACGTTATTACAACCCCCCACATCACTCGTTTATTCCATTGCCGTGCTCTTCCCTTTTCCGTTGCACCTGCTTCTTTTTATTCCTTCACTGGGAGTCCCAAAGGTGAGGCCAAACTCCCAAGAAACACAGGTAAGGTTAATTATCTCCAGGTGTTACGGGGGCGCCTCTCCCTCACGGCCCATCGAGGTTACCCCCCCGTCACCCACCCCCCACTGCTTCATCATTATTGTGGTCATCATTATTCCTTTGCTTGATGACTTATTATTTTCTATTTGCTTGACCCCTGGAACCCACAAGCCTTCAGTGAGACGGGACGGCGTTCAGACTGGTAGCTTTTGTTCTTGTGTTTGCTTCACGGAGGAGCTGCTCAAGTGGTGGGTTCAATTGCTACTTAGTTTTGTCTCTTTTGTATACTACTACTACCTCTTGTTACGAGTATATTAGAGTATATTATTATTATCTATTATTATCATTATTATTATTATTATTAGTATCATCATCATTTTATTATCTCTTATTATTATTATTATTATCATGCCCTCTCTCTTATTACTCTTGTTTGCATACGATCCTTCATGGTCGAGGTTTGTTTACTCTTTTTTTCGTATTTTGACTACATGTTACTCACCCTTACCTTCCCTCTCCCCTCCCCCTGCGTGCCTACAATTTTGCTGTTTGTGAAGCGGCTCGTCCGGTGCTCAATGGGGCGCCGTGGGAAGTTGCCCCAAGATGTGTGTGGACGACGACGTGTGGCCTCCGGGCGGGGCAACTCCGTGGGCATGAGGTCATGAGGTCACTCCCCCACACCCACCGCCTCGCCCGCCCGCCAATACGGAGCTAAGTAACACGGTGACTGCCTCGTCAGCGTGAGCGTGGCGGCGGCCCATCTCTCGCGCGAGTCTCAGGGGAGCCTAGCCGTCCTTCCCCCGCCCGCTGGCCGCCCCCGCCCGCCCACACACATCCCACGGGCCTCTTCCCACGGGTCTCATAATTTTTTTCCCTGTGTACAGCATTCTACCTTAGTAACTCTAGCGTTGTTTGTATGGGTTGTTTCTTTACAGGTTCTCCAGTGATTGTCGGGGTTACGATGCACATTCTCAGTATCAGCTCAGTTTCTGAAGTACTGATGGTACTAAAAACTTACCCACCATATTACCATAACATACTATGTGGCGACCATGCAGTGTCCGTTTTGTTCTGAGCCCTCCACCCTCCCACTTGCACACCGGCTCGCCATCCCTGGGTCTTGCCACCACTGTCTAGCCCACTAGCTCACCGGGGGCTGTCTTTAGGTGGGTCGCGGGGTTCCCTTCATGCATGCCTCTATGTGCACAAAAGAGAACCCCGGAGGCCGACCCCCAGCCCCCCAAGGTCTCACCCCCATACAGTCACCCCGCGAAGGGTTACCACACCCCTCACGCCCCTGTCACGCCTCACTAACAGGAGATGGGGATGGGAAAGGGCCAACACACGCCCCCTCTCCACCACCTCTCCCCACAAAGGCAGGATGGTCTCCCCCCACCTGTGGCTTTGCTGGGCGGCGGTTGGTCAGTCCCCCCCAACCCCCTCCCCACTCCTACTCAGTGGTGAAACTCAGGGATGCCGCAGAGCCGTGTTTGCAAATCCCAGCATCATTTTTTGTGCTTTGACCAAATCCAAGTCAACTGCAACCAGTCCCCCACCCCTTCCTGGCCACCCACCACCACCACCACCACTACCACCACTACCACCACCACCACCACAACTACCACCACCACCACAACCAACGTGCCCCCCACCACTTCTCCCCCCACTACCACCAACAACAACACCCACCACCACTACCACTACCGCTCGGCTACACCCGACACCACCACTACCACCCAACACCCTTAGGTAATCACGTGGATAGAGAGGGTGTGACGCGCACACAGCCACAGCACCTATCACTCTGCACTGCCTCTGCGTCACACCCGCGCTGCCACACTGGCCCCTCCCTCACGCCCAACACGAAGTGCCACGCCGCCCTCCCCTGCCCCCCCCGCGAGGCACTGGGCATTGTGGTGTGGCGATAACAGAGGCTCCGGCAGCGAGGCACTAATCTCAGCGACAAGAGCCACAATACCCACACCGTCTACACCAGTAATCCACACGACACGCTCCTGTCCTGCTCCTCATCCACATCCTCATCATCCACCTGCTCCCTCTACTCCTGCTGCTACTGTTACGTCTACTACTCGTGCTTCCACTATAACTTTCCTCCTCCTACTCCTCTTTTCGTCCTCCTCCTTCTCCGCCCTCTCCTCCTCCGCCTTCCCCCACCCACACACTGACAGACATTGCAAGTGCTCATGTCGGGCGCCCAGTGATGTGGGGTCACCTTTCCCTCTCCCCATCCCTCCCCTCACACACACACACACACACACACACACACACACACACACACACACACACACACACACACACACACGTATCCTAATCCGTTTCCTGTACTACCCTCAAGGCTCCTGCTCAAGAAACATACACACACACACACACACACACACACTGTCCCTTCATCTGGGCGCCCTTTCCTATTTTTTTTTTTTTTTACTGCTCCCTTTGTCATCACAACCTTCTGAATGAAAATCAATAGAATTTCCCCAAAATATTCAGCACATTATTTGCCCTTAACCCAAAGAATATTACCTATATTACCTACCACTACAGTAATACCAATACCACCACTACTATACTACTACTTACTTACATACTTACCTTTGATTACATTCATTAAGTCTGTGTGTATGATTCCCTCTTTGAGCACATTCATTATAGTACTGTTTTTTCTAATTGTTTATTTTTCACCTTGTTACAATATCCCTAATCCAAAGGTGTACTACGGAGCACACATACCGTTCAGTACACTTCACCCGCCCCAAACCTTAAGTACATTATATCCCCCGGGCACACACACACATACACACACATACACACACACACACACACACACACACACACACACACACACACACACACACACACACATTGCTTCAACGGTCTATCTCTTGTTCTTTCCAAACTTTCTTAGGGCAAATATTAAGAGTGAGTGAGAAAGAGAGAGAGAGAGACAAAGTGAGAGTGAGAAAGTAAATGAGAACGGAAGTTTTTTTGTTTTCAAGAAAGAGGGAGAGTGAGTGTGAGAGTGAGAGGAATTTAACGCAAAGTTGTAATTAACCTTCTAAAATCTGTCTTTCCGATGGACCATGACGAGAATAAACACAATCTTGCCACACTCTCACCTTCTCGTTATTATTAAAAGTAGAAAATCACTTAGTTGATTTTTTTTTTATTGTTATTATTCAGTATGGTTAATTATTATTATCATTATTATTCTTATTAGTATTATTATCATTATTATTATTATTACCCATTATATATTAAATACATACATTTAAGTAACGGTTCTTCCTGCTTGTTAACTCCCCCCCTGAAAGCACACAGCAATTGATCTGTCAGATTCAGGTAAGATGAGATTGTGTATTTGGAAGCCAGTGGCGGTGTCTTTGTTGTCTGATTAATCTGCTCTCTTCGCTGCTTTTCATCTGAGTTCCTCTTGTTTTCGTTTCTACCTGTGTTCCTCCATTTCTATTACTGTTTTTCTTTATTGCCTCACTCGCTGCTGTTTTCGTTTAGTTTGTTTTATCGTATTCGTTTTTTTTTTCTTCTTTTTCTTTTCCCTGCATCACCATCTGAGTTGGAGGTTATTTCGGTACTTTTCTGGTTAAGTTCTCGCTTTCAATAATGATATCAATTTCAAGGATATATGTTTTAGGTCATCGAAAACCTGATAAGATGACCATAACGTATATTTTTTCTATAAGACTACCTTCTAAGTGCCAAGTCACATAGAAAACGTTGATCTGGACGTCACCATTCAGTCCAAACAAAGGTATTGCATTCAACAAGACTCGCCACGCACTAACCAGCGCCTCCTTGCTCTCAGTCACCCGAACTCCGGCCACAGGAGGCGCTGTGATCGACTGTGCAATGGGAGTCTCTGATTGGTGGTGGTGTCCCGTCCCGCCGCAGCCTCGCCCTTTTATAGGCGGGGCTGCGGACGGCACTCCTCTCTCACTAACCCGTGGGACGCCGCTCGCTGTCCACCACCACCACCGCCTCAGTCCCTGGCAGGCGTTCAGTGTGTCTGGGCCTTGTTGAATGTGGCATTATTTGGTGTTGATCAGGATTATGCCTCAAAATGACTGTAATTATGCTTTCAGTGTCTCTTGCCATTATTTTTATCATTATTATTATTATTATTATTATTATTATTATTATTATCATTATTATTATTATCATTCTTATTTTATTATTGTTGTCAATATTATCATTATGAGTGGAATCAGTGTCTTATTGATATCATTATTGCCACTGAGGACTTGTTATTGTGTTGTTTTTAGTGCATCTTTTTTATTTTACTTTTTTTCGCTTTCTGCTGCTGCTGCTGCTACTTCTTGTCTTTTCACGTTACGTTCTTACTCTCGTTATATTTTAATTGATAACTCTTTGCCTTCTTAACTAATTTCGTTAGCTTTCATTTATTAAATGATTAAGAAGACCAATTTATGTGTCGCTAGATCTAAGAAGCTATTCTTCCTTTTTGTTTTCTTTATTTTTCCAAACCCATTCTTCTTTTTCCATTATCTTTCGTTCTGAATTCTCTCCTCTCCGTTCGGTTTCCTCCTAGTTTGGTTGCTGCCTCGGAAAGAGAGGAAAGGCGGACAACCTTCCAACTATTTCTGGGTTGATAAGTGATCAAGGTGACTCTTAGATGATTAGAAGAGAGGTAAACGTTGAGTGCCGAGGCTGACTTCATAACCTGCATGTCTCACTTCAAGCTTAATTGACCTCGTGCGCTTCACAATCTTATTTTCATATTACATAGATAGAGATATATAAGTATTTTCAATCACTATCTATATTTTTTTTCCTCCCCTCCCAAACACTGCTAGAGTCTCCCCTACAAGGACTTCTGGAAAGGGGAAGAAAATAAAGCACTCAATTGGAGACTTATATTATAGCCTGGTTTTTTGCTCTCTATAAAATATGTACTTTAATTACTTACTACCTATATATATACATTATTTTTATATTCCATTATCATCATTATTATTAATCATCAGTACCAAAATGAAACAAGTAATTTGCACGTTTCGCATCGCAGGCCCACGTATTTCGCCGCGATTCGGCCAATAAATCACTAGAAGCTTAAATAAATCAAGTCCAAGCGATCACTAAATAAAGGAGTGTAAGTGTGAGTAAACAATGCTGATGGTCAAGGTGAGGCAGCGCCCCGCGTGCTGCTGCTGCTGCTGTGCTGTGCCGGGCAGGTATACGCGGGCCTGTGCTGCTCAGGTGTGACGATCCTCCTCGCAAGAACTGGTTGATTTTGGAGCACCGTACGTTTGTTTGTTTGTTTGGTTGCAGTCTGTAGCGCACAGTGACCTCTCCCCGCAAGGCTCAGTCTTAGGTACACGACGTTACCATTAGTCAACCTTTTTTTGGTTCTACTTTTTTTTCAGTTTTGTTTCGTTGGTTTGTTTCTTCAATTACTCCCACGATAATCACGAAGACTCCAACTTTAGCTTTTTTTCTAGTAGACTCACACATTATGTTGCGACTTTTTTCATCAATTAATAATGAATTATACAAGACCATAGACATTACGCAGGCGTCATTAAATATTAAACGCAAAACCCGCTAAAATTACTTCAAATAGCATTGCTCTTAATTCTCTTAAAAATGCATTATCTCTCCCATTCACTCCTTGTCAAGTTAATTACTTTGTCTTGCTATCCGTCCTTAAATAAGCTGCCATTTTTTAAAGACTTTTACTGCCTGTTAATCAAAACCTTACCAGGACTAAAGTTTTTGTTAAAAGAACGACCCTTTCGGCCTACCCAATGCTGTGTTGCTCCTGCCACCAATGTCTATGTGCCGCTGAATTAACAACGACGGACCTCACCACTCCTTTACCTTTCCTGTCCCTTCCTGCTTGGCCGACTCTCCCCACCACTCAGGCCGGCCCCTGATATTTCATCGGCTCAACTACCTTTACTGTGCTGCTGCTGGTACTACTACTACTTCTGCTATCACTACCACTGCCACTACTACTACTACTACTACTACTACTACTACTACTACTACTACTACTACTACTACTACTACTACTACTACTACTTTTCTCTCCCTGATATCACCTTTTCTGTTTCCTTTCTTATCTTACTAGTTTGTATTCTCTGTATCTTTTTCTATTACTGTAACAACTTGTATTCGTCCACCTGCTTCTTTTCCTGTTTAATTTTTTCACTACTACTGCTACTGCTACTACTACTACTACTACTACTACTACTACTACTACTACTACTACTACTATTAACATCTCTCTTTTCCCATTATTCCCTTATCTACTACTACTACTACTACTACTACTACCACTGCTGCTGCTGTTGCTGCCACCACCACCACCACCACCACTACTACTGCTGAAGTGTCTGCCTCCCAAGGGGACACCCTGACCCCCGATATATATATACCGTTTCTCACTCCGCTAATCCACACACAGACGCGTTCACACAAACAAGTGGTTATGGCACACTTTACTGGGCACCCAAAGGTTAAACGAGCGGCCTGCTGCCCCTTGTATATCCAAAGGTTGCTTTTCGGCTCTAAGTGTTGCTCGCACTAGCCCAAACATCACAGGACATACAGGCTAGCAAGCTATTATATATATATATCTATATATCTAGTTAATATTTTTTTTTATGTGTGTGTGATTCAGTGAATATATTTGATTTTTTTTTTACTTAATTAACTTGCACCTGATTGTGATTAAATAATTACTCTACCTGTTGCATTAATTCATTTTATTACTACTACTCTTATTATTATTTGTGTCTCTGCTTAATCAATTATTAAAACCCTTTTCAAAGAAAGAAATATACATAGCATCAAGTTAATGCCTGGCACATTATTATTATTATTATTATAGCTATATATATTTTTTATTTGGACGTCTGATTTTGTGTTTTTTTCCTTAATTCATTCATGGCTGCATCCGTTGTTTTCGGGACATCCCTGTTTGGCCTGCCCGGTGCAGAGGCCGCGGCTGCATGCAAACTTTCATGCACGGAATGATTCACAGTCTCCAAGCCCGCCAGCCTTTAAAATTATAAGAAATCCATATAACTTTTTTTCCTTCTCAGTATTATGCATTGCTCAGTGTCTGTACCGTGGTCGCCATATTGGTCTGAGGGTTGGAAAGAATGACAACAGACGGGATAAATACACCGTCTCTATTTTTGGGGGCTGAGTTGTATTTTTGTTCTTTTTTTTTTTTTTTTTTGACTTGGTAAGGCCGGTCTGTCTCATTGTTAATTCCAGCCCACCCAACCTCAGACTAAGCCTATAGGCCTTCAGTCCAGGTTGAAGTTGTCTGGGTTTTGTTAATTCACTTTTTTCACTCCATTCAATTTTTTTCGTCTTACATTTTCACTCATCACCAAATTTTTCCTTCAGATATTTTTCTTCTTATCGCTCATTCTTTTTTCTCCAATTCTTGCTGCCTCGACACGTTCCCAGAAGCGTCCTATTATGGTTGTCTTTGTTTCTTTTCCGTATGTTCTTTTTGCTTTTACCTTCTATTTTTTGCCTCAAAGTAGGAACAAACAAACCCTTCCCCATTGAAAAAAAGAAATATGTGTACTATAGATGTTCTCAGAAAAAAGAAGTATTTCCAAGAGTCACACATCGGAAAAGAAACAAACCAGACGACCAGAAAAATGGGAAATAAAAATCAATTCGGATTATTATTATGAAAATGAAGAAGATTTATAAAGTAAGAACAGAACCGAGACGTTTCAACTTGGACCGTAAACCCTTAATAAAAACAAATGAATAATAATAATAATGATGAGGAAAACTATTTTATAACATGTTTATTTTTTCTTCTTTTTGATAATCCTAAAGAAAAAAAGCAGACATGATTTAATCCCACCCAAACAAAGAGCAAGTCACCAGCACTCCTTCAATTCTTTTGCATTAACTAAAAACAATAATAAAAATCAAAACATATAAAAAGAGGGAAAAAAATTAAAAGCTTTCAAAGACTCAAAACTCAGCCAAAAGTATTTAGAGATTTAATCGAGACTAGAACCCAGAAATATGTTTGGCGGTGTTGTTGTGCCTTTTTACAGGGAAAAGGAACCTTCACCGCTGCCACGAACTCAGGCAGGGCAGCAGCCATGACCTCTTCCTCGAGTAGTAATTCTGGGGAAGCCGACATGGAGTCTGATGGTCCAACGCAGGTGCGACACACAACCACCACCACCACCACCACTACTACTACTACTACTACTACTACTACTACGACCATTGCCATTATCATCCACTGCTACTACTACATTCCACATTACACTCTGACCTCGTTTTCTCCTCATTCTTTTATTTTTCTTTCTCTTTTCTTATTCCTCCTCTGTCTCTACTTTTCTTTTCTTTTTTTTTTCTCTCTCCCTATCTCTCTCTCATTCCTATTTGTGTATATGTTGTACAGTCACATGTGTCATTGTTTTTTGTTATTTTTGTGTCATATACATACACAGCTAGTTCATGTCCCGTTTTTTTTTTTTTTTTTTTTCGTTATTTTTTGTGCGTCTTTTTAACTTTTTTTTTTTTTTCTCGTGTGTATTTTTGTTTTTCCTTTTTAAGTAGATGATGCACTCACATACATGCATATTGTCCATTGCCATTTTGTACCCTTGCCATCTTTCTCATCACACACACACACACACACACACACACACACACACACACACACACACACACACACACACACACACACACTCAAAACCACCATCATCACCATTCTTTTATAGTGTCTTGAATGTCACTTCACCACAGACACAGATTTGAGACACAGACTCCTACTGCTACCACACACCACACCACACACCACCACCACTACCAAGAGACGATGCAGACGCAACACAGACACCACCAACACCACCTCATCACACCACCACCACTTAGCATCACCACTCCAGCTCACCTGTCATCCCCGAGACCCACCTGCTAGGTAATCCACCACCCGTTGCTTGTTACCTGAGTTCTGGTTGTGTTATTTGGAGCTGTCCGTGTTGCGTTGCCTCCGTGGGTTGTGTCTCCCATTCCTAGTTACTCCTGTTCAAGTCCTTCGTTCATTTTTTCCTTTCCCTCCGATTGCTTCCTGAGTCTAGTTGAATCAAGCTCATGTCTCGATGGCTCGGACGCTTCACCTCCTCGCTAGCCTGCAGGAGTGACCGGTGCTAAATTGTTTTTGATTCGTCGGGTACACGTGTTTGCCTGGTATTGCGTTCATCCCCCTCGCTCAGCCGCTGACGGGTGGCCTCAGTCAACCCTCCCCGCTCTCACGGTTCCTTCAGTTGCTCGTTCCGGTCATGCGTCACGCGAAGATTTGAGTAAACCGTGAGAGATGCGTAGGAATTGACCATGAGCGGCGGTGCGCTGAGCGTTGCCTCCCCGACCCGCGGCACCCAGTCTTGTTGATTTAATATTCAGTGCCACTCAAAGTCTTCCTACACAAAAAGGAGTCGCGGTATTGCTCAGCCTCCCGTTTTACTTTGCCTGGATATTAATTCCAAAAAAATCCGCCCTTGGGCACACCTCTGCAGCAGCCTCCTTGATCCCTTAAACGCCCTTGCCCTTCCTTGTCCTTAGAGAGCCACCCAATCCCCGCCGCCCAATAAAAGGAGTCTCCTTCACGTGGCCTCACCCTCCACCGTCCTGCACAAGAGGTTGAGGTCCACATGTCCGATCACAACCCCAACCAAGTCATGACCCAAATATAACCTCAGCAGAGTCCTCCCGGCTTATAAAAGATCACAGAAGCTTAAGCCTTGATCCCTCGCCGGCCAGCCCAACCCCAGACGAGGCGCAGCGACCAGCGAAGCTCCTGATGAAGCCTGAAGCTGCCTCGTACCTCGAGAAGCGAAGCCTAAGAGGAAGCTGTAGGTTTCTTGGAGTCGACGTAATGCATGGGTGCTACGAGCCGGACCGCCAGGGACACTCCGCCAGGCGCCATGGTGATAGCGCTCACCCTCCGATAGTGAGAGAGAGAGAGAGAGAGAGAGAGAGAGAGAGTGAGAGTGAGAGTGAACTGCGTCGCCGCCGTAAGCTTGAGGCAACCAATTCATCAAGCAAATTGGGAGTGTCAAACAATCAGGTTGTAGCCATTTTTTTACTGGAATTCCTCCTAAAACTGTATTTCTTCATTCCTCCATAATTCAGTCGAGATCATTAATCCACCTTCATAAATCTCACCAAAGAGCACGTAATTCAGAATTTGTTCATTCCTGTTATTATTATTAGTTATTATTTATTTTATCTCTCTTTATTTGGTTAGCCAATTAAGAGTGTTGTCTAAATAAATTACCTGTAGCACTTCATTATATACATGTCGAGGTTTTACATTAATCAAGCACATTGTTAGTCCTTGCTATAATAAACCAGTAAATAAGAATCAAATACAATGTAAAATCAATTCATGTATAAGATTTTAGTTCTCTATTATATATTCTTTTACCTCCAGCTACTATTAATACAAAGATACTATGTACTGTTTACCTGTATTCATATTCTGTCTATGCTTCAAATATGTTGATTGGCTTCCACATACATAGTTTCTGATTGCGAAGGTGGTCGGTCAGCTGTTGTTGTTGTTGCTGCTGCTGCTGCTACTTTGTACTGAGTCACTATACTACATGTGTCTAAACAGATGCTTTTTTTGGAAGGTGAGAAGTGAATGGAAAGTGTTGGTCACTGTGTTAGCGAGAAAGACTCACGACCTTATCCAACACGACACCAACAGTCAGCCAGTCAGTCAGCCAGTCAGTCAGTCAGTCAGTCAGTGATGTGTGACGATCTCCTCTCCCTTACTGCTCATTCCTGCCGTTATGATGCTCTAATGGCGAGGATGATGAGTATGATGATTATGACGATGGTGATGATGATGTTGATGGTGATGATCTTCTCACCATCTCCTCCCCCTTCGCGTCACACTGCAACACCTCGGTCATCACCCCAACACCCTCCCCCGACCACTACCACCACCACCACCACCACGACCCTGGTTTCCTCCCCTTCCCCTCCCCTCTTTCAAATAAACCCGGGTCTTCCCCTTAAATTTCCTCCCCCCTCCCCCCGAGATCAGCCCTCACACACATGAACACACATACACACACACACAGACAAACACACGCACACACACAAACAAACACGCACGCCAACATACACACACATGCGCGCGCCGACAAGAAAAATCATTAATTATGGCAAATCTTTGTATCAGTGTTTTTTTGGTTTATTTTGAGTATTTTTTTCTTGACGGTATTTTTGAGTTGCTCTCTTGGACTCTCTTTCGCCATCTTGTGCATGTGGAAACCTTATCTAGCTGTAGGATTTAACTGGATGACGATGGGACCCAAATGATCTCAAATAGCGACTTGTCTAGCCAACCATCTATCTCTACGGTTTATATTTAGCAAGATAAACCCTAGACCATTTTCTTCCTATCAACTGTTGGAGAGAGAGTTGTCTCTATATATATTTTTTTTTCTCATACGCCTTGATGCATTTTCTTTATTTTCCAAAGGCTTGAAGAAAGTGATATATATCGAAACCTTCTTAATGGTCTGTCTTATTCCCTTACTCCCTCAACAAACGCCTCTCTCCCCCCCTCTCCAAATCAAGAAGTCATCTCCGAACACAACCTTTCACACTAGCAGTTGACCATTCAGTGGCGCTTTTGTCCGCAGCCAAGTGTCAGCACCGCCTTGCCTAAGCCAGCCAGTAGCAAGCACCGTAGTCAACTTTGTTTTGATCAGTCAGATTGCTTGAGTGAAGAGAATGCACCTTCCTCCTCCTCCTCCTCCTCCTCCTCCTCCTCCTCCTCCTCCTCCTCCTCCTCCTCCTCCTCCTCCTCCTCCTCCTCCTCCTCTTCCTTCTCCTTCTTCTTCTCCTTCCTTATCCTTATCCTTCATCCTCCTCCTTAACCTCCTACCTCGTCATCTTTCATCCTTTCTCTCCTCCTTCCCTAATCCTTGCTCTACATTCACCTTCCAACCTCATCCTCATCTTTTCCTAAATACCCCCATCCTTTATTGCTCATCCATCCCTCGTCCCTCTCCTCCTCCTCCTCCTCCTCCTCCTCCTCCTCCTCCTCCTCCTCCTCCTCCTCCTCCTCTTCCTCCTCCTCCTCCTTCTCCTCCTCATCATCATCCTCACCCTCCTTCTCCTCCTCCACTCAGCTTCGCCAGTGTGTACAGAGCAGAAGCTTGGTGTAACCCCACATCCCCTCATTCCCCAACCCCCTGACGCATGCCCTCCCAACCCTCAAACCACCCGCTTCCCCTTCCCTTAAAGGCCCCTGCACGGTAACCCCCAAAACTAACCCCAGGGGGTGCCCTCATGGGTCCACCCCCTTCCCTATATCCTCCCCTCACCCCCACCAGTTGTCCACTTGTTGTCTGACCTGTTGTGTGCGTGTGAGTGAGCGCTCCTCCTATTCCTCCTCCCTCACAACCCACACCTTCAACGTTTCTGTTCCCCCTCCCCCACCCTTTTCCCTGCCAAAGCTCCCTTTAAGTGTTTACAATAGTTTTAAGGTTCAGTTAAGCTCCGCGCTCGAGACCCCGAGAGGTTTCTTTTCACTGTTTCGAGACACTGTCCACTCGTTGGCATTTGTTGAGGTTACTTTCTGTCTTGTGGGGTTTCTAGCGCGGAGGTTTGCACGTAGAAGTAAGATAGTTTTAAGCATTTATCCTTTAGAAATATTTTATAAAAGCTCATATATAAGTTCTTTGCATCTATAGTGTTTATTATTATTATCAAGTTCAGTCTGATATTTATTAGTTTGTTTGCTTTTTCAAATAACAAGAAATCAAAATCATAGTTTCAAAATTTGCTAGTGTTGTTATTTTTTCTTAATGCTGAGAGAAATATTTCCTAGATCAGAGTTATTATTATTATTATTATTATTATTATTATTATTATTATTATTGTTATTATCATTATTACCAGCACTTACTATTAGTTGTTGTTTTTTTATACTAAGATGTACAAAGCATACTACCGGATTTGAGACTCATTTCAGTACAGTGAATGTATTTTACAATAGCTCGGACAGAGACACGCCGGGACAGCCAGCCACACACAGCCACCACCCACATTATAAGCGGACACACACACCAGCGACGCCCACACCCGCATGGCATGTCACCACGCATGGGACGACTCTAAAGAGGCCACGCTCAATACGAAGAAAAGTCATCAATCAGTCAGTCAATTCAGTCATTCAGTCAATTCAGTCACTTAATCAGTCAGTCAGTCCAATCAAGTTAAAGAAAAGTAATGCGATTTTAAATTTTCATGTTCATCGATGCCCTTTTGTTGTTTCGCATTCATTCTTGCTTTGATTCCAATTCAAGTCATAAATTGATGTAAAAGAATTGTTCTCTTAATGTTTAAACAATTCCACAATGGCCTATAATTAAGATCAAATCAGACTCTTAAAAAATGGACACAAAATTCTAAAATTGACGTGTAGCTTGACAATTACTAAGAGCCATAAGCGATTGACGAAAAATTGCAGAATCATAAAAGTAATGATAATAATAAGTGTCTTGACGCATCGGACTATTTACAAACTTCCTCCTCATGTTCGGGTATTGAGTGTTTGCCGAGTCCAGTCAGTTACCAGATATAGTTCATTATTTCAGGTGCTGCTACATCTTTTGTTTGGTCTTTTTCTCCACCACCACCGCCACCACTAACCTCCACCACCACCACCACCACCACCACCTCTCCCTCGGTTCAACTTTCCCTTATTTGGTTTGGTTTGGTTCCTGTTGTTTGTTTTATCCTTCACTGATTCACGGCATTTATCTCTTGTTTCTTAAAGATCATTTCGTATTATGCTTTACTTATTTTTGTTTCGCTCTAATTAAACCTAAGCTTCAAATTTTCTCTTTTACGGGAAAAAATCTTTAATTCAAAACATCACTGTGTCCTGAAATTACTGATTATAATTTGAATGCCTCCCTTTTATTTCCGTTTTCTTCCTTGTTTCATAATTAAGCCAGCAAAGGAATACAAGCAGATAAATTTACTGAGAGTTACTACAGCTTTAAAAAAAAGAAACTACAGCTAATACCGCACCGGACGGCACTTGACTCTTATTTTTTTTTTTCAATATATAAGCACTCAGCACGATTATGATACACCCTAACCTCTCCCAGCCACTGCCACCACCACCACCACCACCACAACCACAACCACCACTGCTCCTCCCCGCCTCATCCTCCCCCACCCAACCTAACTCTCCCCAACCAGCGG
This sequence comes from Portunus trituberculatus, assembly GCF_017591435.1. NCBI lineage: Eukaryota > Metazoa > Arthropoda > Malacostraca > Decapoda > Portunidae > Portunus > Portunus trituberculatus. The sequence continues at coordinate 1,974,927 of NC_059266.1, read as the reverse complement.
TCTAGAAGCGAGTGATCGGACACGTGGCAAGAACACAAGAACGGAAAGTCACTTGGCACCTCGCAGCTTCTCATTCCACGCCCTGTGAGCCTGTGTTTGTAGCGGAGGTTTTCTGGAAATGTATCCCCTCTCATGGCACTTTTCTTCCCCTCCCTTTCCTCTTTCCCTCTTTCCCTCCCAGCTCATGTCGATCCCCTCAGACTGCCTACCCTCCCCCTCTTCCCTCCCATTCACTCTCGGCGTCTCCTCCTCCTCCTCCTCCTCCTCCTCCTCCTCCTCCTCCTCCTCCTCCTCCTCCTCCTCCTCCTCCTCCTCCTCCTCCTCACCCACTTCGAAGTAAAGAGGAGCTCCCACTAAGCCTTCTGGATAATCTTGATGCTCCTGCTCACGTTTATCTTCTCTGACGGAGCTTTTAACACCTGTCTCAAGTTTGCCCCTAACACTGGTCCTTTACACCTCCACCGGGACAAAAAATGAGTCTTTTCCCCACCACCCAAGGACGCCACCACCCGCCCCAGCACCATTGTCTTCTGTGTCTTCGTCAGGAACGTCTTGCAACCCTCCCAAGTGATATCTGCTTTGGGGCTCAGTTGCCCTTTCCGTGTGAGACTCCCTCCTCCATTCCTACCACACGCTTTCCTCTTCCAGCTTCTTCCCTCCCATTTCTCCCTCCGTATCCGTACCCCACCTTAGAGAAAAAAAAAAACTACCTAAATTCGTAGGGAAAGTCTCGCGGTTCGTTTCAAAAGCTTGCCCTTCATGGACTCACCTTCGTCACCGCCTTCAGGAGTTCAGTTTGAGGACAAGTTTAAGGATCAAGTCATTCCCTTCACGTATGTACGGCACAACGCTCCCCTCCCCCCTGTAACCCTCACCTGAGCGTGCTACTCCTTGTCTCTCACCTCGCCCCGTGTATCTGGTTCCTCATTCCAAATCGCTAATCCCTCCCAGCCCTTCAGTGGACGCCTGGTTGGTTCTCGTGCTGCCGTTCTCTTGTACCCCTCCGTTCCAAAGCCTTGTAGTCACAGATCCCCCTTAACCGTGACCTTAAACCTTTAAAACCTCCAGGAAGCTTTATGTCCTGTTTTTTTTTTTGTTGGTTTTTTTTTTTTGTGTGTTTTTTTTTCCCCGAGATCGAAGTGTCACCCGCGTTACACTACTCCACCCGCCGCCTGTCGCCTTTTTCCGCCCCCTCGCCCTGGTTTGGTGGTTTCTTTGTTCCCTCATAGCGTTACACCTTGGCATCCACGGTCTCCCTTTACCTGTCTGTCTGCCTGCCTGCCTTGTGGAACTTTCTCTCTCTCTCTCTCTCTCTCTCTCTCTCTCTCTCTCTCTCTCTCTCTCTCTCTCTCTCTCTCTCTCTCTCTCTCTCTCTCTCTCTCTCTCTCTCTCTCTCTCTCTCTCTCTCTCTCTCTCTCTCTCTCTCTCTCTCTCACTTGCAACATCTCAGTTTACCAGCTGTTTTGTTTTGGCTTTTCCTTTTTTTTCCAGTATTTTGTTTTCTGTCTTGTGTTTCTTCTCTGTATGCCTTTCTGTCTGTTGGTATCTCTCTCTCTCTCTCTCTCTCTCTCTCTCTCTCTCTCTCTCTCTCTCTCTCTCTCTCTCTCTCTCTCTCTCTCTCTCTCTCTCTCTCTCTCTCTCTCTCTCTTTCTTATTTTTTCTTTTCGCATTTTTTTTCATCGATGAGAACTGAAAGCTTTTATGGCTGTTTTTATAACATATTTTTCACGCTTTTTCCGCCTCTTTTATTCTCTGTTGCTTTTGCGTGAGGTGAGCTTCCCTTGGCGACGCTGCGAGTGCAAGGTGACTGCGCCTTCCCCCTTTCCTCCCCAAGCAGCCCCCAACGTCCTCCTCACCCCATTACCCTTCGCTCACCCCCACCACCGCGCTCCAAGTGTACCAGCCACCGATCGACACTCGTCCCCGCCCGAAATATCCCCCGCCTCCCGTTCTTCCCAGCGTCCCCCCAGCCATGCCTCATACCCTCACAGCGCGCGCGCGTGCCGCCCCGACCACCCCAAAGTGGCCCAGACGTGGGGGTATCACGCGCTCCCGAACTCAGACACGATTTAGACCACGTTTCTCCTGTTTTGTAGCTTTTCTTTCGTTTTTAATTTCCGAGAGAGCCGTCACGAGGACACCAACCGGCCTCTCAAGCCGCCTCCCCCACCGCATCCTTGCTTCTGTTCCTCCCCGCCCAGCCTGCCGCACGTGGCCTCGGGGAATGCCAGGTTAGGAAGGAGGTTGACCTCTATCCCGGAGTGCGTGGCTCCGGGAGGCTGTTCCTGTGTGTCGCCGCCTCAGCCAGGCCGCCACACCTGCACGCCTCACCTGGGGCTCACCTGGGCTCAGAGTGTTGGTTTTGTTTTTGTGCACACCTTTTGTTTTTGTGTCTGATGTGATCGTGACGGCGGTGACCTGTCACGACCAGACTCCGCACACACTGGACAGGCCCACGCACACTCTACACTCACACTCACACTCACACACACACACACACACACACACACACACACACACACACACACACACACACACACACTATATATATATATATATATATATATATATATATATATATATATATATATATATATATATATATATATTGCATGATGCGTGTGTGTGCGTATTGCAAAGTAAATACTACATTAACACTGAAATTACACACACACACACACACACACACACACACACACACACACACACACACACACACACACACACACACACACACACACACACACACACACACACACCGTCACTAGCCCAGAACCAGTCACACTCACGCTGATGATATTCTTCTTAGCTTCTCGTAGCTTTAAGAAAACTTCCATTCCCTTTCAACAATCTGTAGTTATATAAAGAAAGAACAAAAAAAAGCATAGAAATAGTTAATGACTAACTCACTTTAACAAAAAAACTCATTCTTTATATTTATTTCCTCTCTCTTTTTTGCCTTCAGGATTTCACAATGGATTTCTATTTCCGCCAGTACTGGACAGACCCACGGTTAGATTTCAGTGCTTATAAAGGTTTGAACGAGATCCAGGTGAGCACAGATTACACCAACAAAATTTGGGTTCCGGATACCTTCTTCCCTAACGAGAAACGCGCCTACTACCACACGGCCACCACGCCTAACGAACTCTTACGCATCTCTTCCAATGGCAATGTGTTAAGAAGCATAAGGTAATTTGGAGACGAGGCGCCGTTTGTTCTAACCCTCTGCTCTTCTCTTCCCTACTTCCCCTCTCCTCTCACGGCCAGGAGGAGGAGGAGGAGGAGGAAGAGGAGAGGGAGTATGGAGATTCTAGTTGAGGGTGATTTTTTTCTAGGAAGCACCAGCAGCGGCCGTAGGAGGGTTTCTATGGTCCCAATTCTGAGCATTGTTATTAGGGTGACGCCAGGTTGTTCACCAAGCAGGCAGCCGAACCGACAGCAGCCTTCCTCTTCTCACCTGTCCTCTTTTCCCGCCCTACCCTGACCTGACCTTCCCGCTCCTCCACCTTCCACCACTCCCTCCCTCCCACTCGTCGCCGATGATTCCAGCTGTTAAAAGGTCGAGTGCTTGTCGTAATGGTGGATCAGGTTGATGCTCCACGCCTCGTCCTCCACAGTTTTTTTTCTCCGTTGTGTTGCGTCCTTCCGCTCTTCCACATTCTTACGTTCTCAACTCTCACACCTCCCTGTACTTCACCGGCCCCTGTGCCCTCTCGCCCTCTCACCGCCTCTGCCTCCCCGCCACCCCCTACCATCTTGAAAACCTTGCAGATGATGAGTGTCTTTTGAAGGGTGTCCAGGCCTAATATGGGTTTTTAGTGAATAGAAAGTCTAATTGCTAACCTTTGGGCGAGACAACATCAGCGTCTCAGTTTTCACCCTTTTAGTCTCCTTCTCCTCTTTCCTCCTTTTTCTCTTCCCTTTTTCTCTCTCCTGTCCTTCTCCTCCTGTTTCTCCCTCTATTTCTCCTTAAACTTTTTCGTCTTCCTCATCTTCCTTGTCATCGTTTTTGCCTTTTTCTCGCCTTATTTTTGTTTCTTCTCCAGTTTCTCTGAGTCTTTTCTTCTCTCTCTCCTTCTCTGTCTCCTATTTCTGCCTTCCTTCCATTTCCTCTCTCAGTCTTTCCCTCGTTTTCTTTCTCCTCCTCCTCCTTTTTCTCTCCACTTTATTGTTTCCTATTGAAGTTTTTTCCTTACTTCATCGTTTTCCTAAATCAAATCAGCTCTCAATCTGCAAGGCTCCTCCTCTTCCTCTCCCCTCCTCCTCCTCCTCCTCCTCCTCGTCCACCTCCACAAGACTGCTCCCACGTAACCACTTCTATCAAACCCCTACCCTCCCCTCCCTCTCTCAAACGTCCAGCGTCCCTCCAACAGCCCACCAGAAGGTCGTGCCGCCCCCCTCCCTCATGGTAACTGTTGGACTCACCCCCCGGCCGGGACTCGGGTCGAAGTGAAGTTGAGAGTCGATAGAAAAAAAAACAGAAATTCTTACCGGACTGTCCCATTTGAAAACCTGTCTTACTCTGGCCGTTTTTTGCTCTTTTTTTTATTATTATTACTTTTTTACTCTGACCGCGGCTCCTCTACTGGTGGTTTTAGACATGGGTTTTTTTTTTTTGATTTGTATTTATTATTTGTACTCGTATACCTACTGTGTGTATGTGTGTGTGTGTGTGGCTGAGTTGTTTTTATTTTCTGTGTTTTTTTTTTATTTCTTTTATGATGCCTCGTTCATCTCAGCCTACTCCTCCTCCCTTTACGGCCGACGGAAAACCGACCAAACCGACCGATATTTCATAGCTTGCGTCACTGAACCACCACCACCATCACTACCACAACCACCACCACCACCTACCACGTGTACCGCCACCCTGTGTTGCTCGACCTCTTCACTACAAGAGTATATGTGTAGCTGTTTTGTGTACCTTCATTTTACTACCCGACTATCTTCCTGCCTTCCTTTCCTCATTTAGTACGAGTAGTAGTCCTGATCTTTCCCTCTCAGACACGTGTTGTTTGCGTCCTCTTCCGGTTCTCTCGTCCTACCACGCCTGACTTTTTTTAACCTTTCTTCTTTCTTTCTATCTCTTCTTGTCTTCTCTCTTCTCTTCTTCCCTTGAGCTGATCTTCCCCTGTGTCTGTCCCTTTTGGTGTAAATGTCCGCCTTGCTTCTCCTACACAAGAATGCACGTGTTTACCTACCTTCCTCTCCTTTCCCTTCCTCCTCCTCTTCCTCCTCCTCCTCCTCCTCCTCCTCCTCCTCCTCCTCCTCCTCCTCCTCCTCCTCCTCCTCTCCCTTCCTTCTCCTCAAGGCGTCTAGTAGATAGTTTCAAAATGTAGTCCCACCGTCCTTTCCAGCCCCTACCAGTCCCTCCTTCCCTCCATTCCTCCCATCTCATAACGCTCCTCCCTCCACTTCCCACCCCCATCAGCCCTCACCCCGTTGCCTTCAGTGTCCCCCAAGCGCCTTCGAAGCAAAGAGGAGAAAATATAGAAAGAAAAATTTTACGTGGTATTCGCTTCGATGTCCAAACGTCTTAAATAAAATTCTAAAATCAGAATAATTGCCCTAATTAATATACTCATTAAAAAAGCAACCCTCCCTCCACGTCCCTAATTCAATTAATGTCTTTAAAAAAACTAATTGAGTGTATTAAAACTACGCCGCCACGCTCGTCTCTCCCGAGTCCCCCCCCATGTTCCCAGGTCTCCCACAGTTTAACTCCCCAGTCCCACAAACACACCCCAGTTTCTCTCTCAAAGGGCATTTCGCAACTCCGGATTTCCTGCCCTGCTCTCCACATTCCCAAGCCCTGATATTCATGCCTAACTCCCCTGATCCCCCCCTGGTCCTCCCCTGATCCAGTGAGCCTCCGTTCCCTCCCTCACCTCCTGGACCAAGCGAAAGCTAGTCACCTTGAGCAGAAGGGAGGACCGAGTCTCCAAACCTCTCAGGAATCTACGCGTTGATGTTGATTCTCTCCTGAAATTCCCCTCGTATTCACCTCCCCCCTCTCATTCCTCCAGTTCCCCCCACCCCTGCAGTTTCCCCCCCCCTCCTCTTCCCTCCCCAGTCAGTCCTGTGTCGAGTGCTGCAGTGCCGTTTTTTTTAGAAGCGTGCTGAGTTCGTCTGGTGCTGAGTCTGATGTACTTTACTACTACTATTACTACTACTACTACTATTGGCCATGTCATGTTGCCGTCTTGATCTTCGCTAATCTGTCCTTCTTTGATAATGAAGCGTTGTTGTTTCTTCAATTTTTATTACATTTTTTTCAAGAAAGAGGTCACCTAGTTCGTCTTTCTTTCTTTTAAGAATTGAAAAAATATATTAATAAAGTTGTCCTCGTTATTTTCTTCATTTTTTCTTTTAACGAGTTATGTCAAACGTTAATTCTTTGTGTTGTGTTTTTTTTTTTTTTTTTTTTCCTCCGTGTTTTTGTTCTCGTGTTGCTGTTCATGTTGTTGTTCTTGTGGTTTCAGATCTCTTTTTATTTGGTTGAGTTCTTGTGATCCTCTCTCCTTGTTTTCTTAATTCCTATATTCATCTCTCCCTTAGTAGTTTGTTTATCATTTATGAATAGTAAATGACTCGTTTCGCGTGACGTCAGAGGACTATAATAATTACTACTACTACTACTACCACTACTACTACTACCACTACTACTACTACTACTACTACTACTACTACTACTACTACTACTACTACTACTACTACGGCTACCAACTCCTGTCTGTCACTGCTGCTCGTGTTACTATTGCTATTATCACAGTCTTTACTACATTTGTTCCATCCCTAATATATTTCTTTTCTCTTGAACCAACGTCAAGTCCTTCAGATTTTATTTCCTTAATTGCATTCACAAATTAAGAGAAAAGACGCTCAATAACTTCATTAAATATCTACATAAAGACTCACGGTCCCCTTAATATATATAATTTTATCCCGTCCGTCAAAAAAAGCAAATAATAAGAGATATTTAAATAACTACCTTTTTTTTCCTTTTGGCGAAGAGGAATGTCATTTAGTTTTGCCTCATTTTTTATATATATTTCCAAATGGCGGCCAAGCAGATGAGGGTGTGGCAGATTCTATTAACAAAATACGACTTATTTTTGTCGTGTCACTGCATTCACTATTGTCAAAGAAAGAGAGAAATAATGTGAAAGAGAAGTGTGTCACTCTTTACAACACACTATACAGATATACGTTTTCTCTATACATGTTTTTTGCTACTACTAAAAATCCATCTATACATGATATACATAAAGTACTAAACTCCTTTGTACCAAGTTACGATCGAGATAAAAAAAATATATAGATGAGCTGTAGCATTCACTCCTTTTCCTGCCACCTCCCCTCTCACCCATCCAACTCCCTCCTGAAAGAGAAAGATAACAAAAGTACACGTTCACCCCTGGGAGTGTGCTGAACTAAGACTGAATCAGAGTAGTTTTAGTTCTGACGAGCGAAAGTTTCTCTCTGTGGATGATTGCAAGACACACACACACTCACTCCTTCCCACATCCATGTTTTCAGTGATTTGTACCGACCATCCTACACCGTGTTGTCCTTTTTGATATATTTTCCCTTCCTCGTCCTCCCTCCCTTACTTCCCTTCCCTTCACTGTACTTGACTCTCAGTTCCCTCACCGAAGTAGCAAAATTAATTAAAAGCTAAACAGGTCATGAGGAATTTATGTAACATCCCTCCCCCTTTAACCCTCCCTCCATTTTTGTTTCATATTTTGAAGAGAACCCCAAATTCCCTTGATATTTTTCCCTTTTTTCACCGTTTTTTTTTTTTTTTGTCACATCTTTTTCACCTCTGTGTGTATGTGTGTTTTTGTAAAGTAATCCTCAACGAGGTGTAGAAATTGTGGCAAAGAAAAAAATAAAAAAAAAAAAGAAAGGTGACCAGACTTCATCAATAATGTGTACCTGATGATGTTCCACATTTTCAGACGGACGAGAATCCGCAGCATATGTTTCTCATCTTTATTTGTTTTTCTTTTGTTTTTTTTATGATCTCTCTCTATATATATGACACACGCCACACTGTCTCACTTTTTCTTTTTTTTTTTTTTTTTTTTACTTGTCTGACTGAATGATGTCACAGGAATGAAAATTTTAGCTCACACACTCGCTCACTCTGTCCCTCTGTATCTTATTCTTCCCTTCTGTGTCGCTTGAACTTTCACACACACTCTTGGGTACCCTCACACTCCTTCTCTCACCCTTCTCCCACTCCTCATCCTCCTCCACTTCCTCCTCGTCCACCACTCCTCCCACCTTTAACCTGACCGCCTCTCCCCACGTCCCTCACTGGCTGGTTTCTACAGCCGTGCCACGCCCCTCAATCCATGTTCTGCGGCAGGCTCTCGAGGGCTGAGGTGTCCGGCGGCTCCTCCTGCAGCGGGTGGCGAGAGAAGCACCTCATGGCTCCCCTGTCAGGCTCAAGGCTTCTGTCTCCTCCATTCGCCAAACACTAGCAAACACACACCTTGCCTTAGAGTAGCACATCTTGAATCCGGCTCATAAACTCTTGAAGAAATTATAGTTTGCCTTTATTAAGGAATTCTCTCTCAACATTCTCCCGTCACTACTTTTAAAGTTCTGTGTTACCTTGTCTTATAATTCTTGAGTCAGTCAGTGAACATTTTCTAAAGTGTGTGATGTGTACCAAAGCCTCTTGGTCCCAGGAGCCGCTGCCGGCGCCTGCCTCAGCCCGTGGAGTCCTTCAGCACGCAATTCTCACTTTCTCACTCTAGCCTCTGAGATGTCCAGTCGAGCTTCTTCTGCTGAGGGCCTTCCGTCTCCTTCCTTCAACACTTTGAATATTCTTCTGCGTCTTTCCATTCGTCTGCAGTCATGTTATTGTATTTTCTCCCTTCTTGTGTCTCTTTCTCTTTCTCACAGTGTGACTGGGGTGCGCGTGCTGTGCCGACCTGCACCACATACTGACCTGTGGCGACTTATGTCTACTTTCTGACCAACAGTTACCATCAAACTTGCCCAAAATGTCAAAGAGAGAAAAATAACAGTAGACCAAAGCTTTAAGCCTCTTTTTTCTTGCTTAAAATAAACAACACGAAAAAATCCCACCTCTCGAGATCCTTCGCTCACACTTGCTTTTGTTTTCCCCCCGATCTTCAGGACTTTACTCTCGACTTTTATTTCCGCCAACACTGGACCGACCCCCGGCTGTCCTTCCCCGACCGTGGGGGTCTGGACGAACTGACGGTCGGGTCGGAGTACCTGAAGAAAATTTGGGTTCCAGACACCTTTTTTGCCAATGAGAAGAAGTCCTATTTTCACACGGCCACGACCTCTAATGAGATGCTCAGAATCACCAACCAGGGCAAAGTGTTACGGAGCATCAGGTAAGACGGTGAGGAGCCGGGCTTGCGTGGCTGTCCCTTCCACTCCTCGCCTCCCCACCCCAACCTTCCCAGTCCTCCCCATGCGGCCAGTGAAAGTGACCACCCCAGCAACAGAATGTCTCCTCAGGTGTTTGATCCGCGGGTGTTGGGCAGCAATAAGTCACGTGATCTGCCAAGAGTCAGCTTCTCTTTTCCCTTGATTTGAAGTGAAAATATAACCCGTGCAGTTGAGCTCAAAAGTGACCTTCCCTCAGGCGTGGCAGCGTTGATTAGTGCCAGCCAGCCTGTGTGACATCAGGTGACACACAGTGCATGTCACAAGAGCTGTAAATTGGTTTGAAGTAAATTAAATGATTCCCGTGTTACTTTGACAATTTTCTAAAAGTAGGTGAACAATAATAAGAGGAGACGAAGACTGATTTCATTCATACAAATAATGATAAACGTACTTACCTTTGCAATATCAGAACAAGACCTTGACCATCCCATCCCCTACCATGCCTCTAGTCCCACCCCGCTCCATTCCTCTCTCCCTCCCTCCCTCAATCCGCCTTGGTCAGCGCCACTATGAGCCATAAAGCCTAAAAGCCAAACCATAAACACTCATTTTGGCGGAAAGAAGGAGGCTGAGGGACCAGGAGAGTAAAGCCCGAAGCCCTGAAGCCTCGTGAACCCGACTCCTCCGGTGTTAAGTGATTCCTCTTGGTTTGGTAAATGGTGTCGGTAACTGCACGCTTGTCATAGTTCTTATGTTAACAGATTGCTCTTGTTTGCTATCATAGTATTGTATTTTTTTTTTTTTTTTGTATCTTTTTCCTTTATTTTCTTTCCTCGTCTGTTTTATTTTCGGGATCTGTGTCTTGTTTTTTTTTTTATTTACCAGTGGGACAAAAGGGGAAAGAACAATTGGAAAAGATATGTGAAAAAAAAATAAGAGCATTGAACTCCAAAACACCCCAGAAACAAATTTACTTTTGGTTTCCTGGAGTGCAATGGCTTCAGTCCTCTGTTTCCGCTTACGTTAATCCGATATGCTTGCAAGGAGGTTATCATTATGAGTTATTCTTTTGTTTTTAGCTCAATGTTTGCCTTTTATCACTCACACAAGGCCAGAAGGAGTAAGCGAAGCACAGGTAAAGTATAAGACGTGTCCCTCCTGCCCTCTACCACACACCTAAGGAAGAGGGTGAAAGAAAACATCATTACCTTTCCAGATAGTCTGACTTTTGACTCTTCGACTGCTAATAATAACATGCCACTCGTAACATAATCTCAATAACTCCAGGCGATTTCATTAGATATAGATAAAACTACATAGAAATTAGACTACTTGAAAGCGATATTTGGAAATTCTCCCCTAAAATTATGCTTTACCCTTGAGAAACCTTAGCAGTCAGAGGGTTAAATAGGAGACGCATCAAAACAGTCCTCTTGCTTCTCTCTTAATTGCCCCTTTGATGGCCAATGATGGAAGTGTGCTGGAGGGAAGGAGGGAGAAAAGGAAGCACTGGCGGACTCACTTGCAGATGCGACAGGTAGGAGCGACAGGTAATTGGTGGCAGGTAAGGCCTTCAACCCCTTATTGGCCGTGTCAAATGTTGTCATGATGTGAATGGTTTCTTGCTATAATGAATCTCTTATATAACTTTTATTTTTTTACTATGTATACGTGAGTGGAGTATTGAGGATTATTATTATTTTTTTTTTATGCAGTGTGATTATGATTGTCCAGAACTGATCTCTTTGTATACCAGGGAGTTTTAATATTGTATTCAACTTGTTTGTTTATCCCATTGTGTATATGAAAGAAATGGGCATTACTTGACCGATATTTCTTTTCTTTTTTTTTTCTCTCTCTCTTTGATTATCTGCAATTGTAATGTCTATGTTCCCTCAGGATTGTCAAAAACTCTCGTCCATATTACCAAAATGTCAATGTTCAGTCTACTTATGATTTATTTTTCTTGAATGTGTCTTTGCTTTGCTAATGATCTGTAAAGTTGCTGTGATATTTTTTTTTTTTCAAACTCCAAAATGAAGTAAACTATTGTTATTATTATCATTATTATTATTATTATTATTATTATGGTTGTTGTTGTTATTATTATTATCATTATTATTATTATTTATTATCATCATTATTATATATGTGAGTGCATCTATCAGGTGCCAGAGAGAGAGAGAGAGAGAGAGAGAGAGAGAGAGAGAGAGAGAGAGAGAGAGAGTGAGTGTGTGTGTGTGTGTGTGTGTGTGTGTGTGTGTGTGTGTGTGTGTGTGTGTGTGTGTGTGTGTGTGTGTGTGCGTGTGCCCGCCCGTTTGTTGAGAATGCCTTAGAGAAATAATGAGCATCAGCATTCATGCAAAGAAAATGTTCTGTCCATAATATATGCATCACTAACCCTGCTTACTGATCATATATTACTAATTTGACTCATCTTATATGTTTATCTTCCCTTTGACAAATTACTATCAACTCTAATGGTAACAAAAATAATAATGTCAAAGAAATAATTAATAGCTACCATTTTGACCCAGTTTATACAAGACCACTCGAAACAGGGTGAAAAGAATCCTTGCATTTCATTGGCTAACCTCATTACGTTTCTCTTCCCATTTGCTATAACCTTTCGTCGCCTCCGCCAATCATCGCCGGCCACCCTAACTTGCTGGCCAATCGTGTGCCTCCGCCAGACTGACCATCACTGCCTCCTGTCCAATGAACCTCCAGTATTTCCCGATGGATCGCCAGCTTTGTATCATCGAGATCGAAAGCTGTAAGTAAACATTGGTCCTTTGCTCAGTGTATTTTCTCCTTTATCTCTCTTCTTTCATCTCTTGTCGCAAACTGTAAGTAAAATAATAAAGGTGTTGTTTCTGTTTCTTCATTTATCTCTTTTCTTTTACTCCCCAAATATTTTTCTTCCGTTTATTGTTAATTTTTTCTTGGGAGTCTTGTTTGTTTGTTTTTTCCATATATTGTTTACTGTGTTTCTTTATCTCGTGTCTTTCTTTCTCTTTTGTTATTCTTTTGTTTATCGTTATGTTCCAATGTTTTTCTTTATGGTATCTATTTTCATATCACGTTTATTGTATCTTTTCTTTTCATGTCTCTTGTTCTTCTTCTTGTTCCTATGGTCGTTTTGAGCTTCATTTTTCAGTATTATCTGGTTTCTAATCATGTTATTGTATTTCTTTTCTTTCCTACTTTTCTATTATTCTTCTTTTCTTCATTGTTTCGTTTCGGAGGATTTCTTCTTTCAATTCCTTCTTATCGTATTTATTGTTTATCTTTCCTTACTCCATTATTATTCTCTCTCCATTTATTCCGAGGCTTTTTTTTTTTTTTTTTTGTTCTGTTTTCTGGTTTCTTATGTTTGCTGCGTCTCCCTTTATTCACACGTTCCCTCGCCTGAGTCTGGGTTGCTGTTGAAGAGGTGACGACAAGAAGATTTGTTTACTTTGTTGAAAACGCAGCCGATAAAGTTTTGCTCCTTCCTCAGTTTTAAGAGCCACATCCCACACATTTTCTTCCTCCTCGTCTTCTTCTTTTCTTCCTTCTCCTCCTCCTTCTCCGTGCTGTAATATTTCCCACAATTCCTTTACCGTGTTTTTCCTAATCGTCATCGTTTACCTCATCTTTCTTTCTCTCCACCACCTCCTCCTTTCTCCTCCTCCTCCTCCTCCTCCTCCTCCTCCTCACACTGATCTGAGAAGTATGCAGATAACATACTTCTCTCCTTGCCTTTCTCCATCCTCCTCCTCCAGTCTTCTCTCCCTCTCTGCTCTTTCACTCTCTCCCTTCTCTTTCTCTCCCCAGGTAAATACAAACAGGAAGTCGTTTTTGTGCTTGCGACTCTTATCCTTGCTCGGTCAACAAACAGGAGACCCGGCCCGGGGATGCCACTGAAAAGAGATATGAGAGTAAATAACAGTAAAATGTGAATTCATGGAGATGGGTCGCGGGTCTGGCGGTCTGGCGGGCTGGGTGGCGGGCGAGAGTTAAGGAGCGCAGGTAGAGGCAGGTAAGCAGACACACAGGCAGCCAGATGTCACGTAAATCGAAGCGTGTTGTCTTGTAAAGATGTACAGTTGGTGGAAGAAGTAATGTCAGGTTGTGCACAAAGTTTCAGGTTAAAAGAAAATTATTATTCAGTCTGCTTTATTTATTACATTTGCAGTTAGTTATCGTTCTCCTTAAGCTAACTGTACATATAGTAGTAAGTAGGAAGAGAGAGGTACTGAACAGGGCATAGTGTGATCTAGTTTGGGGTAATGTTGTGGATGTGGTTAGTAGTGTGAAATGTCTTGATCGGGAAGAAAAGGAAGACGAACAGATTTGGCAAGACATGTGATGACTCGAACAGGTAACAGATTAATAATTACAGTAAGAGTAACGAGGGATGGTAACAGAAGGGAGGGTACAAAGAGAGCTGCACGTTTGTCAAGGGAAGAGGTTGACTTTGCTTAGGTCACAGTGAAGAGTGGAGGTCAGGAATGCTTTTGTCTTGTATTCTAAATAGAGACTGACTACTACTACTACTACGAACACTTTTTCACTACTACTACTACTACTACTACTACTACTGTTACGAACACTTTTTCACTACTACTACTACTACGAACACTTTTTCACTACTACTACTACTACTCCCACCACCAACATCACCACCACCACACTGAGACGCAGACAGACATAGCCACAAGAGACAGACTCAGTCCACAGGGATAGCAACCCTTGTCATCTCACCTCATCTCGCTCCAGCCACAGATTTCAAGAAGCCAGAGGAACTTGACTCTCTAGGGGCGAAGTAAGAAGGACGCAGCGGAAGGTAGAGAGGAAAGAAGATGCAGAACAGGAGCGAAGACGAGGAGAAGGAGCAGAAGGAGAGGGAAGAAGAAGAAGATAGGGAAAAGTAACCAGTAGAAAGGAGAGATGGCTGTATCAGGAGGAATGCTTGAGGAAGTTAAGGGTTTTTTGACGAGATAGTGGTGGTGGTAGTGGTAGTGGTAGTGATGATGAGTGACAGACGGATGTTTTAAGATACGTGGGGTAGATAGCAGGTGCGGCTGAAGGTCATACGAAATAGAAAAAGAAATTGTTACACTGGTCTCTCTCTCTCTCTCTCTCTCTCTCTCTCTCTCTCTCTCTCTCTCTCTCTCTCTCTCTCTCTCTCTCTCTCTCTCTCTCTCTCTCTCTCTCTCTCTCTCTCTCTCTCTCGCTGATAAGTGTTGGGAAAGGAGAAGGAAGAGAGAGAAGAGGAGAGAAAGATAGTGTTGGAAGGTACTACACGCGGTGAATGGGAAAGGGAAAATAGACAAAGAGAGAAACAGAAGTGGGTGGAAGAGTAAACGAGGAGAGAAAGAGGAAGCAGGTTACACAAAGTACTAGAGAGGAAGAGAAAGAGGGGGAGAAATAATTGAAGTAGAAGATGGAGGAAAATCTATCAGCGACGAGAGAGAGAGAGAGAGAGAGAGAGAGAGAGGAAATATGCGAAAAGAAGAAACAAACTGGAAAAAGAGAGGAAGAGAAACAAAAGAGAGGCATGAGCTGGAAAAAGGGAGAAAAATAGAGAGAAATAAATACCAGAAGAAAAATAGGGAACAGAAGAAAATCGGAAAAGGAAGAGAAAAAGAGAAGAAAATGGGAAAAAGGAGAAATTGGAAGAAGGAGAGAAAAAAAAAAAGAGATGAAGAGAAGGAGTAAGAGGAAAGGTGAGGAGCATCCCAGTTTTTGCTCACATATCATCTAAATTAATGTTGAAGTTCAATGTTGATTCAGGCGAGGGAAAATTTCTTGGTTAAATATTAGTGCAGCGGGAGGGAGAGAGGGAGGGAGGGAGAGAGGTAGGCACAGCGGCAGCAGGGAGGGAGAGAGAGATGCCTGCTTGCCTCGCCACTCTCCCTCCATCTGTTTATTTCTCTCTCCTCAGGTATTCTGCTGCCAAATGTAAAAATCGGGACTCTGTTTGCTCTTTTATCCAAATTTCTTTTATTTATTATTACTCTTTTTGTTGAGATTCTTTGCTTAGGTATTTAATCTTAGTTGTTTTTGTGTGTGTTTTCTTGTTATCCTTGTTCTTGTTCTTGTTCTTCTTGTTTCTCTGAGATTTTTAGGGGGACATTCTTGTTTTCAATTTTGTTTTCAACCTTTTTATTTTAGATAGACTATTTCCTTGTGGCTTTATTTACAGGTATATCCTTGCTGTGGGTGCATTCCTTACCTTGCCTTTGTGTGACACCTGTGGTTTATGTTCAGTTCACACCTGCCCTCTCCACCCTACGTCACACTTGTCATGCTTGTGACCTGCGTAGCGTGACATCACCTTTAATACCTTCCCAATAGTTCACCTGTCATTAGTACCTGGTCACTTCAACACACCTGTGCACTTCACTTCTATCTATTTAATTGTACTGGAATACCTATGATTTTTTTGCCCCCATCCATTAACTACCAAAGCGTGATATCAATATTTATTTCAATTGTTTGTGTCCATTTTGATACCTGTCTGACTTTCACCTCATCTCTCACTGTTGCCTTAATGCCTCCAACGTCACATACCTGGCATATTGTTCACCTGTAGCTCGCCACACCTGTCTGCCTCACCTTTCCATCACCTCACCTTTAATTGTATGGACCATATTCTGAAACCCTTCTGCTCCTCACCTCCACTACATACTTTCAAAAGGCTCTACATAGTTGGGTCCTTTATTACATTTTTATTCTTCTAGTAGCAGATTAGCATGATTTCTACATTACTAACAGGAGAAACACTCTTGAGAACGCGGCTGATCGTCTCTGTGACCTTTGGAAATTATCGTGAAGAGAGAGAGAGAGAGAGAGAAGTGTTTTAGAATACTGGCCTATGTCTCAACCGTGCACAGCCTTCACCTACACACGTCCTTGCGCAACATGTTCCACATCTGAATACCACCTCATCACCCCACCAAACGTATTTCACATCTGTCTAGAAACCTCACTATTCCCTGCCAGCCCTCGTTTATAGCAAGCTTACCTGACCTGAACCAACAGCCTTTAATTACACCTGTCCTTCCATCCCCTGCCTTCGTTATAGCACCTGTCCATTGCAGAATTACCTTACCTGTGGATTAACACCTTCCTCGCCCCACAGTCGGCTACAGCATGGACCATATTCGACTGTCGTGGCATGCGGGGGACAAATCTGTTGTTATAGAGTCTGATGTATCGCTGCCACAGTTTCGAGTTTTGGGCTACAACAGAAAAACCATTATCTCATCAACGTCGACAGGTGAGCAGCAGCATTGGTGGTATGGATGTCAGGTGTGTTAATTAATGCATTATACCTGTATCTATTTTTTCCAGTAATGTGTGTGTTTGTGTATGTGTGTGCGTGTGTTTTGATTTTCTTGTGTGGTATGGTTTGTTAGTTCATGTCTTTTCCTTCCGTCTCGTGTGGTGTTGTATTACAAAAGTGTTGGTTTGAGTTGTGTTATGTATTTGCTGTCTAATGTTTTCAGTAGCAATACATATTTTCTTTTTTCTTTAATGTATTTCCTCTTTAATCTATTCTCCTGACAGCATTCTTCTTTTTTTATAACTTTTTTTTTTTTACTTTCTAACTTCTCGTCGAGCTGGAATATTACGTAAGTCTGCCTCTGAGAAAATTGATTATGTCAGGATAATTATTTCAGCCCGTGAGACGCAAACACCTTTCACTGGGCGGTAATTTGTTGACGAATAATAACCATCCTACTTTACACTATCCTACCACAAGCCCTTCCCTTCCCTTCCTTCTCCTTTCCTGCCCTTCTCATCCCCTTCTCTCCCTTAATTCTCTTTTCCTCACAGTTTATTCCCTTCCCTTCCCTTCCCTTCCTTTTCCTCTCCTCCCTTCCCATCTTCTCCCCTTCCTTGATACTCTTTCCCACAGTTTATTCCCTTCCCCTCCTTCCTTCCCTTCCCTTCCCTTCCTTCTCCTTTCCTACCTTT
This sequence comes from Portunus trituberculatus, assembly GCF_017591435.1. NCBI lineage: Eukaryota > Metazoa > Arthropoda > Malacostraca > Decapoda > Portunidae > Portunus > Portunus trituberculatus. The sequence continues at coordinate 1,957,572 of NC_059266.1, read as the reverse complement.
CCTATCCCCTCCTCTCCTTTAATATTCTTTCCCTTACAGTTTATTCCATCCCTTTCTCTTTCCTTCTGTTTCTTTCCTTCCTTACTCCTTTCCCTTCCTTTACCTTTCCTCTTCTAGTCCCTTCTCCTCTTTTCCCTTCTCTATCTTTCCCTTCCCTTTCCTTCCCTTCCCTCTAGCTTCCTTTCAGTCCCTTCCCTTCATAACTTAGTCTTTTTTTACACCTGAGAAGAAGCAAAGAGAGAGAAAAAGAGAGGGAGTGGGAAAAAAATGTATATATTCATGGAGTAGGTTAAAGCCACTTCCCTCTGAGCCAACCAGCGTTCGTTCTCCCTCTGACGTCACGGACACGAGAGCGGCGCGTCAAGAATACGTCACAGGTTTCGCGGTAAGGCAACGAGCGGCCCACAGGTAAATTTCCACGAAGGAGAAGTGAACGTGTGAAATTCTGGCGAACGATACTTTTTTTTTCTTATCTTCTACTTTTTTTCATGGGGTGCTTTCTCTCTCTCTCTCTCTCTCTCTCTCTCTCTCTCTCTCTCTCTCTCTCTCTCTCTCTCTCTCTCTCTCTCTCTCTCTCTCTCTCTCTCTCTCTCTCTCTCTCTCCGTCGTTCAGTTTCCTTTTATTTTTTTGTTATTTAATGAGTAGAAGTGTGATAAATGGTTAACTAGGTGTTGGAGAGAGAGAGAGAGAGAGAGAGAGAGAGAGAGAGAGGAATTGAAGAACAGACCTCCGGGGATTTTCAAGTTATCACACGGGATTTGTTGAATTTGACAGAATAAAAATAGAAAAGAAAAAGACAAAATCAAATACCTCGCGAGAGAGAGAGAGAGAGAGAGAGAGAGAGAGAGAGAGAGAGAGAGAGAGAGGGAAAAAATCAAGTTATTGCACGAGATTAGTTGAAATTGTTAGAATAAAAATAGAATAAGAAAAAGAAAAAGAATTAAACACCAAACCTCTCAAGAGAGAGAGAGAGAGAGAGAGAGAGAGAGACGCGCACTGCCGGCTTCGAAGCAGGCTCGGTAATGATGGTTTAAACGAGTGATCGGCAACTGAACCTCCGATATATATGTAAATGAGTTTGGTAGGGCGTCGCGGCGGCCCGTCTTCAAGTCCTACGAGGGAGAGGGAAAAGTCAACACCCTGCAGGATAAGTTTGGTGTCCTAAGATGGCGCTCCGGCGATTATGAGTTTGTGAAGCTTCGATCAAGGGCCTCGCGGAGCTTCGAAGCAGAGCGCAGTGTTTGTATGGTCTGCTCCTCGTGTTTGTATCTATTTTTAGCTCGTATTATTGTCTGTTTGTTCGTGTCGATGTTGTTGTTTTTCTCTCTTGCTTTCGTGATTATTGTTATTCTTCCTCTCAGTTTTTGGCTTGGAATTAATTTGCTCTATTTTTGTCTTATCTCTTAATTGTTTGCACCAATTATACGCCTTTTATCGTCTAAGCCTTTTTATTTTTGTTTCTATTAGCAGCATTTCGTGTATATTTTCTTTCTTTCTTTCTTTCTTTGTTTCACGTTGCTTTTTATTGCAATGTAAGTGTTTTAGCTTGTAAATCATTTGTCCTTTGTTTTTTCTTTGTTATTCTCCGTGTTCCATCAGAATATTAACTAGAATGTCACCTTCACTAACTAACTCAAAATGTAACACTCTATTTTTAGTTTTTTTTTTTTTTAATATATTCCAACTGATTTTTATTCTAATAATTATCGCGTAATCAATTTGTAGTTCATATTTTGCTGATTTACTTTTAATGTGCCTCGTCAAAATGTAAATTCGAATTTCACACTTCACTCACCAACTCTAAATGAAAACTTTACATTCTTGCTTCTTTTTTACCTTAAGTTCTCATAATTATATACTTTGGCTTTCATTTTCCTTTCAAAGCACCTTGTAAACTTCTATAGATTCCCTTACTTGATCGTCTTAAACCTATAACACAAACACTAAACAAATCTATTTTTACTTTCTACATCGTATTCAACCTTTCTTTAATTAACATTACTGTTATTCATACGCACATTAGCTTTCGTTTCCTGTATTTCTTTCCACTTTCCATACATAAACTCCAAACTTGAAAATCACGGACCATACTATGAAACATTTTTGCCATTCACCTCTCCTACTTTCAAAAGGCTTGACAGAGTTGAAGGTAAACTATTTTGAAGGATATATTTATGGTTCTACTGACGCATTAACCAGATTGCTACATCATTACATCATCAACTGAAGAGGGGCGCTTGAGAGTCCCGCTAATCATCTCTGTAGCCTTTGAAAATAGTCATGGTGAGAGACCAAAGCGTTTCAGAGTAACAACACATACCACCAGCCTTTGAAGTTTCACCTTGAGTATTGCACAAATCAAATCCCATTTTCTCTAATCCATTTTCTTCTCCGCAGGGAACTACTCGCGTCTTCTCTGCGAGATCATGTTCGTGAGGTCAATGGGATACTACTTGATTCAGATTTATATTCCTTCCTCGCTCATCGTGGTCATATCGTGGGTCTCATTCTGGCTCAATCGCTCAGGTAAATGTCCCCAGGTGTTCCCCAATGTACATGTCTGTCTCCCTCTTTATTGTCCATCCCTTGTTTGTGTGTGCCCGTGTTAGTATTAGTGTTAGTGTGATAGTGTTTGTTTCTGTGATCTGAGTCTACGTGTTGTGTGTGAAATACATATACACTGCTTGTTATATAGATTGTTGTGTGTGCAGTGTCGGATGATACGTGTTCATTTGAATATGTATGATACTTTTTTTTCTACTTTTGTTGTTTACTCGTGAGTTTTATGTTTTGTGTACGGTATAGGTTGATGTTATCGATGTTCCCACAGTCACCTAAGTATGTCATAATCCTGCCTGTGATATGTTTAAGAAGATTTATGTGGCAACCAATACTTTCCTCTCTCTTCATCACTCTATTTCTCCTTCGTTCCTCCCTTTATTTTTTATCCGCCTTTCGTCTTGTCCATCTGATTATCCATTATCCCTCTCTGCTTCTGCTGCATTTTACTTCTGATTCTTTATATTATATGCATCTTCTATTCCATCTTTACGTACTTCATTTTAACATTACTTATACATGTACGGATCTTTATCTTCTCTAATGCACTACTTCTTTCTTTATTCTCTATTATATGCATCATTCATTATTAGTGTTTCCTTTCTAGATTTTGTACCGATTTCTATTTTCGTTTCCTAGTCATTGTCTGTGTATTAGCAGCTCCTTATCTTGGCTGTTGTATTCTGTATTTCAGTCATAATTCTTTTTTTTTTTTTTTTTTAGTAGTTTCTGTTCTATTTTCATGCATTTCCTTTCATTCTGCTTTTCGATAGATGCATATTTCCTTCTATATTCCCTTCGCTTCCAACATTCCTTCAGTCTGCCATGCTCGTTACATCTCATTTTCTGCAGCTTCCATTTTTTCTCCAGCTTTCCATTTCCCTTCGTTTTCCTTCATTCTGCCAACAAAATCTCACCTGTGTTGCAATGCCGTACAGGTGTTAATGAAGCCTTGTATTCCTTGTCCCTACCTGACCATCCCAGCTCCAGGTAGGTACAAGGTGATGCCGGTCCTCACCCTTGTACACCCACGCACGCACACACGCTCACGCGCACACACGAATATCGCTGCCTAAGTATTGTTGGTTTTGCTTGTATACGTATTATGAGTGTATAGGTGAGTATTCTCTCTCTCTCTCTCTCTCTCTCTCTCTCTCTCTCTCTCTCTCTCTCTCTCTCTCTCTCTCTCTCTCTCTCATATTTGTGTTTTGTCCTTTGTACACACACTACACACACACTACACACACACACACACACACACACACACACACACACACACACACACACACACACACACACACACACACACACACACACACACACACACACACAGAGCGCTGGCTTCACAAGCCAGAGGACCGGAGTTCGATTCCCCGGCCGGGTGGAGATATTTGGGTGTGTCTCCTTTCACATGTAGCCCCTGTTCACCTAGCAGTGAGTAGGTAGGGGATGTAAATCGAGGAGTTGTGACCTTGTTGTCCCGGTGTGTGTGTGCCTGGTCTCAGGCCTATCCGAAGATCGGAAATAATGAGCTCTGAGCTCGTTCCGTAGGGTAACGTCTGGCTGTCTCGTCAGAGACTGCAGCAGATCAAACAGTGAAAACAGTGAAATACACACACACTGTAATAATAGGGTTTTTTTATTCATTTTCTAATCACTAGACTTTAAAGAATACTTCACCCAATAGTGTATATGTCCATCTATCAAACTGTCTGTCTCTCTGTCTCTCTGTCCGTCTGTCTGTTTGTTTGCCTATCCTACCATCCTCTCATCTCTGAACTTATCACTTCTTTAATATATCAATGCAATCACCAGCCAGCCACTCCCAACACTCCACCGTTAGTCTGTTTATGTTCCACTTATTGATTCATTCAGTTATCCACCTGTTTCTTGTTCTCTGCCTCCCGCTTCCTGCTTCAACGCTCACCTCGACACGCCTCGCCGGAAGTCCTCACCTACTCACCTGATTGAAAAGTTGTGAAGAGTTGGATGTTTAGTTACCTGTTCCTTATGAGTGTGTGCCCCTTACCTGTGTGTGTGTGTGTGTGTGTGTGTGTGTGTGTGTGTGTGTTGGAAGATAAGTAGTAGGGGTTCCGGCTAAATATATCTTGTTCCTATTTCTCCTCCTCCTCCTCTTCCTCCTCCTTTATTACTTCCTTATTTCACTTCCTTATTCTTTTTCAGGCTTCTTCCTGTGTGTGTGTGTGTGTGTGTGTGTGTGTGTGTGTGTGTGTGTGTGTGTGTGTGTGTGTGTGTGTGTGTGTGTGTGTGTGTGTGTGTGTGTGTGTGTGTTGTTGTTGTTGTCTCTCTCTCTCTCTCTCTCTCTCTCTCTCTCTCTCTCTCTCTCTCTCTCTCTCTCTCTCTCTCTCTCTCTCTCTCTCTCTCTCTCTCTCTCTCTCTCTCTCTCTTGTATGCATGACTTTTATTCCTGCCCCCCTCTTTCATCTCTGTCTTTCATATCTTCTTCCTCCAATACCTTTCATCTTCACTCCCTCTTACTTTCTCTCTCTGCGGAATTTTTAGGCATATAATTAGAATATCCACTTCGACCGCCTGCCTTCCTCCCTTCCTTCCTTCCTTCCTTCCTTGCTTTCTTTCTTCTGCCTTTCCTCTTGGTGGCTTGAAACAGTCCGACCTTCCCCAACCCCCGCAAACCTGATGAATATTTAAAAGGTGATCTAACTCCCTTTGATTGGCCTGAAGAGTGATCCAAACACCTGAGGATCCTCTTAAGAATGTGTTTTCCTTCCTCTACCTTGCGTTACCTTAGTTTGATGTCTTGGTTCCGGCTTCTTTGTTCTCTCTCTCTCTCTCTCTCTCTCTCTCTCTCTCTCTCTCTCTCTCTCTCTCTCTCTCTCTCTCTCTCTCTTCTCTTGGTTTCTTTTATCTTTACTTTTTTCGTTTTCTCATTCCTCAGATTCGTTATCGTTTTTTTTTTTTTTTTTTTTTTTTTTTTTTTTGCTGTCTTTGGTATTCTCGTGATATTTTTTTTAATCCTTTTTCTTTAATCCTTTTTCTTTACTTTTCATCTTCCTCGTTTCTCAATATTTTCTGCTTATTTCTTTCCTTTACTTCTTATATTTTTTTCTTTTTTTTTCTATTCTCTCTCCTCAAGTTTGCTTTATTCTCTTTGTTTTCTTTATTTTTTCCCTCGATTTTCTTTTCCTATTTGATTTACAGCTTTGCTTCTAGTTTTATGATTTTTTTTTCTTCTTTCCTATTTTTATTTCATAGTCTTAATCTTTCCACATTTTATTTTTTAAGTAATCCTTTTCTCTTTCATTCTGCTCGTCATTTTATTCATTTCTTTTTTCTTTTTTCTTTTCCCTCGTTCTCTCTCCCTTCATTTTTTGTAGCTAGTCCTTAGTCACTTCATTTTCTTTCTCTTTCTCTCTCTTTTATTCGATAGTCCTCCAATCTCACTTTCATTTTGTTTCTGTTACTCTAAACCCATTTTCTTTTTCTCCCTTTTTTTCTTGCTCTCCCCTTTCTCTTCCCTCTCCTTATTTTCTTCAACACCCGTCCTCTATAATCCTTTGTATAATCATTTGAAGCCTCATTGCGTAGCTTTTAATCCTTCCAAGTTTCCTTAAACCTTTGTCCTTATGGTACTCTCTCTCTCTCTCTCTCTCTCTCTCTCTCTCTCTCTCTCTCTCTCTCTCTCTCTCTCTCTCTCTCTCTGTTATACAATGGAAATATTACTAATAACGTAATATAATACATTTTCATTTTAAATAACCTTGTACCTACTGATAGTTGTTCAGATAAACCCTACACACATTCTTTCTAAATTATTAATACCTTAAGAAGATGAATAAATAAAGGAAGATGCAAGAAGCCATCAGGTCTACACGTAGCAGTCCTTCATGAAACGGACTTACTTATTTCCACTACCATCCCCTTCCTTAAAGACTTCCTAATATACTCAACGCTAACTTAGTCACTTATAGTCTGCTCCACACATCCACCAGTCTTATTTCTACCAACACTCATACCCACACACATGCCATGCTTACGACTACTCATGCTCTCCATCTTCCCCCTCCTGCAGCCACTCCCGCGAGAGTATCCTTGGGAGTGACCACCGTGCTCACTATGACCACCCTTATGTCCTCCACCAACGCCGCCCTACCCAAGATATCGTACGTCAAGTCAATCGATGTCTACCTGGGCACCTGTTTCGTCATGGTGTTCGCCTCGCTTCTAGGTAAGACTGACTCATGTTGCTCGTACGATGTAAATGAGGTTATGCATTCTCTAACGTGTCTTCGTCCCACCTTGATTGTGTTTAACTGGCTTTACAGGAAGTTGTTGTGATTTTAAAGGGTGTTTTCGTGGTTCAAGGTTAGTCTGTGTAGTGCTACTTGTCTTAGGTGTGTTTGTGCTGCGCTAAAATAAGATATGGGGTGTGTTTGTATGGTTTAAATTAAATCAGGTTAGTCTGTGTCATATGGGTGTTTTAGGTGTATGTAGA
>NC_059266.1:1885538-1948038 GCF_017591435.1 Portunus trituberculatus | reverse complement strand
CAGATACCATCGATACAGACCAATAGGTTTCTGGTATCTGTTTTCTACTCATCATTATGTATTATTCATCATGTAATCATCTCTCCAACTCTAATGGAGGGAGGTAAGGGGGATCGAGATCTCTGCTATATGGGATTGGAGAGCCCTTTGTGGCTCCCCTCATGTGCAATAAGAACCTGGATGTGCTAGGAAGATTGTAGCAGCTCCCAGGTAAGTACTAGGGCCTCTGTGAGCTTAGAAAGTCAATGCAATTAAGATTTTTGGATGTGTTTTAAGAAATTAGGACAGTATTAGGAAATTGAATGAAAGACCAGGATGTTTTTGGATATAGTAGGAGGGAAAGTAGGATGATGCATGCGTATTAGGGGGCAATAGAAATCACTTAGTGAAAGAAACTGTTATCAAATTACACACAAAAATGTACTAAAACTCACTATGCATGTACCAGGAAAAATGATAATAGTATTAGGGGGTGATAAATACTAGTAATGCATAGAAATTACAAAAAAAAAAAAAACATTAAGTCTAAGTTAATGAAAATACGAAAATTGAAATAAGAACTTAATACTAAGAAAGAGTGAACATAGTAGTAGGTAGATAAGTAGGCAATGACCAGGTCCCGTCTCCCTTGCCTCCCCGTAAGTGTTGCCTTGTTCCAGGAGGTCCGCTACAAACTACACGATCCCAAAACCCACTCGAAGGGCGGCACCCTCGAGAACACTTGGAAAAACCAAGGATTTGACCAGGTACCCTCACTAGGGAAGCCCAAAGATGAACCAAAAAAAAAAAAAAAAAAAACAGCCCTAAAGAATAAATTATAAAAGCAAGAAAGCACGAAATGTAAAGGGATAAAGTTAAGGGATGTACTAGGGAAGGTCAAGTTAAGTTAGTACTAGGTAAAATACAAGGATATATTGACCAGGTATAGTCCTCCCTGCCTCCCCGTAAGTGTTGCCTTGTTCCAGGAGGTCCGCTACAAACTACACGATCCCAAAACCCACTCGAAGGGCGGCACCCTCGAGAACACCATTAATGGGCGTGCAGACGAGGAGGCACCCCCGCCCCTTGCCAACCTCCTGCCTCACAAGGACATCAACAAGGTAATGGCTCTGTCCCCCCATGTTCCTCTCACGTTTTCATTTCTCGTTTTCTTTTTTCATTCGCTTTTTTTTTTTCTTTTCTTCATTATCGTTTTGTCTCTTTGTAGGTATGTTTTTGTCTCCTGCCGTCTCTCTCTCTCTCTCTCTCTCTCTCTCTCTCTCTCTCTCTCTCTCTCTCTCATCCACTGTTTTGTCTGTTTTCGTTATTTCACCTTCCGTATTTACATAATTTCTGTTCTTTATCTCTTATCTCCCTTTCATTATATTTTCTCTTTTCTCACTACCTTTCATCTTATTGTATATTATTTACATACTTTTATTATCACTTTTCCACCATTTACCAATTTCCACATATCTGTCTTTGTTTTTTCCCTCTATCTATTATCTTTTCATTTTTCTTTTTTTTCGTCTCTTTTTCCTTCCTCCTTGCGCATAAAACATTATTTTCTTTCATAATACTTCTCGATCTCTCAGAAAATATAACTAGTAGGTATTAAACATTTTTTAACACACGTGCTACTCAGAAACGTTTGTTAGTGAAGAAAAGAACGTTTGCTGAGTCATCTATACCTGCACTTACCTTTCCCAATTGTTTATTCAACTAGATTTTAAGAAGTAGACATAATACCCTTGAATTTCCAACACCTTGTCCTTCTCCTGTGTCTTCACCGCCAGTCTTGTTGGGATGACGGGAAGGTTACATAAGAACAAAGCATGAAGGAAGCTGCGCGTTGGGCCTACACGTGGCAGTCCCTGTATAAAGCAAAGGGTTCATAATGATAAAGATGAATATAAATGTTTGAATATGAATATAGCAATAATGTGATGGAGAATATTAATATGAGCTGTGGATTAATTATTTGGAAGCTAATAAAAAAAAGGGTGGTCATATATTTAAACGCGAGTTAAGGATGTCATAGCGAAGGTAAATAAAGATAATATACAATGAATACTTGAATGGGAAATTGATGTTATTAATGTGGTTAAGTCAAGATATTAGGTAATGTCATGATTACAAGTTTGTAAATGAAAGTTTTAAAAAAGATATCAAACAAAACTGACTTCACTTGAGTACGTAGATGATGATAAATGTTAACCTGCATAAAGTAAGGATTGGTGGCTTAAGAAAGTTTTATTTATTTAGCTTTTTATTGTTATCATTATTTTCTTTGCTGCGGGGGCGGGCAAGTGGAGGATGTATGAATGGGTAGCTTTTTATAGAAGTGTAAATGTTCTACAATAATTTAAAATATAACGCTTAGTACGTTACAATTGGTAGTAATGAAATGATAAGGAACGTTCAAGAAAATCAGATTGTTTTCAGCGATGGATGTGTTTGTGTGTGAGTTGCTGTCATTCCAACAATCTAATTCCCAACGTCTACATCTCCATTTTGAATAAAGAAGTAGCAGAGGGACAAGTTGTGCCTGTAAGGGGACCCAGAGCAGCACTGGTAAACGTTGCAGCGTCTTGTTTCCACCACCTTGACAGACTCTAGTGGAAGTTGGCAGAGTTTTTAAGAGATATTTTGTGATTTTGTTGATAGTTTGGCATCCATTCTTTATCATTGGGAAAAGAAGAATCTATAAGAATTCATCTAGTCTTTTTACCACATTTGTTATGAGAACCAAAAAAAGTTAACAATACGTTCGCCAGATATACAAGAACATTGGCTTTAACTTCCTTTCCTGGAGCTTATTTCTTCTCATAAGGACTACTTTTAAATACCACAGAGATGATTGGTTGTGTTCTCATGGGTGTCTCTCCTAACACTGATGCAGAATACGTGTTAAACCATTACTACTATCACGAAAATATTGAAAAAAATCGCATTTCCACTAGTCTGCCAAACGTAAGACACCGAAACTTTTAGCAACACTGGCCAAGTCTGCTGAAAAGGACGGGAGCTGGCAATAACCATTTTTCTCTTTCTTTCTTCTCTCACACCACGTCTTAGTAAGGCACTTTAGCCCTGTCAAGTACATGTAGTCTAGGTCACCTTGTCTTGCCCACTGAGTAGCCAGCGTGACAAATCAACTCAATGTTAACTCCACCTTTTAGTACACCTGTGACTAGAGCCAATTATGTTTAGTGTCTTGTTTTTTGTTGATTTTTTTTTTTTTTTTTTTTTTAGAAGTCCTTTTGTCTTCTTTTTCTTTTTTTTTTTTTTTTTTTTTTACTTTCCTAAATTTTACACTAGAGTTTGGATTTAAGATAGTACATTAAGTGTCAGTTAGTGGTTTGTATGTCTTGATTATTACTGTTGTTACTGTTATTATTATTATTATTATTATTATTATTATTATTATTATTTGTTACTTTACGCCATGGAGAACAACGTCACTGGAGAGATAGATCACGAGAGTTCCTCGGCGACGTGCGGCCATTACTCCTTTCCCTTTGTTTACTTACAGATCACATATGATTTTCCGCTGAGGACTCATGTATGTCAGCAACACCTTTTGGTTTGGTCAATAAGTGTTGTTTGCGATACTTGCACTTAGACAAGTATCCACAGTTCTATCATTAAGTGTAGATTGATTTCCACCCGGTACACCCACCCTTCCCCCCAGCCCTTGACACAACACCGAGATATCCAAGTGTAACGAAAGCCCTCACTCACCTCGTTTTCTTCTCGCCCGTAATCACATTGATGCGTCACTAAGCTAGATTGTATTTGTATTACATCCCCGTCAAAAGGTTCACTCTAAGTTTAATGCATCTGAATACTTCCTGAATGGTCTTGGATGTCTTGTGTGTCTAGTTCAGGACGTTCAGATCAAGGGCTGGGGGATCAGGGACACGTGCGTGGCATGCTGCAGACACCACTCGCTCCACCACCACCACCACCACCACCACACGACCGCCATGATTAGGTCGTTGTTTTCAGTGATTTTTTTTTTTTTTTTTTTTTTTTTTTGCCACATTTCGTTTGAGATTTTTTTGAGGGTGGGATTTGATTTTTCTTAATTGACTTTTTTTTTTTCGCTTTATTCACCATCATCACATTTGCCTTGCACACTTACTGGCCACAATTTCGTTTTCCATCTCTTTCTCTCCTTTCCTTTCTCTCATACTTTCCCACAGCAGCTTTCTCACGCGCTCTTCTCACTCACTCACTCACTCACTCACTCACTCACTCACTTTCTCGCAAACTCTCTAACCATTTTCTTTGTTTCATCCACCTGTACCTCCAATCTTAATTATCTCAGTCTATTTTTCTTTAATTTCCTTTTCTCTCCTTTCCTTCTGTACTCTGTGGAAAATGTCTGTAGTGTTTTTGCCGCTTACCTGAAGCAGACGAAGCAGGTAAGGAAGGAGAGGAACAGACGCGTGTGCTGACTCCCCTCCTGCGTGTTTCTGCTTGTCTGTTGTTTTCCAGTTTTCCGTTTTCCATTGTGTGTTTTGTCGGAGTCTCCTCTCATACGTTTTCCTTGCCTTCCCCTTACCCTACGACCCGTTTTCTGTGGTTTACTCTGTTCATCAAGCCTGTTCCTCCTCTGCTGGTGACTCTTGTGTATTTGTATGTGAGTGTAAGGAAGAGAACGTGAACAAGAGTAAGTCAGATTTTGTTGGCGGGCCCGACTGGGAAAGAAAATTAGAGATGAAAAAATAAGACAAAAAAAATCATAAACTAAAAGATTCACCTCAGAGCTACCACTCACACATGCACTGGGGGATGAAAATATAACCAAAACTATAACATTAATGGATGTTAACGAGAAAAAAGATGAAAGACCTTAAATAAAATATCCTCACTGTTCACAATCCTAAATAAAAACTTTGGGTAACTAACATATGATCAAACTATAAGGAAATTTTCTCCAACACTCTTTTTAATGCATTTTTGGATTAGTATGCGTGCGTGTGCGAGTGGCGGCGAGCGCGAAGGAAGGAGAGTCAGACGGTACAGTATTTTCTTGCCTCCCTGTTGTAATGTGTAAGGAATTGGCTCTCGTGTTAGCGGTGCCTGATAGTAAAGTAGCGGACACTCACCTGCCTGCTGCCCGTCTCACAACACCTGTCGGTCCCGTTAATGACGCCAAAAGTATGTGATTATATTGTCTTTTTGCTTGAGAGAGAGAGAGAGAGAGAGTGTGTGTGTGTGTGTGTGTGTGTGTGTGCTTCATGATTACTTTTTATGTTTTTGTCCAGTTATTATTACTATTATTACCTTTTGTGGTTCCCTCTTTTCATGTATATTTTTGCCTCATGTATTAACATGTATTTTCTCTGTATTCTTTATTTTTTTTTATCAGTGTTCGTTCACTCCCCTAAAGAAGAAAAGGCTAAATAAATACAAGAATAATATTTCCATCATCGCTATATATTTTTTAGAACATTTAATAACTTTTTCCACAAACAACTTTATTTTTTCCAGTAATCTTATTTTTTTTCCGCCAGGGCAGCTTCTGATAATTAATTACAACTTTGGCTAATTACTCCCAACTAATTAAGCACGTGTGTTACTCCCAGACAGCGGCTGAATAGGTTGCCTCCATAACAGTACTGTAATTAACTCTACTAACTATTTGAAGCTTACCAGAGATGGAGCGTAACATTAATTACTTCTGAAATTAGAATCCATGCGATGTTTATCTCATTATTTTTATTATTATCAATAGTGTTATTCCCTTTTTGCTACTAATGATTTATGGTGTATGTCATAGTTTTCTGTAAATCAGTCTGCCTAACTGATGTATGTACGAACTTCTTTTTCTTTCTCTTAAATTCCTGTGGTAAATAAAGGTAACAAACACTGTCATTCATAACTCATTCTTATAAACGCTAAATGCTTATTGCTAACTAACCAACTAACTAACTAACCATTGAAACTTTAACCAATACACCTCTTGCCTTTTTGCCCAAAAGGATATTTCAGATTGGGGTGGCAATGCCCCAGCCTCATAAATCACTACTATTTGAATATTTCTTTAAACACAAAATATGTAGGACAAGCATTATACAGTAGTTAAAGAAGTAGTTTCTAATCATTAATTCAAATATATTCCTTTATCCTTTCCCTTTTCCTTTAATCACGAAGAGATACACAACTAAGTCTAAAATTTTGAAGTTAAAGAACTAGTTTGTCAAGTCAGTAGTTCACTAACTCTTCTTAATTTTATGTGCTTCAATAACCACGAGGAGATGAGTAGTAGCATTGCAGTTTAACAATATCAAGTCCTGTACTGTATTTACTTTACATTACCTTCTAGAACACGTTAACTAATACTCGTCTCTCCCCCTGTGTCTTTCCCTTCAGGGTCTCAACAAGCTGTATGGTTGCTCACCGTCTGACATCGACAAATACTCGCGGATCGTGTTCCCTGTTTGTTTCGTCTGTTTCAATCTCATGTACTGGATCATCTACCTGCATATCTCTGACGATTCCACAGAAGATCTCATCCTCCACAGCAACGAGTGAGGTGCCGCGAGGAGCGATACTAGAAGAAAAACTGCTAATAGTAATTGTACAAAAAATAAAATAAAAAAGAAAGAGGGCTAAAAAAAAAGTTAATGTATATGTCTTAAATTAACTGGAAAACTGAATTGGCTGGTATCTTAAGGCATCGCTCACATAAAGGTCGTTCCATGATTGTGTCATTTCGCTACGTTCGTCTTTCCTTGTGATTCGTGTCATGTTTCAAAAAAAGAAAAAAAGAACAGCACATTCGAGCCGGGATTGTTTGACTGCTTTTATTATTACTACCATTGTACTACTGTACTTACTTTACCATTGTTTATAGTCATTATTACTACTACGTACTATTGATGGATACGTTTACGGTGGATAAGTTTCGCTCAGAGTCAGATTATTAGCATCTTTTGGATTGATCGTAAGGAATAGTTTGTAATGGCTGAGATAACAGCATTTACATTACTATGACTTGTCTCAGGTTACGGTAATTCTCATGTAACTGTATAACTATAATGCAGTGATAATCATAACTACAATTACCCCACTTCCTCTCTTCAATCCTTTGGTTTTCAATCTCATCCGTTTTCCCGTCTTCTCTCGCTCTGTCTCTCGTGCTGTCCATCTGTCTCCCTTCCTCCTCCTCCTCGTCCTCCCCCTTCTCCGCCTCATAGCCTTGTGCCTTGAGTTCATTGGAGAGAAATATATCTCTCGTCGCCACGCTTAAACTCGCTTCCTTCCACATCTGAGAACTCAAGGGCCACGGCTCGGACAAGGGCGGCTCACACTCTAGAGAAGATAATGAGAAAGCTTGGCGCCACGCGAGGCCCGCCGCGGTGTGGAGAGGAGAGGAGCTGGGCGGTGGCGGGAGGGGGGAGGGAGGGAAGGGAGGGAATCGCTGAAGGGAGGAACACCGCGCCGGGCCGAGTAGCGCGAGCTGGTGGGGTGATGGAGTGCTAGACCCTCACGCCACGCCAGTTGGAAGTATTTAGGTAGTGCGCGTCTGCAGCTGCGTTTCTACTCTGAGAACTAACTTTGTACTAGACTATCAATAGCCCCTCGTCATCGTTCTTACGGTAGGACCTTTGTTGATCCCTCTAGGCTATGCTGTGTTCGTTTCCACCTCCTACCCCCTCCTCCTCCACCTCCTCCATAACACCTCTCGTCCCCTCCATCCCTTTCTCCTCTTCGCCCTCCCCTTCTCACCATTTTTTTCATTCTTTTTTTTTCAAGAAGCTTTCCTGTACAAAGGCCACCCACCAATCTGCTCACCACACAACCGTTGCTGTTTTCATGCTAACACGAGTGACATGTCTTTCAAGAAGTCTGTTTTCCCCGGCGGACCCACAGCCGGGTTGACTACTGCAGTTAGCGGAGTTGCCTGTCGGGACTCTTTGTTTATATGCACACCACATCCCCCACGACGGTGGTTTTTCAGTTGTAGGCCCAAAGAGAATTCTTGGCGGGATCTCTTTGATGTGATAAGTAGATTTCTGAGTTTCATGACCTATTACGGGATGTTCACGATTACTGGGTACTGCGAGGCTATCACGGGACAGACGTGTCATTACCAGAGAGCTACTAATACTGAGGAAATGTATAATATATAAATAGATATACCTATAAATACTATATGACTTTTGTACGAAACTGACGGGGCCGCGGCGGAGTCGATAGGCTGGGCGCCAGGACGTGTCGAAGTGCTAATTGTGATAAACTTGACAGTGAGGGCGAGTGTTGGAAACCCGCCCCGCCAAGACTGCCTCTCGCAGCTCCCCGCTTGCCTCCCAGTGCCCGCTTGCCCCTGAGGCACTGCTTGAAAGCGGTACCCCCCTCCTGCTGTTGGCGGCACCCTCACCCTTACCTCCCAACCCCCACGCTCCTTCCCCCACTCCCCGCTACGGTGGTGTGTGTCACCCTCACATCTGACCAGTCTTGTGATACGTCGACAGCCTCAGGACGCTGAAGTGTGTGTACAGTGAAGCGCATTGTGTTGAATCCCTCATTTAATAGTGCCTCTAGGCGTCGACCACCACCACCACCACCACCACCACAACCACCACCTCCAGAACAACTATAACATCGTCACCGCCACCGCCACCGCCGCCGCCGCCGCCGCTGCCACCGCTGCCATCATCATCATCAGTAACAGCAGTCAAGAGTCATGCACCCTGGAGCCCATCTCCCCACATGCGGCACACACACGCGCCATACAGCCACTATCGCAGCGTGTCGTCGCCCTAGATTTATATACAGAAGAGGAAACAGAATAATGTATTAACGCGCCCTGCACCACCACCCCCCCTACAGCCCCCGTCCCCTGCCGCTGTAGACCCCCTTTTCCTGGAGTAAGAGTTCGTTACGCCTTAACTTTTGTACACTGCGCAAGCCGGGAGGGGGCGGGAGGGGATGGCGGGCCCGGGAGGTGGTGCAGGCCGCCTCAGAGCAACAGTGGCTTGATGTGTTTAAACGCCTCAAGCATCTATGTTCATCGCTTTGTACCGCTTGAAGATATATAGCATACGCTAATGGTAATAACTAGAGTACTTTGCGTTACTGGTCAATGAGTAACTCAATAACTTGGGGCGGAAAGTTCGGGATATACGCGGTCGCTTTTATCTACATGTCTTCGCTGCCTGACGCTGACCGCACCAAACTAGGCAACACCACCTCAAAAATATACTAGTTAATGTCACAACTAACGTCAATTTTGCCATTTTCCCTAAACCAAATCAATCAGAATACAACTTCTGTTCAATACTCAAAAAAAAAGTACCAAATCTCCTTTTATATTTGCCAAAACAGAAAAATCAAGAAATCGCGCACGGCATTTAAAAGTAAGCGCGTCCTTTTCCCCTTTGTTAGCAGAGGAGCGGACACCATCAGCTGATCACACCAGCCTGTCCGTTTTTTTATGAAGCCGGTCACTGTTCGTTCTTCTGTTGAGCCTAATTTGTCCTGGGGCTCAGTGTCAGTGCTCTTCACTTTGTACATAGCTTATAGGGTACAACATTAAGGCTATCGCGTTCGTTTGTGCATGGTTTTTTCCACTTTTTGCGTTCCTCCATACCTAACAAATTTGGTCTGCTATAGTTAGTATGTGTGAAGTATGCCGAAAGATCATCATAGTTCCCCACACCCCACCTTTCGTTTTCTGTTGATATAATGGAAGGTTTTTGTTTGAATTGCATATATTTAGTACTTTTTAAAACAATCTACTGGGAGAAAGTGTGATCTCCCAGATGATAAACTCTCTCTCTCTCTCTCTCTCTCTCTCTCTCTCTCTCTGCTGCCAATTTTCGTACCACTAGTCTAAATCTCCGTGCATGTGAACTGTTTGTTTTCTTTGTGATCTTCCTTACCCCCTCGAGGTGTTGCCGCTGCTCTTCATCCATACCATTGTTGCCACATAGTCACTCACGATCGTTGTGCTCATCTTCATCACTCGTCCCTCATAGTCAATCACTTAGCCTCATCTCATTAATATTGTCATAGTCTACGCTCACCTCCGTTTTCTATACTCCCTAGCATCCCTCAGCCTCGTTTTCTATTACAATGATGTCTCGTATAAAAGTTTCTTCAGTTTTTCGTGTTCCTGTGGTTATAGTTGAGTCATTGTTGAGTCTTTATGATGATTACGTCACTGTAAGCTGCGTCTGTCTGTACGTTACCCCTTTGCATCATTAAAGAAGTCTTCATCTACGTAAGCCATTACCATTAGGAGCCTCTGACCACTTACTAGCCAACCTTGCGTATGTTTGCTTTGGAAATGTAGACTTTTTTATTCATTGCCTTTTCCGTTCGTTTTTTTTTTTTTTATTTCTCTGCAGTATGAGTCTAGTTATGGACATTTTATTATTATTATTATTTTTTTTTTTATTATTGCTGTTTAGGTTTTGATCGCAGTATTCGCGGATCAGATGCTGTTATTTATTTATTTATTTATTTTTTTATTTATTTATTTATTTTTTTTTTTGTCTTTTCGTGATTTATTTTTTGTGACCATTGCCTATACTTGAAAATGCATGTAATGATGACCTTAGTTCCTCATGATATATCGTAAAAAGTCGTTTCTTTATTAACGATAAACATATACATACATACATACATCTATACTTAACATTAAACGCAAAGAATATTAGCTTACCCCGTCGTGTTTATTGGTTTCAAGGTATATTAATGTCGAAATATATGTACTATGTATCATGCCATGCATTTTCCAGATATGTTGAATGTTTTTTGGGACCTTTTCATATTGTTTCGTCTTTCCTCTCCTTTATAGCGTTCATTGTGCGACTGAAATTAGTAGATACTGAACGAGGCTTAATCCGCATGACGAAGTAGAAACCTTTTATCGCTCCACCTCCTCCATAGGCAGGTTTCCGAATAGTGTTGCCTGGTTGTTCGTATTTAGGTTGGTTTTATATATAACATGAACTCTTTCTCGGTTTTACGGGAAGGCGAATATAAGACTGTCTTGTATAATGTATAGAGCCTGTTATGATTGAGCACTGAGCCTCACGCACCGATGTACCGTTAGCACTGACTTATATTCACTACTCTTACTCGTGTTATATTGCGCTCAAAGTATAAAAGAATAATAATAATAATGATACTAAATAATACTAATACTAATGATAATGATAATAATACTAATCACTAGCATAGGTCGTCTCATCATCCATTTAATAATCATGATTGTGTTATTTTTTCTTTCTTCTTGTCATGTTTTTTCCTTTATAGTTTTCTGGATGTGTTGATATATATATAAATATACGTAATATATATTTAATGGTATG
Source organism: Portunus trituberculatus (assembly GCF_017591435.1). Taxonomy (NCBI): domain Eukaryota; kingdom Metazoa; phylum Arthropoda; class Malacostraca; order Decapoda; family Portunidae; genus Portunus; species Portunus trituberculatus. Next base: position 1,936,723 of record NC_059266.1, on the reverse strand, counting down.
TGTATATACATTTTTCTGTTTTATTTTTCATATCATATCAGCCATCATTGTATTGACATGAAGATAGTAATGGCTTGCATTTACATCCAGGCCTAGAGAGAAAGTTACGTTGTCTTTGGAAGTTTTTATAATATACATAGAACACTGCGCGGGGAAAACTTTGCCTAGATGCGCAGTCCTTCCCTTTTTTTTTTTTTTTCCGAAGCAAATCACCCCACCACCACCACCACCACCACCACAACCACCACCACCACCACCACCACCACCACCACCATTCATCACACACACACACACACAGCGATTCTTAAGTTGGTGTCTGTCAGTGCTCCCGTAGTGATGAGAGAGCAGTTTTTACTTTCTCCACAGTTATCTATGTACCGTGGACGAGTACTACGTACTTAGTTGTAGCGTCGTGAGGGTCACTGCTTGAAAGGCTCCTTTATTTCATTAAGAGTGGAAGAGATGCGTAGAATTCTTGCACGTAAAAGATTTCATTTCATCACATTGCTCAAGTTAGTAAGAAGGCAAAAAAATACATAAAAATAAAAAATAAAACAGTGTACACAGTTTGAGAAAAAAAATATATATATAAAAAAAGCTTGTTAACATTGTGACAGGAGATGCTAATAAGATATAATATATATAGTTATTTTTCAATTATCTGTGAATGCTCTTCGTTACACGTGGTCAAGTAGAACATTTATGTGACTCGTAGATCTATATAAAAAAAAAGTATGTATAGTTCTCTTATTTTTTGCTTTATTATGTAGCAGGATCCTTATATAGATGTTTAATTGTGTTAAGAATTGAGAAGTCTAACGTATGATGTATGAAAAGATATGGACAATGTAGATAAGATATTTAATACTGTTTACCAAAAACAAATGACGGAAAAAATAAGCATAATATATCTAAAAAAAATCAACACAATTTGTACATACTTATAAATATCCATCGTGCTCAGATGTAGTTTAAGAAAAAGTTTTACTCTTCGTTTCCCGTATAAACCTCTTTTTTTATGAATATATGAATAAGGATTTCTTTCATGGGGTTAAAAATGGAAATCGTAACAAAAAGATAAACAAAATCGGTATTGAATTTTGGCGTCATGGTGGTTCTCTTTATGGAATTTATAGTGAAAAGAAATTAATAACCGCCTCGATCGTCGTTTCTTTTGTGTATTAATTCGGTGTATGATTATTGAGCGGGACGATGACAAGAGGCACCGGTGGGCAAACTATACAGCGTTATATACAATTGTCACTAAGAGCTCAAAATTAATGACGAAAAGAAATTGATAATGGCGACTGATATTCTAATATTCTTAAACTTTTAGAAAGACTGAACAGAGACGAAAGCCTATTATTATTATTGTTATTATTGTTATTATTATTATTATTATTGTCCCCGCGCCTTTTTATTTATTGTGAAGAATAGGGCAAGTCCGGTAATTATTGTATAGATATATTCAAAGAAAATATTCAGTTCATTCAGGGCAGCACCTCATCCTTTCCTGATAATAACAAAAAATGAAAAGAGAAAGGAACATTTTTTCTTTTCTTCTCTTTCGAAGGTCGAGTTATTTGAGGAGTAACCTTTTTATCATTATCGTCGTTATCATCGTTATTTCGTTGGATGCCTCTCTAGATAGTCTTCGTACGTCATCAGGTCACCAAGATATACTCGTGCATATGTTAAGTCTCACCACGTCTCCCCTGCGCGGTCGGCAGTCTCATTACAACGAAAAAACAACCTTTTTCCCCCGACAAACAAAAAGAAATACTCAAACAAGTAAAAGGTAAAAGGTAAAAAAGCCAAACTACTCATAAGAACGCCATAGGAAGCCGTAAGACCGATATTGTGTCCCTTGGTCCGCGTGCCCTTCACTTTTTAGCCTCCCATTCCAACACGCGTTCACAGCCTCATTTCCTCGTTTGTTTCCGTCACCAGCGTTCGTAACTGCACTTCACGGACGCCGGCCAGCGCGGCGCACACCCGCCTGGCCCACTGGTGTCCCCACTGCTCGGCGCGGCGTGTTATTAAGGGAGTTCAAGAGATAAAATTAATTGCAAAGTCTGCGCCGTGGTCACCCAAGTACAAACTGCTGAGGGTCGCGTCGCTGCTCCGCCTCGCGCGACCTCCGGAACGAGAATGGCGAATCGACGGCTGATAAAAAGTCAAATGTTAAACAAAAGTACTATTAAAACCTAGCAAACTATATTTACTATTTTCCAAACCACAAAAGAAAAGTAACTACATAAAAATTTACTAAAGAATATGGTGCTGTACACGATATTTAGATGGAGAACACACCCCACTACCCTCCCCTCCCTCCCTCCTCCTCCCCCGTTCAATATGGTTATATATATAAATATATATATATTATCACCTCTAATATACCTTTCTATAAGCAGTCAGAGTTTTTGTACAGGCAGATCATGTAGCACTTTCTTCCTCCATCGCACGTTGGTTTGGTTTCGGTCTAGAGTTCGTTTCTAATACCAGTGGTCTAGTCTGTTACGCCATTTCTAGCAACAGTGCTTACTTATTAAACATGAAATTGATTAGAGATTAGGATTTTCCATACTGCTGGTAGTGCATATCAACTCCCGTCTGCATTGTGTGTAACTCTCTGTAATAAATTAATAAACAAATATGTTCAACTTGTATTCTTTTATGGGGATTTGGGGAACTCCTCTACACTGTAATTCACTGTTTGATCTGCTGCAGTCTCTGACGAGACAGCCAGACGTTACCCTTCGGAACGAGCTCAGAGCTCATTGTTTCCGATCTTCGGATAGGCCTGAGACCAGGCACACACCACACACCGGGACAACAAGGTCACAACTCCTCGATTTATATCCCGTACCTACTCACACCCAAATAGCTCCACCCGGCCGGGGAATCGAACCCCGGTCATCTGGCTTGTGAAGCCAGCGCTCTAACCACTGAGCTACCGGGCCGGGTGTGTGTGTGTGTGTGTGTGTGTAACATCAGTTACTAGTAAAATTTTCAGCAGTACACTCGAAACAAGCACCATAGAACTGTTAGACCTCCTGAGCATCAACAGCTTTTTCTGAAACATTAGTAACACACTTAATTTCTTCAGTACCACGATGCGTTTTCGTATTCATTCTGCTTACCATTTGATGATTTTATTCAGCTTCAGAAACAAATGTTAGGATTAGAATAGTAATCTTTTGACCTCCATAGACCGTCCCTAATGCAAATAAAATCGTCTAATCACACCCAAAAATCATGGTAAAAATGCGTCTCATTATTGATGGGGTTAAGGAGACACTGACACGATTGCATAACTTTCATGGGGCATGCTTTCCTGCTACCTTGGTCTGGAATCCCTGACCACCTGTTCGAGCAGCTTGCCGGCGGCCGGCGCGGCTTCGCCACTTCATTGTGAGCAGCCGGACAGAGAGGAGGTACGACGTGGTTTCAGCAACAGGTATTTTCTCTCCATTTATGATGGTTCATCAGCAACAGATATTTTCTCTTCATTTATGATAGTTCACTACAGCGAAGTTTTTTTCTTTCTTTTTTTTTTTTTTTTTTTTATTGGTTACAACAGTGTACCTAAACGTGCATGAAGAAAAGTAGTGTCTTGATGATCGAGCTGCGGCAGCAAGCTCAATGAGGCAGTTTATCCGTTGACTAACTTACCCCGTAATGTGTCCGCTAAAATATGGGTAAAGTGCCTGTATTGGAATTATGTGAAATGACTAGACGGCGATAAGGAAGGAAGAAGGCTGAAGCAAAGTAAGTCACTTAACAAACAACATTTTCACGCAAGGAAGGCTGCACAGTGAGAGAGAGAGAGAGAGAGAGAGAGAGAGAGAGAGGTGCTGCCGCCGCCATTTTTTTTTTTTTTTTTAGGCCATCACCCTGTCTTGGGTATTAGGCCATTTATTTATTTTTTACTTTTTTTAACTTTTATATTTCTTTTAAAATAAAGCCTGTTATTTTATTTTAACATATATAGTTTTTATTGGTTTTGTTTATATATATATATATATATATATATATATATATATATATATATATATATATATATATATATATATATATATATATATAATTTTTTTTTTTTTTTTGTTAACATTAAGTATCTTCACACATTCTCAGTCAGGAGACTGTTCGAGCTGAGCTTAGGACAGTGATCATCATGAAAATCCTAGATTGTGTGTGTTTCTCTCCATAATAAGATTGTAGGGATGAAAATAAATAAACAAATAAGGAAGGTTAGTGAGAGGAAAAAAGTTAACCCAATAATGGTTAGAAGAACAGGAAATAAGGTAACAAAGATAATTTAGGTGAACACAATAATTACAAATATTACTCTTTACTAATACATTGATAACAGGCTGTAGAGTATTTTAGCATTAATGAAGCCAGAACAGAGAAGAATATGGGAGACAGCCAGTAACGAGACAGTAAGTGAAGCACTGAAGTTTCAATATTAGGTTCACATGCTTCACACGCTCTTCTCTTTCACCACGACTATTTAAAAGGCTGGAGAGATGGTTAGCCACGTTCTCAAGTGTTCTCCTATCATCAACGTAGAAATTTTATCAAACTGTCACTAGAACCATGAAAACACCCTTAAAAGCTCTTGGCATTTCATCATAACTATTTCTAAAGCCCGCAAGTATGATTAGCCGGGTTTTCAAGTGTTTCTTCTGTTAATGTAGAATTTTTTTTAATATTAGAATAATAAAGAACACCCTTAAAAACCCGTGTCACTTCACCATGACTATTTATGTAATGTCTTATGATTAATATGCAACTTACAATTAACATCCAATATTCAATAATAGCCAAGCGCGTAAAAAAAAAAAAAAAAATCATAAACGTGAAATACGGTGAGCATTATTACCACAACATGTAAGCGTGTCATGCTGCGGTGTGTGTGTGTGTGTGTGTGTGTGTGTGTGTGTGTGTGTGTGTCCTTTGTTGTGTCACCACTGCTCTCCTCCCCCTCCCCTAGGTGAGTGACCGTGACCTTATCTCCGAAGGCGACAGCTTTGAAAACATGGGTGTGTACCTGGAAAAGGCCGTGTCGCTCTCTGTACTCCTGCAGAAGCAAACTGGCGTGCGTCCGCTGTACTTTGGCTGCAACCTTCGTCGCCCGACGCCACCACCTCCGACCTCTGCTCCTACGGTGTGTGCAACGCCACGCTCGTCATGAAGTGCATACTGGAAAAGGTGTGTGTATGTGTGTGTGTGTGTGTGTGTGTGTGTGTGTGTGTGTGTGTGTGTGTGTGTGTCATGCCACCCGAGGTCCCTGATACCAGAAAGAAGAGGAAGAAACATTGAAACAGTGGTAACAAGGGCGTGATGATGGTGGTGGTGGTCGTGGTCTGCCTCACTCTGTCTCCAGCTTGGCAAATCTTCATTAATTTATAAAGCCAAGGTAGATAATTTGGCAAACTTTATTAAATTACACTCTTATTAGGAAAAGTGTTGTAATACTCTATTTTCTTTTGACTTTTGATGTTGAAGAAAATTTGACTTGGCGCTGGCGTAGGTAAGATCGAGAAAGAGTTTGGGTGGCTAGGGATGTATACAGCTGTGATTGGTCCAGCTCTTACACACACACACACACACACACACACACACACATAAATAAATAGATAGTTTATTAACCATAGCGTAAATGATGATAACCCAATATAAACAGACACACACACACACACACACACACCCGGTAGCTCAGTGGTTAGAGCGCTGGCTTCACAAGCCAGAGGACCGGGGTTCGATTCCCCGGCCGGGTGGAGATATTTGGGTGTGTTTCCTTTCACGTGTAGCCCCTGTTCACCTAGCAGTGAGTAGGTACGGGATGTAGATCGAGGAGTTGTGACCTTGTTGTCCCGGTGTGTGGTGTGTGTCTGGTCTCAGACCTATCCGAAGATCGGAAATAATGAGCTCTGAGCTCGTTCCGTAGGGTAACGTCTGGCTGTCTCGTCAGAGACTGCAGCAGATCAAACAGTGAAACACACACACACACACACACACACACACACACGGAAAGCGGCGAGGCAAATGGGCAAGCCTCTTAATGTGTAGCCCCTCTTCACCTAGGAGTAAATAGGTACGGGATGTAACTCGAGGGGTTGTGGCCTCGCTTTCCCGGTTTGTGGAATGTGTTGTGGTCTCAGTCCTACCCGAAGATCGGTCTTTGAGCTCTGAGTTCACTCCGTAATGGGAAAAGCTGGCTGGGTAACTAGCAGACGGCCGCGGTGGTGATAAAGAACAGTAATAGCTGTTGAAAAATCTACCATCTTGCAGGAAAGGGAGAAAAAATAGATTTTTCACCTTGCCTTATGAATTCAACCTCTGTATTTCAAATTCTCTTTTCCTGCGTTTTTATCCTCTTTTTAACTCTTCCTCGATCCCTACGCTCCCATTCCTCCATTCTTTGTTTTCTCCTCCTCCTCCTCCTCCTCCCCCAACAGGGACGCACTAATGTAAATATCAGCTTAAATCACTCGTTGTGCTAGTTTGTTATATATAAGGTATAGTTAAGTTCGTGAGGCCATATGATGTTGACACTGACTTATATTATTATTATCATTATGCATATAAGTACAGGATAAGTTGTAGTACCTAAGCAGGTAGTACTAATTTCACTCTTAATAGCAAACTTTCTTTTCAAATAATAGGTTGTTAACATGTCCAGTGGGCTGCGCTCCTGACAGTGGCGCCACCTTCCCCCCTGCACTTAAGAAAGCAGTGCGTGGCAGTACGTAGCTGAGTGTGGTTTAGGATTGATGTGTGCCGCTAACAGTGAGGGAAGGAATCTTGAGGTGAGTGTGGTGGTGGTAGTGAGGAATCTTACGAATATATTGCAAAGATAGATATATATATATATATATATATATATATATATATATATATATATATATATATATATATATATATATATATATATATATATATATATATATATATATATATATATATATATAGAGAGAGAGAGAGAGAGAGAGAGAGAGAGAGAGAGAGAGAGAGAGAGAGAGAGAGCTATTCCATTCACGTGCAGCGATACAAGTGGAAATATGTAATAGGTGAAAACAATTTGATGTGTAGGCATTGTTTTCAGTAAGATCTCAAGCACACACAGTGACTTGCATACACTTATTCATTGGGGTTAACTAGTATCAAAGCTATTTAGGGTGTGCGTTGCCGTAACCCCTTCAGTACCAGGACGCGTTTCCCTATGCATTCTGCTATTTGGTGATTTTATACAGCTTCAGAAACTTATGTGGGGGGATTAAAATAGTGAAGACTCCAGCCATTAATCTTCTGACCTCCATAGACCCTTCCTAATGTCAATAAAATCGCCTAATCAAACCCAAAAATCAAGGTAAAAGAATTGCGAGGAACCTTGATTTGTTCTCGCCAGCCACTCCACGAACGACGATGGAAAGTGGAAACATGTCGGGTGAAAACAAGGCGCTGTGTTGTTACTGTTGTCGTCCATAAACTCTCAATCTATCTCTGTGGGCACTGTTGTCATTAAGATCTCCAGCACTGAATTACCGCCATGCACTCATTTATGGGCGTCTGAGTGAGTCGAGTCTAATCCCTTAAGTGGCATTTTTATGATAGTTTGTGTGTGATTAGATGATTTTGCTTACAATAAGAAGGGTCTACGGTGTCAGAGATTAATGGCCAGTTTTCACTATTTTAATCCCCACATAAGTTTTGTGAAGCTGTATAAAATGCTTGAGTAATAGCCAGAATAAATATGAAAACACGTCATGGTACACGGCGGGGCGAGGCGAGGCGATAGAGGCACCTTGCTTTGCTCCGGGCTATGTGTTTCCTACATATAATAGCTTCCCCTTGCTCAATAAGCGCTAAGAATAGGACACATTTCGCTATACGCTATTACTTGCAGTTTGTGTTGACAGACTAGGATAATAAAGAGGGACGCCAGAGATGAGACGTATACAAAACGGTGAAATGACACACACACACACACACACACACACACACACACACAGTCTGAGTCCTATCCGAAGATCTGTCTATGTGCTCTGAGCTTGTTCCGTAATGGGGAAGGCTGGCTGGGTGACTACCGGGCGACCATAGTGAATCACACACACACACACACACACACACACACACACACACACACACACACACACACGCTAAGTACCATGAAAGAAAATGACACACACACACACACACACACACACACACACAGCCACCTTTCCCTCCAACACCCTCCAGCTGGGAGCTGGGTGTCAGTGGTTCCAGCTGGTGGGCTCCCTCATAACGAAACATAAGGCAACACACACACACACACACACACACACACACACACACACACACACACACACACACACACACACCCACCCCCACACCCTCGGGCCTGGAGCCAGGTATCGGCCTGGGTCCAGCCGGGGTGGGGTCAACCCCTTGATGACGTCACATATATTCGTTACGCAAATCATTTTGAAAATGAGGATTCCCAAAAAGGCAGCTGGACACGAATGTTATAAAAATTCTGACTCGTTATCAATCGAAACTAACTTCTAAAATACAAAAACATTGCCGAGAAAAGGAATAATAAAAATAGCTCAAAAATATACTAAATAAAGTATTAGAACTTCGACTTGCTTAAACACAATTTCATAGCCCACCAATTTCATTCAACTGAATCGATAACGTTTTCTAAAAATTATGACTATCATTTCGATATATCAAAACCTGGCAACTCGCCCTATTAGAAAAAATAATATTTAAAAAATTACGTTGTTTACAATATTAACAGGACTACATATCATTCTTAAAGTCCACATCTTTAACTTCTCAGGAGCCTTGCACACTTTTCTCATGATAAACCATCTTTTGAAAACACAAACACTTCGCTACAACCTCAAATAAAAAATCACAGATAGCGGAGGTAAAAATTTTTGCGTATTTTGGCCCTCCCATTCAAGTCATAAACACCCTCTACATCACCGTACTTCACTCAACTCAAGCATGGAAGACACGTAAAACACTGCGAACTATCATTAGAAACCCTTAAAAGGCACTTGTGACTCGAAATAAATTAACTGAGACAAATATAAATAATAGTGGAAGTCGAGCATCTGGGACCGGCGTTTTGGGCGGGACCTGGTGATGACGTCACAGCCTGGGGCTCGTGACGTCATGGGTAGGCCCGCTTCTCGCTGAGCCTCCATAGCACACAAATCAGGTACTTGCGGATATATTTCAACAACTGACATGAAAGATTAGGCCTATAGGCCTGTAATGAGTGAGGGATGAGGTAGATGATGGCTGAGAGAGAGGCGGCGGATCAGGGGATCGGTTTGTTAACATTTTCAAGATTTGAATTACTTGGTTTTTATAAGTATGTGCAGGTGTTAGTTCACTGATATGTTGTCCTGGAGGTTACCAACGTTAGGTTATGACATGGCACCACCGTGAAATGATGAGTTACACCAATATATTACTTACGTTAGCCAAAGACTGCTCGGCGGCGGCTGTCCGTGTCACTAGCAGGCACCCACACTCCACTGTCCACTTTGTGTCCTCAACCATTTTTAAATAGTTAACCTCTGATTACGGAGAGGCTACACACACAATATTCTCTTCGCTACTATAGATATCACTATTATCGGTATCTTCATCTCCACCACTCACTGTCCCTCACGGCCAGCGCCTTGTCCTGCCAAGTGCAGAGCGGCTCACGGACTGGTGGGCAAATTCCGGTACCAGTACCGGTGATACTGGAATTGTGTTCTGGAACACAATTAAGACTGGACAGCTGCATGGTGCATGTTTGTTGTGCTGGCAGCAGGTGTGGCCAGAATCCTGCACTACCAGAGGCTCATACACCAAGGAAATCTTCAAACCTGACTCCCTTGCCATTGAAGCTCAGTGTATGTGCGTGCGCGTGTATTTACCTAGTTGCATATTGCAGGGATGGAAGCTCATAGTGACGTCTGTATCCATATCTTTTTGTCCAATTTTTCTACAAATTTATGCACATTTTTTACTGTTACAGTCTTCACTCAGTCCATTCAAGATGTTCACCATTGTTTTTCTTTTTTATATATATATGTAAGGGGGGAAAACAGTCAAGGGCAACAAAAATGGTGATTAGAAGAAAAGGCCCATTGAGGTGCTGCTCGCTAAGTGAGTTGAATAGGTAACAACAGAAAGGTGACTCCAGGGTAGGAGTCATCACTTTTTTTGTGCGTGAAAAATATGTGTAGCTAGCGCATGTTGTTTTGTGTGAAGGAAGAGAGTTGTCTTTAGAGGGCAGGCTGTGACTGCTCCCTTGTGTTGTGAGATACAAAAGGAAATGTTCTGCGAGGTCACTCTTGGCTTTAATGGCAAATTCATAGCATCCCCTGAACCAGTGCCAAGACTTCACTGGGAGTAATTATCATTTCGGCAGATGTCTACTGCCTCCTTCTGTGGAAAACTAAACTTTATAATGTTCCTCAAACAATGCATCTTTATGATCTGGACTGTCTGTCCTTGGTTCCATCTGTCTCCATCTTCTGTCAGTGACGCCAGATCTTGTCTGTCTATCTTTTCCTTAGGTTTACTATCTTATGAATTGTTATTAGATCACCTCTCTCTCATCTATCCTTCAAAGAGTTGGTAGTCCCATTTCCTTTGGCCTTTCCTCATAGTTGTGGTCCTTCATCTCTGGCACCATTTTTGTAGCTGTCCTTTGGATTCGTTCTAATTCGTGACATCTTCTGGCATGTGTAGAGACCACACCACATCACACTACACCACATCACACCACACTACATAACACCACACCACACCACACCACACCATACCACACCTGCATATTCAAGTCTGGATCTTATCATTGTGATTATGATTTTTCATCATACTTGTATCCATGTAATTAAATGCCACCCTGATATTTGTTAGTGTCTGAATATGTGGAAGTGTCTTTGTGGGGTCAGTGTGTCTTGTATACCATTCCAAGGTCTTTCTCTTCCTTCCTCTTCATTATAATCTTTACTCCCATTTTGTATTCCCACGTAGATCTTTATTACTTTTACCCATTTCCATCACATCATTTCTTAGCATTAAATTCTGATTTCCACTCCTTGCAATTCCATACAGTCCTCATTGCTCTTTATTACTCTCAAGAGTTTCACATCATCTGCAAACAAATTTGTGTAGCTATTCAATCCCTCTTGTATATCATTAAGATGTATCTGAAACATTATTGGTGCCAGCACTGAACCCTGTGGTACGCCACTAGTTACTATGCTCCAACCTGATGAGGTGTCTCTTACCGCAGTCCTCATTTCTCCTTCATCTAGCTTAAGATATTTCCTTCTTCATGTCATGCCCACACACACAGGCATCAAGCAGCGGTATGGAAACCACCTGTGTGAGGCAAGATTTTTTAAAGATTTTGAGGTTATCCAGCCTGAACTTTCCTCCTGGAACATCAATGGACAGTTGGTGTTAGATGTGTTGGCAGCAGGTGTAGCCCAGACTCATGCAATACCAGAGAGAATCCTATGCCAAGAGGATCCTCAACCCTGACTCCCTTGCCTCTAAGATTAGTGTGTGTGTGTGTGTGTGTGTGTGTGTGTGTTCGTGTTCGTGTTCATGTCTGGGGAGTAGGAGCTTATTTTTTTTACCGTTTTTGAGTGCTATGTGTGTGTTTGTATCTGTAATTTGTTTTATAATGTTTGTGCCCGTGTTTGGTTTAGTTTATTCAGGTTAAGTTATGATAGGATCACTTAACATTAACTAAGCTTACACTTCACATGACAAACTTTACACATTGATTGTTTTTTTACATCTTGGACTCCCAATATGTTCTCCACTCCACCTCTCCACTTTCCATTTCCTCCTCATGATAAACAAAACTGGCATTTCTCCAACAGAAAAGGCAAACACTAGTCACAACCAGCAAGTGTATGCTCCACCAGTCCCCCAAGCCCCCTCAGCACTACCTCTCCGCCTGCTGTGCCTCCACCTCAACAGGGATGGGGTCAGCAGGAGGACTGTATGTGGCATGTGACTTGCTCCTGCTGCAGCCCCTCACAGTGGTCCTCTTCACTCTGCCGGGTCACAGGTCAATGCACGGCTTGCTCTTGTGTCAGTGTGGATTGGCTGGAGAAATGGTCATTTACAGTGGATGAGAGGTGAGGGGTTTATATGCATCACTATTGTTGTCACTTTTATTATTTTATATTTTTTCATATTATTACATTTATCATTTTTCTAACTGTATTGCCTTTTTTCTTCTCTTGTTATCATTCTTTTGTCTGTCATTTTTGTTGTCTTTTTTTTTCATTTTTATTATAACTTTTCTGTTGCCTTTTTTTTATATAGCTACCATATTTTTATTTGGTTTTTAAGATGTTTTTCCATTATTTTCATCACTTTTACATTAATACCACTATTGTTATCATTTTTTTCCCTTTACTTACCATGATGTTTTCACTTGCCATTTTTTTTTTTTTTTATTTCACCTTAGTTATCATTTTACATCACTACAACCCTCTTTGTCTATAACTTCTGCTATAACCCACAAATCACCTCAATAATTAATAAGACTTACCATTCTACACAATATCTTATACTAAAACCCATGCAATTTCTTTCTAGGATGGGGCAGTGTCTCCTGGAGCTGTGAGAGGTGATGGAGGTGATACGATACCTTGAGTACACTCAGGACCTGCATGCAACACCACCTCATGCGGACACCTTCTCCATTGACCTTGTAATGTTTGTTAGCAAGCTGGTGGAGTCACAGGACCAGGAGCAGAGGGTAAGCAAGTTTAAGGAGGAGTGGTATTGAAAGGAACTGGTTATTGTAATGGAAGTTAAGACTGGTGATGTTAGTGTACTAGGGAAAATATAGGAGTAAGAGGTAGATGGTTAGATGAATCTTGTTTGATGAGAGAAATTGAAAGTAAAAGTGTGTTTGTGGAATTGTAGTGAAAATTAAGGTAAGTTTTGCTTGTGTACGTGGAAAATTTCTGGTAGTAAGAGGTGGATGGTTAGAAAAATGTTTGATGGGGTATATTGAAAGTATAAGTGTGTTTCTGTAGTGAATTGTTGTTATAGTGATATTTAAGACCAATTATGTTTCTATACTTTTGAATTTTTTGGAATGGATGATGAAAGGAAATTGTAATATTGAAACTAGTTAATTGCCGAGTAGGAAATGTGGGAAATATATTGAAAATGAACATTTCTTATAATAATGGGCAGGTTATTTGAGGAATACATAGACAAGTTAAATTCAATACAAGAATAATGATCAACATAAAATCAGAAATTTTTAATATTGAAATTAAAAAAGAAAGGATAGATAAATAATTATAAATGCATCTTTGGCATGCAAGCCATCTTGTAAAGGATCCTTAATATGCACACACACACACACACACACACACACACACACACACACACACACACACACACACACACCAAAGAAATGTTGGATTTTCATAGATATGGATAGTACAAACATAGCTCTTTTCCCTCTGAATTGGTGTGTGGAGTGTGGTGTGGTCTCGGTTGTACTTTAAGATTGGTCTATGAGCTCTGAGCTCACTCCATCACACCAGTAGGTGAAGGCACACAAGACATACCTGTCTAATTTTTTTGAGGTGCACTTGGATAATGGTCACAGCACACCAGATTTGAGAACCACTCATTTAGCAGGATGTGTACTTTTTCTTTGCACAAATCCATATATTGAGGGATGGATATTAAGACAACAGATGATAAGTGGTTTACTCAAGGCAGGTTTATTTTTAAGGCCAGGACAGGATAGTGAAGGACAACCATAGAATGAGGTCTTGACCCCTGGATCAAATTCTGCTTGCTTCATCATTGCAGATGGCAGTGTAGGGAGACACTTTGGCACTGTATCAATCTGAGTTTTGGTTTCAAATATGATGATTTTGTAATATGAAACAAATCGATACCTACTAACCAATATGATTTTCTATTTGGTAGTCCTGATGGTGCTGGATTCCTGCAGGAAGAGGATAGAATTCTACAGCATGCCAGTCAAGATAAAGGACACTCCACCACTGCCCGACAATGGAGAGTAGCAAGAGCATGTAGTTTCAAGGTCATCTTCTCCCAAAAGCAAAGCAGAACCTCTCTACCAAGGGTTATTAGGTGACGTGTCTGAGTAAGACCAAGAAGACTGAAGAGCAGAGCATTGCACTTGTTGGTTTAGAGGAAGAAAACACTAAGCTCAAAAGCAGTGTGCAGCAGATGGTGGGCTTTGTGTATAAGATCAAAGATAGCTATGATGCTGCAGAGAAGATACACCTACAAATAGAGGAATAGCAACAGGAGTGGGAGGCAAAGGTGGTCAGTGTCAGTAAAGACCACAGCCACATCCAGGAGGAACTGCAGAAAACTGAGGGATCCTTCTTTGAACTTGTGAGAAAGTCAAACAAGTTACTCATGAGAAGAATAATTATGTTGAGTACAACTGTGCTTTCAGTACTATGCAGGAGAAACATGAAAAGGCTCAAGAGGAACACATGAACAAGAGATGAAGAAAGCATCAGGCATAATTAAACATGCTGAATTGAAGATCTTTCTCTCACAGACTCTGTAACCAAGAAAGATGCAGAGATGAAGAGACACCCCACTCTTTTGGAAGACCTCACAGGGAACATAAGAGGTTTAAGAACAAAGTATGAAAGTGCAGAGGATGATGAACTAGAAAAAAAAAATACAAGGCATTAAGAATGTTTTGGAAGAAGTTTAAGAAAGAAGCTTGCTTGTGGATCCAAGGAGCCAGCAACTTAGAAGAAATTGGCACCAAAGAAACAATTAAAGCAGAAGATGTGAAGATAGGTGTGGTGATGGTGAGGATCCTGTGATGCAGTATTAATACATTGGAGGACAGGATTCACCTCAACCAAGGCAGGAATGAAATATGGATGACGACTGGCCAAGTGGATGAGGGCAAGGAGGTTTACTGTGAAGAGACATGACAAGGAGGACCCTCAGACAACAGTACACAAGAGGAGAAACTAACAAGGTGAAGTAAATGTGTGAAGATTGGAGATGGGGTTTATGAATGTGAATGACCAAATTAGGGCATAATAGGAGTAATGAGAGGGGGAAGATAAGAAAGGAATGAATGGATGGTAGTAGTGTTGTGTATCCATCTTGAAAAAATGAATATGGAGGAGTTTCTGGAGAAAATGTAATGTATCAGATGTAGGAACTATTAGAAAATAAGATGCTGTTCTTCTACTTGTCTTTTGTTTACAGGAGTTAATGATCTGAAGGCCAAGAGGAGTAGCATGTAGGGGAGATACACAAAATGGTAACATGCATCTTGAATGGATATGAAAAATGAAGCTGCTGAGCCAAAATAATGTTAGGTTCTTGTGTGATGAATGCCTGGAACAAAACACAGGATGTATGTATGACAAAGGAGTATTAGAAGCTTAAAGAAAGCAGCGATAAGAGCTGCCAAACAGAAACCAAGAAGAGTGGCACCAAGGCCCAGAAAGACACTGCCAAGAATCAGCAAGATGTGACAAGACTGGACTAGAAATGTGAAAGAATGATCATGATGAAGGCCCCCAGTAAAGATTATTGGGGCATAACATGCCTGTTTAAGTCAGGTGCTTCTTGCCTGTGGAGTATTATGTGCTTCTTGCCTGGGAGTATTATGTTAATTGAAAAAAAGACAAAGCAAGAGACCAAGAAGATGGAAGATGCCATACACATTGTCCAGGGTGGAGGAAATCAGTTACAGGAAAATGGAATGGATATCACTGTGAAAGAAATAGTGGTAAGAATCCTAAGATAAACATGAGAAAGTATGGAGTACGAGAGGATGAGAAGTGTAACAAAGTTTAAAAAAGTGAATGGGCCAAGCAGAATGAGGATGGAAATAAGATAGAGCAGATGAAGGCAAAAACAGTGTGTGGTGTGTGGACCTGATGTGAAGAATGAATGAATGACTGAGGATATACATGGAATGGAAGAGAGGCAAGAAAGGCTCGGAAGTTTGGATGTATGAATGTGAGGTGTAGGAAACAATGCCATGAGTTACATGGATAAAGTAGAATACACAAATGATCATGGGATGTAAGAAATGTGGTGAAGTAGGCAATAGTTGAAATGTGTGGGACTGAGTGAATGAAAGAATAAGGTGGAATAAAACTGCTTTGGAGAGGTACAGAGAGAAATGGACTGCAGTGAGAGAAGTTGGTATGAGGGAATCTCTTTGACCACCATGTATGGATGTGAATGCAAGGAATTTGAGTCCTGCAGCAAAGTGTGTCAGATGTTTAATATAGGAGAGGATGAAACAGTGGAGCTTGTGGTCCTTACTGTCTTAGTTCACACACTCCAGCGCCACATACTCCACTGTCTCATCCTCATACCACACGTCTGGCACACTTTGCTGCAGAATTCAGACTCCTTGCATTCACATCCATACATGGTGCTCTTGGGAAAGAGAGATCATCACAGATTTCCCTTGTACCACTTTCTATACCAACTCCAAAGTGCTCTTTTTGATCAACATTATTGTAACATTCACTCAGTCCCACACGTTCCACTATTTGTCTCACTCTTCCTCTGTCTTACATCCCGTGCTACCTTCAACTATTCTTACTCTCAATCACACATCTTTTCTTGCTACAGGAAAATGGAGTTGAAGCTGTGATGCCTGCAGTAGTGGTAGGAATCCGAAGATAACCATGAAATATTAATAATTACGTGGAGTACAAGAGGATGAGAAGAGTACTAGTAACAAAGTTCAACAGTAGTGAATGGCCAACAGCAGGAGGAACAGGAACATGACCTCAACCTGGATCAGACCTTCAGTGATAGATACCCTATTCTGTACAAGGGATGTGTAGTTCAGACCTTCAGTGATAGATAGCACACTATTCTGTACAAGGGATGTGTAGTTCACTTTATTACAGATAGCAACACAATTCATGAGAATGAGACAGAGAGACACTACTACTGAAGGCAAGGACATTCTCATCCTTGTGTTGCTGTGTGTGGACCTGAAGTGAAAAATAAATTAATGACTGAGGCTACAAGGAATGGAAGATATAGGTCAACAATCAGACAGAAAGGTATTATTAAGTTTGGATGTATGAATGTGAGGTGTAGGAATCTATGCCATGAGTGAGGATGGTTTAAGTAGGATACACAAGTGATCACGGTATGTTAGAAAGTGGAGAAATGTGGTAAGGTAGACAATAGTGAAATGAGTGGGACTGAGTGAATGAAAGAATAAGATGGATGAATTAAAACCACTTTGAAGTATATAGAAAGAAAGAGGCCCCAATGATATGATATGAGTATGTATCTCTTGACCAAGGGCACTGTGTATGGATGTGATTGCAGTCCTGTGGAATGTGTGCGATATTGGAGAAGATGAAATGGTGGATCATGTGATGCTTATTGTCTGGCATACTTCACACACTCCAACACCACATGCTTCACCATCTCATCCTCTACCATATCACTCTGGCACACTTTGCTGCAGGACTACAACTCCTTGCATTCACATCCATACACAGTTTCTCCTTGCTCTAAAGACATCACCACCAAGACTTCCATCATATCACTTTTCTTACACTGGAGCCTCTCTCTATACTACTCCAGAGTAGTAGTCTTTTGTTCCACTTTATATTCTTCCATTCTCTCAATCCCACATTTCAATTGTCTGCCTCACTCTTCCTTTACATCCCATGCCCAATCATGGCTGAGTTTCCTGCACCTCACATTCACACATCCAAATTTCATGCCTTTTGTGCCTGATTGTTGACCTCACTTACATTCTTTGTATCCTCAATCATTCATTCTTCATTCACCAGGTAAAACACATACATCCTTAATATTGCTGTCTGCATTAAAGTGAACTACACACCTGGTGTTAGAGCCCAAGGCCCTGGGTTCAGGTTTAGATCATCTCATCCTGCAAAAATAACCTGCACATCAGTGAGGAAGCTTTGGTTTGTCAATTAACACCTGCAACACACCATTCAGCATATTATATCTTTAGATTTTGTTTATAATGAAGTAAGTGTTCTCTGAGGTCTGTTCAACAAATGAATATAATATGTCCCTTTTAAACCACCAAAAGGAACCTAGCTGGTGCACAGTTATTTGCATATTGTTGCCCTTGTTGACTCTCAGGCCATTTTAAACTCAGGGAACATCCAGCTGTCTGAAGAGTCTGGAGCCTGGCCAAGAAATCCAGAATCAATGTAAAAAAATCACTAACTGTTGTGTTGCAGGAGTCAAGCAGCACCATAGTTAGTTAATTTTTCTTTACATCAATTCTGTATTTCTTGGCCAGGCTCCAGACTCTCCGGACTGCTGAATATTCTCTGAGCTGAAAATGCCTGAGTGTCAATAAGGCAACAATATGCAAATAGTGTAACTGTGCACAAGATAGGTTGCTTTCGCTGATTGTAGTCAACATCACATTTTAAGACTCAAGACATTGTAGTGTCACTTGTTGAACATACAGATATGACAAATATTCAAATATGTTTCCTTTCCATTATTAAATAAAATAATTTTAACAGCCAAAATAAAAATAATCTGATACATGTATTAGCAAGACCCTCCTAACAATTAAACTCTGCCAGTAGTAGCAACCAGTGTTCAATGTGGAGCAAGTTTTCATCATTACAATATATAAAATATAGAGGACTATGTAGTAGTGTACTTAACACTCAAGAGGCACTCAAGAGGCAGGCTAGTGGTGTGTGTTTAGTGTTGTCTCACAAAACTGAGTGGAGAAAAGATGAATGCTAATATGTTTGTGTTCACTCTGCCATTGAAGAGCCACTTTCCACCCTGTTATCCACCCTATATATAAGTGACAATGTTGCATTATGTCTATATCACAGGATTAGGATGGAGGAGGAACTATAATGAGCACAGAATATCATTAGGCAAGTACACTTGCCTCCCAGAGACCTATGTGCATTGTGGCACTCAAAGTTACATTATGTGGAGTGCAGACAGTAGAACAAAACAATCAGAATCACTACATGAACAACCACTGACAACTTAACAGGAACAAGTAAATGAGAGAAGCCAATGGTGCAAGTTGATGATTCAAAACCATCACACAAGACCAATGTAAATGAGAGAAGCCAATGGTGCAAGTTGATGATTCAAAACCATCACACGAGACCAATGTTAACACATACTAACCTGAGAAAATGGGTCTTAAATGATAAAACCTAAAATGATCCTAATAACTATGCTTGACATGAAACATCATCTCTACCTAACATCCTGAAGATTATAGGAAAGATTCCAATATCTTCCAACCTCTCTCACAGAGCCCTGGCACTCAGACATGACAATATTGTATCCATGACTAAGAAATAAATAAATTAATTAAAACATCTACATAATTAAAACATCTACAAGATATGTACAAGTACATATTTAAGTTCAGTAATACTTCAGAAGCAAACAATTGTAAATTATCAAAGATAATGTAAAATTATATATGAAAAATACAGAGTATAAAAAGTTGATTGGTTAAATTATATATGAAGTGCATATTGAATCAGTAAAATTATGTTAAATAGATATTAAATATAAAAAGTTGCTATTTCACTGCAGATTTTTAAATATGAAAGATTTTAAAAAATCTTAATAGTTTTCTCTCCTGACAATTCCTGCAAATCAAGATGATTATTTGTCTTATAAAAAGACAACTTCTGCAGAACATCACCATTCCTCACTAAGGCACCAACAAAACCATAATAAAATTAACTTCAGCTTCAACCCAATTACTCATCTGGAACAAGGACTGAAGTGCTCTGACTTATTATATTTGAACTGTTGAACTGTAATGCTAGTGAATAGCATAAAATAGTTTCAGGTGCAACTGCATATTGTGAGGCCTGGTATCTGAAACCACTGCACTCATTTCACACAATGCTGACATGCATATGCAGTGTTGCACTTCCTTGCTTTTCAATCTTATCAGTTATAAAGGTGTCTGTAGTGATGTGCACTATACATATCAAAATAGGCTCTATTACTGCACAGAAAACCGATAATTATATATCGGTTTCCAATGACACCATCTGTGTGCATATATGGTCATCAATGTCCCGAACATGGCTGTTGGTTGTATGAAGGCTGCAGTGTTCTTGACACACATGTGCTACTGACAATGTTCAGTAACACAAAGTGCATTTGTGATGTCATGTGAATATGCCACACTGAAGAGGAGTATGAGTAAGAGTACAATGTGTGGCAGAGGTTTGATAGAGTTGTAAAATTTGTTACTGTGCATCTGCCTCATGATGGAAGGCACCAGTCCACCTTCATACAGCCAACACTCATTCCACTTACAGGAGATTTGGTACTCTTTAATGCCTACAATGTTATAGTGGTCATATTAAAATAATCCTACATAAAATACATACAGAAATCTATACAAAAATATTCTTATTCAGGCATTCATTCACACACTCATCCATGATTGCCGATAACTGCTAAAACTCGGTGGTAATGAATTCACTATCAATTACCACCATCACAAACCATCAATGGCCACTTGGTAACATAACACAGTGATTCTCACCATCTCAAAGTGCACCATGACCTTGAAAGCATATCACAATATTCTGCAGTAATACAGAAACTCAGAAACCTTCACTGCAATCATTGAAATTTCTCTACCAAGCTTACACACAACACACAATACCTATCCCTAATGCATGGCAAGGTTAGGCTGGTTCTGTTTGTTGGTCTGAGCACTGGTCAGGAAGAGCTGAAGATGCACCCACTGCCACCACCTGGTCCTCCGCTGGTGCCTTGTCCACAGAGGTGCGCCTGTACTCCTCCCGAACTAAAACCATCATTAGCACCACCACCAGCCCTTGGATTGCCAGCAGGTAGTCCATCCAAAGTACACTCTCTGTGGAATAAGGGCAGAATTGTCTTTTTTGTTGACAATTACCATTCCTATATTGTCTTGACCTGTTAACTATTACATTAGTTTACATGGAGAGTATTTCCAGAGGTCCCAAACAATCAATTTTTTTCTGTTCCCAAACAACCCCAAATCAACCAAGAAACACAATGGAAACATTTAAAGGGATCAGCACGCCATTTTTAAATCCCTGCACTAGGCTGCCATACCAGAAATTCCCATCCAAGGTGCTGCCACCTCTGCTCCCTTTGCTTCTAGTGCACTTCATATGTTGTCTTCCAACATATTTTACATGCAGTCTAGTTTTATTTCGTAAAACTACATACATAAACTGAATAAAATAATTTTCAAAACCAATTCATACATATAATACAAATTCAGCCTTTGTAACCTCATGAGCCACACAGTGAACATGTATGCACTTGCTAACAAGTTTTTTTTTTTTCCTTCCAATATTCTTATTTACATATTTCAAGTTGTGTAATGTTCATGATTCTTACAATTGTACCAGTGTGTGGTACTCTTCCAAACAGGGCTCCACGCAGACTATAAAGACAGCTCTGGCAGCAGTAGAGTACCAAGAATTCTTGTACCTTCTAGGCAAACATACCTGACACTAACTAATGCCCATACTAGGCAAATACTTGCCGTAAAAACTGAATATTTGTAAAACGTCATGTGACATGAAAAACGTCTGAGTGTACCCAACGCCAGCAAGTCATATGACATGAAAAGCACTTAGCAGGTTAAAGGAGCTGGTACACATAACACATGTTAATGAGGAGCTAGACTGTAGGGTGAAGGAAAATTATGGAGAAATTATGTAATGTAAAGATAATGAAGGGAAAATGGAATGAGGAAAACTACAATGAAAACTTGATGAAAGATGGAGAGGATGATTGTCTATTTCTTGAAATTTACATCTAACAGGTCTTGTGTGCATTATTACATACATTCACAAAGATAACTTCTTAGTTACAGAGGCAATTGTAGCAATAATCTCATCATCATATTACAGCAAATGATTAAATACAAAATTAGAAATGTAAGTATACACTGACCCATCATGAAAAGGCAATTAATTTATTGCTTGAAGTATTATGACCTTCCATCCTTGATGTCAAAAACAGTATACGAGCCTGACCTCTTCCCAACATAGTCAGCTTTTTCTTCTCAACCCTGAACTTACCTTTCCTTTCTAGTGATAATCGAGTAAAGGAAGAAAATAAATCTCTCTCCTTTCTCTTACTTTTGACGATGGGAGTCTGCATGATAAACAGGAAGAGCGCAGCCACAATGTTCCAGCAGATGGTGAGGAAGGCACCCACCACTCCCTCAGACACGGGGTAGGCCAACTCCACTGCCAGCTCAAAGAAGAGAGGAGAGCAGGCGTAGTTGAAGGAAGCCCCAATGATGACACTGATGAAGAGCTGGACTGTAGGAGGAAGAAAGAGGAGAGATGATGAAATAATACTGAGACAAAGCTAAATATATAACTCATGAATTGTGGATTTGTTATGGGCTGCAAGAAAAAAAAGGTCAAATGGCAGTGATACAAAGACAAATAAATAACTATATGGAGTGTAGGGAGAAGAAAGAGAAGGGATATACAATAGTAGAGAAAGACAAAAGCATATAAATAATCTTAAAAACAGTTGGAAGAAGAAAAGGTAAATAATGCAATGGTAGTGAAAGGTAAAGACAAAAATAACCTTATGAACCTTCTCTCTCTCTCTCTATCTCTCTCATTCATTCTCCTTAACTGTGTCTGTCTGTCTGTCTCTCTGACTAGCTATCGCCCTGTCTTTATCCTTTAATCAGTCTCTCTCTCTCTCTCTTTCTCCTCATCTGTCTGTCTGTCTTCACCTATCCACCACTCTCCTTGTCTGTCTGTCCACCTGTCTTTGTCATTATTGGTCAATCAGTCTATCTCTCATTTGTCTGTCTGTGTGACTCTTCATCTATCCATCTACCCTTCACTTTCCTTGTCTATCTGTCTTTACACCTATCTTTCTCTTTCTCTATTAGTGTTTCTCACCTTTGCTGAATGGCAGGCACTGATTCATGAGGAGCAGGAACCATGTGTAGCCAGCTGTCGCCACCACCATGAGGCAGATGATGGTCAGCTTCATGTAGCCAAAGAGGAGATCTGAGAAGCGGGAGGCAATGATGGCCAAGACCACTCCCCCGCAGGTCACGTACACCCCCATCCAGCTGGCCTCATTCTAGGGATGGAGTAAGGATGTGAGTGGGAGTTAACTGCCAAAATAACAAAAGACACAAAGTAGTAATGCTTTTTCCTGCAGGAAAGAGAAATGATATGCAATGTAGGAATTTAGATGTTAAAGTAAAACAATACTATGGCCTTGTCCTTTGGGAGATAATGAAGATGTAACATGGAAAAAAATTAAATGACAAGATGAAAAAATATATATACAAAAAAAAAAAAAAAAACTAAAGGTATTATGGCTTTGTTTCATGGGAAAGACTGAGGACATGAGAAGCTATAAATGAAATACTCAAACATAAACAAAAATAAAAAGGAAAGGTACTGACAAAAGCCATTAATTTTCAACATTAACAAAAAAATAAGTAAATTGACAAAACATGGGATTACTTGCCTGATCAATGCCAAAGGCAGCCACATTGATGTCTAGCACGCTGGACCATGCCACATTGATCCCCAGGGTGATGGCGTAGGGCACCACAAGTAGCCAGATGTTCTTGTTGCTGCATGGATGGTGAGATTCAGTGTAAGGATATGTGAATTAAAGATAAATTAATTAAAAGGGAGAAGGAAGAAACAAAGTATAAATGAGGAATAAGAGAAAAAAGAACACAAGTAAATAAGACAAAAGAAAATGATACAATGAATGCTAAAAATTAAGAAACAATGTAGGATAAAACAGGAATATATAATTGATGAGAAACAGCCAACAAAGTTATTGTTACAGCATGTCTTCATTAACCTGCCCTAACAAATTCTACTATCATTCAGCCCTTCCATTCTCCCATTTTCCTGTCCTTGCTAACGGTCTTCTCCCGGTCTCCTTCCTCTTACACACTCTACTGTAACCTTGCTCTCCTCCAATCTTCTACCATTGCATTTTCCTCTCTAATTCTATCTCCTCCTCTCATGTACTCCAGCCTTATTCACTCAATCCATAAGCAATTATCTTCATGCACACACTACACCCATCATACTCATATACACTTTCTCCCATCCTTTTCATGAGATCAACAATGCTGTTCTTGATTCTTCAACCATGGCAAATCTGTTAAAAACATTCACGGTTTTTATTCATTTCAAACCGCAAGCATTTATGAAGTGACTCATTTCAACCACTTGTATCTTCAATTGGTGTTTTCTATTCCACACTAAAGTTTCATGTGTAAAAGTAATCATTAATACAATCTTAATACAAAAATTTCATAATGCATTCCTTTCTTTACTTTTGTACCTATCATTACTCCTTTCATCACATACCCTAGACTCCTAGAGTAGGTATGGGCAAACTACAGCCAGCAAGCTGCATGCGGCCAAGGAATTCATGCGGCCTGACAAATGTTAGTAAATTTGAAAGAGAAAAATAATAACAGCAAATAAATTGAGCATTTAATTTTCTTCTTGCAGTTGTGTATATGTGTGGTTTTTTTTTTTTTTTTTTATTTCAAAGCCTCTTACTTTGTATTTCAAATATTAATAACATTAGGTTAATGTAGTATGTGGCCCTATAAGATTATTTTTTTATGTGGCCTTAGCACTGAAAATTTTGCCCACCTGTACCCTTACGAGCCAATTTTTCTTCTCTTACATTCATGTTTACATTTCAAACCTCAATACTTGCACTTAACTAAAGAAGATAAAAGTCCATGCCCTTTCTAGATCTGGTAAAATCTGTCCAAGCTGATAAGAGAAAATAAAGATGCTAAACAAAATGATGACAATGATATTGACGAAGTAAAGAATCACACAACGAACCAGAGTAGCAACTTGAGGTCCTTGGCAAATGGTGCAGGTTTCTCATGCATGAAGGAAGTGAGGGAAGGAGGTTTTCTTGGCTTCTCGGGGAAGTAAGCAATGACTCCAAGGAACAGAGCTCCACAAATGCCAAAACCTGCAAGCAATACAACCATCATCAGCCTCATCAACATCTCAGACCACTCCTGCTTCTGACGCCACATGTAATGCTCTCCACTACCAACAAAAACAAAGATAAAGATATAAAAAAATAACTAATTAATAATGTAACACTTTTCATCAGGTTCCATTACAAACATAAGCTATTGTCTGGATCTGCCATTCAATAACAATAACAATAATAATAATAATAATAATAATAATAATAATAATAATAATAATAATAATAATAATAATAATAACAATAATAATAAATAACCTATCTATATACCAGGCTGAGTCTCACACAGGATGACTCAGACAGACCATCATATTCACACTCACAGTTATCATCTAAACTGGTGGAATGGGGCAGTCTTGTGGCTCAACACACAACATACAAATAATAATAAAAATAATAATGATAAAAGGCTCATGTACTGTTTTATGTAGTAGGTAAGCTGATCCTCTCCTGTCTATTTTCTTACATCCAAACTCCAACACAACAGTCACTCCTGACTAACAATCCACAATTTCCTGTGAGTCACCACACCACTAACTCAACCACCAAGTGACTCATTACTCCACAAGACAGTGAATCACACACCCAAAGACAGCAGACAAATGACTCACTGATCCACATGTAGTCCCGAATGCTCATTCTCAAGGCCTCTATTTGCTCAGGGTTCAGGTCAGCCTCAGTGGAGTTCCCCTGGTGATTGGTATGGTTGATGGGCAGATGGACCATTAAAGGACCCAGGAAGAAGCCACCAGCATTGCCCAGCTGGTTGAAGGTGCACCCAATACCTGAGGAGAGAAAGCATGTAAGCTGAAGAGGAAGAGATAAAAGGAGACATTAAAGGACTCAAGAAAAAATTATATGATTTGCCAAAATGAGTTAAGGTGCATCCAATATCAGAGGAAAGATTAACACTTTTTTTAATGTAAGAGTACTTATACATATAAATATATATATATATATATATATATATATATATATATATATATATATATATATATATATATATATATATATATATATATATATATATATATATATATATATATAAAAGAAAGACTAACAGAGGTGGCAGTCTCTAACAAGGAAGACGGGACAAAAGTATTAACCAGAGTTGGAGAAGTATGAAGCAGAAAACAACTAGACACACACACACACACAAATCTAAAAAAATCTTAAACATATACTCAATGGTCTTCAAAATGTATGTCGACACACACTCAAAGATCTTCAAAACATGTATGCAGACACATTCAATAATCAAATCTACGTACCGGTGGCAGTTGTACGTTCATTGTGAGGGAACCACCTAGATGAGAGAAGTGAGGGAGCAGCACCAATGATGATTCCAGCAAAGCCATTCAGCACAGCTCCTATGTGGGCCAGGCTGTGGGAGACAAAGAAAGGTCAGCTCACATCACTGGGAGAGGTTATTGTATGTCATTGTTCAGCAAGTGCAGTAATAAAAGCTAGGTCACACCATCCAAACAGGTTATTACTGAAGCAATGATGTGCGTGGCATTTTTTTTTTTTTTTACCATGTGGACTTTTCACGGGAATTTCTGGGCTAAAGGGGATACTTTTTAGGGTATCTCCTATCTCAAAGCCCACCCGCTAGGAAACCGTTGCCCCGAGTGAGGAAGCCCAACCTACACTCGGACCGTGGACAGGATTCGAACCTGTGCGCTTGGAGACCCCAAGGATCCCAAAGCACACATGGTTCCACTGTACCACGGCGGTCCATTTGGAAGAAAACGTATATATATATATAGTTTGCTTTAATTTGCATTGCATAAGGTTGATTATCTATGGATTTTCATTGGAAACAGTAATAACTTTTAACTAATCTTTGAGCATTTATCGTCCAGTCTTATAAAAGGAAGACAAAGACGTGAATGAATGAATGTCTCAGTGTCTTAGCTGGCCACTTGAGCACAGCACACATCCCACCACAGGCATGAACCAGGAGCACACAGCACATCACCCTCCACTCACACTGTAAATGCCTGCTCCTCTGTGGAGAAACATCTTATTCCTGTGCCCATGGATAGCAAGCTGCCGTGACCAGCAAACTCACACGAAGACCTGAAAGGATTTATATGGTTATATATCTTTTAATTTTATTCCATTTATTCATTTGTTTATCCTGTGTGTGTGTGTGTGTGTGTGTGTGTGTGTGTGTGTGTGTGTGTGTGTGTGTGTGTGTGTGTGTGTGTGTGTGTGTGAGGAGACCAATAAAGTGTGAGAAAAACTATACTGTTAAAAATTAATATGCTACCTTCAAACAAGTTAAATAAAGACAATGAAAAAGGAAACTAGTTCTATAGACAAATATGGACATTCAATATGATCTACATGACATGGCAACAAATACACTACAAATATGAAGTTTATGTAGTTCAGCTTGTTCAATAAGGAAATAATTTACTGAGTGGCTTTGCAAAAACACTTATTTATCTGAAGCAGTTTATGTGATGCTTTAACAATCATAATCTTACCTTCCAACACATTATTCCTAATCTCATTCTTTATAGTCATTCATTCACAACCTCACTCCTGCCAAGACACTCTTTCTCTTCTTATTTCCCTTCAATCCTTAGTACCCATCCTTCCTTCATCGTTACTCTAATTTCCATCATTACTTCATTCTTGCCAGTGCCTTTTCTTCACTTTTCATTTTTCTTCTCAATTTCAATCACATTTCCTGCCATCTGTTCTCCTCACCTTATTCATCTTTCTTTTATCTTTTATTCTTGGTCATTTCGCAATCATTATTACCCACACTTTTATTCTTACTCAGCAGAATCAACATAGTTTGGTTTAATTTATACTGATGCAAAGAATGGATATTTATAAACTTAATTTGCTTTACTTTATAACTTGAAGCTAATATTCTAGTTTTGAGAAGCCCTACATACACTTCAGTTTTCTGCCTGACTCACCCTTGGCCTGCAGCAGGATGGTCATGGGGACAAGCCCAGTGATCATGGTGATGGTGCCCCACATGGACAGCAAGGCTATCTCTGCATCATCCCACTTGGGGTATGCTGTCTTTACTGTGGCTGTGATTGGCCCCCATGTATTCCACACAGCACACTGGAAGAATAACAAATTTATCAACATCAGTAAAGTAAACCCAGACAAAGTGAATCTAAGAATATAGGTAAGAACAAAACTCAATAAATCAAACTGCAAGAGGATGTCATGCCTACATGTGACAGTCCTGTATAAAACACACCAACCCCACATACTCATCTTCATCCATGAATTTTAGTTATGATGAATTATCTAAGCCTCTCAATGAAGGCTCACATGTGAATTTTCAACATACGTGAAATAAGAAACCCACAGAGCTTCCTACAAACCAATGCACATGAAACTATCTTTGATAAATACAGTTGTCAGCAAAACCAGAATGAATGCTGTACATATAGCCAATGCTTCCATTATATAACCATATCAGTTTTTCATCTCATCAACTCCCCTCCTCTCACTGACTGTCTTCAGCCTCTTTCTCACCACTGAAATGTTGCATCTCTTTCTATTTTTTATTGCTATTTTCACCCTAACTCTCTACTGATCTTACTAACTGCATGCCTCTCATCCTCCTGTAGCCTCGCTGCACAAGGCTTTCTTCTTCCTCTCATCCCTATTCTATCCAATTCTCTAATACAAGAGATAACCAGTACTCTCAATCATTCATACCATTCTCTGGTAAACTCTGGAACTCCCTGCCTGCTTCTGTATTCCCACCTTTCTCTGACTTGACTTCTTTTAAAAGGGAGGTTTCAAGACATTTGTCCCTGACTTTTGGCTAATTCTATATTAATCTTTAAAGAAACTGGGATTTCAAGTGGGTTTTTTTTATATCTTTTGTTGTCTTTGGCTGATTTTCCCTCTTGCATAAAAAATAAATAAATAAATCATTTAAAAGTTCTCTAAAAAATCTTACAATAATGACAATTAAATATAGTGGATTTTCATGTACAGTGGTCTTGCCCCATAAACAGTCCTTTACATCAAGTGTTTCTTGCTTTTCTTCACCAGCTTCTACAACACAGTCTCCTGTACTTCTGTAATGCATGAATGGGGCCTGAGAAGTGAGAGATTTATCACTACCATTTTCAAAATAATAGCAATGTTTCCCCTATCATCAGGAAAGAAGGATGATAGAAGCATATGTAAAGTGGAACTAATTTAACCTCTTTCTATTTTCTATTTATTGTTCTCCTCACTTTATCATCCTCTGTGACCTTTCCTATCACCTACTACCTTATCTTTCACTTTCCTTGTTGCTACATTAGAGAATGGACTAACATCATAAACAATAACATTATTTCAATCATCATCATCATTTGTTCTGATATAAGATAACTGACAAAACCACAGACAAGATACTCTAAATGGAACACACGTGACACATGACTCACTAACAAGGTACTCAAAAATGGAACACACACATGACTCACCAAAATTCACAATCAATAACACTTACATTCTTTACTGCAATCTGTTCTGCACATTAACCTTTCCTCTAAAACAGGTGAGGATAAACTACAGCTTGCCAAAGGAACTCATGTGGCCTGCCATGTTAGTAAATTTCAATGAGAAACTTACCAAGCAACAGAAAATAATATTGTCAACATTTTATTTTCTTCCAACAGGTGTGTGTATGCGTGGGAGAGTGGCTTTTTCTTTAAGTCTTTCATAAACTTTAATCATTTTGGGGTATTATGCTATGCGGCCCAATCTAATTGTGATTTTTTATTATGGTCCTTGCACTGAAAAGTCTGCCCATCCCTGCTCCAGAGGCAAGCTTAAATAGAAACATAACACTATGTAGCTAGGAGATCTGCCATGTAAAGTTGGCCAGCTTTATAAGTAATGGTTAGATAAGTCAGCAATACCAAAGTCCTCACACACCTGCATGAAGCCCATCCCAGCAAAGAGGAAGAGGATCCACCACCTCCGCTTGTACACCTTCACCTCCACACTGGACAGCATTACTTGTGACTCGGGAGGATCTGTGGAAATAGCAATGTAAGTACTACATAAAATTCAGTTGTTAGTTACGAGTTCTCCTCACAACACACAAGGATTACATCTCACATCTTGTTATACATTCCAAACACCACAAATATTGCAGAAAAAATTAGGAACTCAACAAAAACATCACTGCATAACAAATTATCTACTATCTTATTTCACTATCCTCTCTCTCTCTCTCTCTCACCCTCAGGAAGGATTGCCTCCATGTCTTCTTCCACCACAGGCATCTTGAACAGTGTTGCTGTCAGGACAGGAACAAAGGCAGACTGAGAACTAATGTGATGGCAGGTCCTGAAAACAATGATACATGAAATCAATAAGACTTTTTTTTCTACATTTAGTGAAAAGCTTGACAATTCTCAGTTTGTGCAAATATCCTCCTCCTAATCAGTCTTTATGTTTCCACTGAAGGGCAGCCTCCGTAAACTTTTCCACACATTTCTATCTTCAATTCTATGAGCAAAATTCCAAGACAAATACAGTACAACATTTATAAACTATCCAACTCCATAAGGAAGAATTGACATTAAACAAAACGAAGATGAAATGTGTTATTGCATTTTCTAAAAATTCACTTAGTATAGCAACAATATGCTATACATGGTAATATCATAGAGATGGATAACATTTCACACCCCATACCCACAAAAAAAACAATGAATGTTGGTATACACTCTTTAAACTAAAGAAGCTGACCAATGACAAAATATTAACCACTGGATTTTGCCTACAGAAACTTTGCTTTAATGCACTGAGGATGCTTTCAAAACTACAACTATCTTCACACAGCCACCACTACCCCTCTGGCAAGTATCACCTCTGCCTCTTGTACTCATGTAAGTACAACCATTAGTGATCACCTGTGGCTCAATCAATACATCACACTTGTGTCCTGCTATTACGGTGTTAAAGTTTCAACTGTAGCCACTCTTTTTTTGTTATCCTGTCTCTCTCTCTCTCTCTCTCTCTCTCTCTCTCTCTCTCTCTCTCTCTCTCTCAACAATTCTTTATCTGTCCTTGTACTTGTGGTAAGATACATCATGTTTTGTATTGTAGGGAGATAATCCTGATTACTGAAGTGTGAAGCTGGAGTCATGTGTCTTACTTACTGTGTATTGATTATAATTACTGAACTTTCACTGTGTGAAATATGTGAAATCGTTGATTTAAAATCAATATAGCTCCGTGGATGAAGATGCAGCAATCACTGAGTACCAGGAAAAGTACAAACTCACAATGCAATTATCAAAAAATGCAAAACATTATGCACACAAAGTTTCCATAGTAGTTACCTATGTGAAAGAAACACAAACAATTTTGATTTTATAGATTCTAATATGGTCTGAGAATTGCTAATTCAACAGATATCCATACATCTATCCAGTGGCACATTGTAATGACATACTTATTTTCTTCTCTATTTACTAAAATTTAACAAATATCTTATAATAGCCAGAAAAGATTATAAAAAAAAAGTCATTTGCTGCTTTCTCTCACACATCAAGTAAATGCCACAGATGTTTCATTTTTCATTAGTAATCTCCAACATTTGTCACCTTTAGTTATCCTTGAATCCCAAAAAAACACCTACAATTCTACCATAGCATTGTTCCTCAATCTCTTTAAATAATAATAAAAAAAAATCAACACAAAAGCTCAAAAAACACCACCCACCATAGAATTGCAGCCAGATAATGAGATAAATCACATAAAAAACAACCCTCAGTACTCCCACAGCACCCTAGACAATGGGTGGAGTGTGGTTAAGCCATGTTCCTTTTCCACGGGTATTGATAGGAGATAATGAACACTAGACCATGTTATCTGGGTAGAATGGAGTGGTGGGAAGATTATCATACCAAAACACCAAATGCCAATGAAATGTAAAACAAAATTTTAAAAATAAACTATCTATCATAAACACAAGAATGAGGCAAGGAACCCCCAAAACAGACAAGCAAAATGCCTCTCACTTACCGCTGAGTGTATGACATATCAGTATCTCTGTTAATAACCATATTGCCTCCTACATATTGCAAGTCATATTACAAGCAAACAATAATTAAAACAAATTAACCAGATAAAAAAATGTTACAATAAATTTCTGCTAGTAAACATGCAAGCAAAACTGAATTTTTTTTTTTTTTTTTTTGTTAGATACTTATAGATGTGGAATTAAAGCACTACTTTATATAAGCACATTTTTTTATCACTATCAAAATTAGCATGCAGTAATACAAGCAAGAACCATCTCGCCAGCCAAACTAACCTAATCTCACTGCAGAAGCAAACACACATTTAGATCAGCTATATTGAGAAAGTAAGAAGCAGGCTACTCTAACCACTCCATGGCCGTTTAAGATCACGCAAATACCAGTAGATGATTTCTGAACTCAAATTCATGTATGTTGTCTATAACCAAGCACACCCTAACAAACTTGTATGTGAGAGTCAAGCGTAGAACAAAGAAAACATTGTGCACATCGATTACTCTGCCCACTGAGCCAAGGACGTGTGGTTCGCTAAGTTACAGATATTACTAAACATCAAAAGAGAGTCCAGTGATGCAATAACACACCACTGAATAAAGAACACCTTCCTGCTATTTTTTCTTTATCACCACAGCCAGGTAAACAAGGTGTTCTAGTTTGCACTTTTAACATATCCAGCCACAATGTCTCTTAATATCATAAATTCGGATTTGGAGAAACTGAAAGAGGGCACCAAGGCGTTTAGAATACGAATATGGGAGTCAATCCTTACCTGGTGTGCGTAATGCAGAAGTGATTGTTTCAAGGAGCCACCTGCGAGTGCGTCCCCTTTCGTCAGCTGTTGCTGTTTGTTTACCTCCAACAGCTGATTACGGGCGTGGGAGGCTGCACCGCTCCATGCACGTGCACTTTCACTACCGATAAAGTGATCTCTAATTCTGGTATCAAAGCTGTTTTAGTAAGTAGCCGCACCCGCGTATAAATTGATGCGTGGCTATGATCAACACAGTAATTCAGTTCGTTGTAACTATTCCACGAGCGTTCCTTTCAACAATTAACTCTCGCTTTATGCGTATTAATTTATAATCTTTCGCAAACTTTCCCTCGAGCACAAAGCGGAAATGAGTCAACCCCTGAAATTGTAGTACAACACGAACACTTAGAGGCGGCAGAACAACCACTACTCACACGCCGATGTCACATGACTGTCTGGTCTCCTGACTGCCTGACTGACTCTGCTTCTCCTCACTCCCGGGGCTCGGTCAGTCTTGCCCTCCACCCCAGCCCCCGCCCCGCTCCACTTTCCCAGTTCGTCCTTACACGTCCTTATCGCTCATTATCACCTAACAACATAAATATACCAGACGCAAATTTCAAAATACGGAACTTAGCACTTGAGTAATGACAGTGTACTTTCGACTTGCAGGAGTGACTTGCTCGAGACTCAAAAGAGGAGGCATGCTTTAGGTACACGGATGATTAACCTATTGACCTCTATAGTTGTACAGTACATACCATGATGCTTTACTACTTCATGACAACCAGTTCTCCTATAGCTAAGATACTGTAGGTATAGCCGAGGCCCGAGAGTCGCGTTACCCTCAACGTGACTATGAAGGATGCGGTTTAGGGCACGTGGTCTGTGGCGTGGTACGGTCGATATGGTGTGGTTAAAAGGAATGTGAAGTGTGATTCATGGTTCCATATTAATTAGCCACGTAGTGTTTTTAACATTAGCATGTATGATCGATATGTTAGGGGTGATTGAGTTTGTTTAATCGTTGCAGTCACGTTTAAACTATGCTATAATTGTCTTAGGTAATGACCTTACTGACATTATACTGTCTAACTAGTGCGTAATTAAAAGTTGGTAACCTACGCATATAATCTCTCTGAGAAGGACCTGTAGAAGACATGAGAATAAATGCACAGTACTACTGCTATTTCAACCCGAGTTTTCCTAC
The DNA here is from genome assembly GCF_017591435.1 of Portunus trituberculatus. Lineage (NCBI taxonomy): Eukaryota > Metazoa > Arthropoda > Malacostraca > Decapoda > Portunidae > Portunus > Portunus trituberculatus. The sequence continues at coordinate 1,902,627 of NC_059266.1, read as the reverse complement.
CGCTCTTTATAAGGTACAACTATAATTAGCAAAGTGAGTGTGGTGTTAGCTGGTTATATAACCTTGAAGATGCAAACCTTGAACGAAAACTGATTCTCTCTCTCTCTCTCTCTCTCTCTCTCTCTCTCTCTCTCTCTCTCAGACACCACTACTGGCGACACTGCCCTCGTGGTCTTCCCTCGATCCAGACGGCGAGACATTTAGGGAAGGAGGAGGGGAGGAGGAAGAAATTGCGTCACTGATTATACGTATATTTACGATTGATACCTACCTTTCCGCCTCAAACTGATTTTCATTCATAGGTTCAGGGTACAATGTGTGTGTGTGTGTGTGTGTGTGTGTGTGTGTGTGTGTGTGTGTGTGTGTGTGTGAAGTACGAGTGCACTCATTGTACCGCTAATTCAGTGGCCAGTGACGCGCTCACAATATGCACTACTATAGTTAATTCCGTAATCCTAGACCTCGATTGCCTCAGGCGTAGTATCAGACGACACGTGCAAAAACATACAAAAAAAAAAATAAATAAATAAGAAGTGGTAATTTCGACAACGCAAGACTATATATCGATCTGTATTGAAGTTATTATCACTTTAATATATATATATATATATATATATATATATATATATATATATATATATATATATATCCATATCGTCACACATAAGATAAAATTATACGAGCAAAATCTCAAACAGTTCAGAAAGCACGGTTATAACGAAAAAAAAAAAAAAAAAAAAAAAAATATATATATATATATATATATATATATATATATATATATATATATATATATATAAACAATAAAGCAGGAAACGCCAATAGTCTTGTAAGATAATAAAATAGAAAATAAGAAAATATCTATCATACTCTCAAAGATAACATCTGAAAACTACTTGGTACCACCTTAGCGCGGTGCCCACTATTATGCGAGCCATAAATAAATAAATCAATTAAATCAATAAGTTAATTCTTGGTTAAGTTAGATTTATAGTTAGGTTAAGGATTTCATTCTTTTAATGTCCCCCCCCCTGTACATTTTCAGTGTAAACTTTTTGTGGCACTGCCAAATTAATAAACCGTATATTATTATTATTATTAAGGTACTGGATGAAAAATCAAGACTAAACATAACACAACACCAAGAGAGAGAGAGAGAGAGAGAGAGATGCACGTATTCACACTTCCCCACTAAGCTAGAGGCGACCACGTGGTTCCTGCGGAATCCTGCCATCCCGTCTTCCTACACCCCCACCCCCCTGAATCTATAAATACACCGCCATCTCATTGTACCTGACTTAAGGAGGGCGGAATTCAAAATGGTTAAGGTATTCCTCCAGGGAATGGACAGAAATGCAGGTGTGTGTGTGTGTGTAATTCACCTCGGTCTTCTGCTGGTCACCCAGCCAGTCTTCCCCATTACGGAGCGAGCTCAGAGCTCATAGACCGATCTTCGGGTAGGACTGAGACCACAACACACTCCACACACCGGGAAAGCGAGGCCACAACCCCTCGAGTTACATCCCGTACCTATTTACTGCTAGGTGAACAGGGGCCACACATTAAGAGGCTTGCCCATGTGTGTGTGTGTGTGTGTGTGTAGCACAATATCTATGGTCAAACTATCTCTCTCTCTCTCTCTCTCTCTCTCTCTCTCTCTCTCTCTGTGTGTGTGTGTGTGTGTGTGTGTGTATTTACGCAGCCAGGTGCAGATGGAACGGGTGAGATGAGAGGGTCTTCCCTTCCCGCCGTTCCGGGCTCCGGGGGAGCGGAGGTATTGGAAGAGTTGCCAGATAATTTAATATGAAGGTTTCAAGACATTTATTCCTTTCTTTTGGCTAACTCTATCGGAGCTGCTTGGAGAATGGCATCTAAGTGGGTCTTTTCATTTAATAATTCCTTATCTCGTTGGCCAGATTTCCCCTCTTACATAAAAAAATTAATAAATTGCTTATCACAGGCTTGCCTTCTTTCTCTAACCCCGCTCCTCCTCCTTCCCTTTATCCTTCTCCCCCACCCCATCCCTTCTCTCTCTCTCTCTCTCTCTCTCTCTCTCTCTCTCTCTCTCTCATACAAATTGCTGTATTTACGAAATTATTTGCACTTTTATTCCACGGATCATACAGTCATTGAGGTAAAAGTCAAGGCGTGTTTCTTGTATAAAAGTTTCTGCATCCTAAACGTTATCTGTAAAGGTTTCCACCCATCCTAAACGTGGCATATGAGCGGGGGAGTGCGACTGCGCGACCCTCTCAAGTTGCCACACCTCAATGGTCAGTCTGAAGTTGTCAGTAGTCAGTACAAAGTAAGTAACCTGTTCTCACTCAGTTTCACCATGGACCGTGTTTCTCCTACAAGCGCGCCATACGGGCACCTTCAAGCCCAAGCAAAGGCAATCATCTTCAACGTGAACAGGTATTTTTTAGAAGAAAAGGCTAATAGAGGACCTATACTGCCACCCGCAAAAGCAATGGCCCGAACAGCAAAGGCTATCAAGATAAGTGAAAAAACTGTCAGAAGAATTTGTTCAGTATATAATCAAAGCTTTAACAAAGACCTTGTACCACTGAAACCGACGTTCTCCTCACCAAAGAAAAGGCATCGTACTAACACTGTTACGGATTTTACTGACTTTGATAAGTGTATGTTGAGAAGAACGGTCTTGGAGTTTTATGAGAAGAAAGAAATCCCAACTGTGCGCATGATTACAGAAGAACTCATTGAAAAAATCGGCTACAGTGGTTGCCTAAATTCCCTACGCAAGGTTTTGCCAAAAATTGGATTCAAATATGTAAAGATTGATGACCAGAAATTCCTGATGGAAAGAAATGATGTCGTTGCAGCTCGAGCAAAATTTTTCAGAGAAATGCGGCAGCAGAAACAGTCAGGTCGCAGCTTTGTGTACCTTGATGAAGTATGGCTCAATCAGAACTGTAGAGTTCAAAATACATCATCTCAAGAAGCAACAAGAGTTCAGCTGCCCACAGGAAAAATAGCACAACTGATTATTCTCCATGCTGGAACAGAAGACGGCTTTGTCAGTAATGGCGAGTTGATATTCCAAGCAAAGAATGGTAAAATGAATGCTGCAGTTTTTGAAGAGTGGTTTCTTAAGCAGTTGCTACCTAACATTCCACACAACTCTACAATTGTGATGGATAATGCACCCCACCATAGCAGACAAATGGAAGAATTGCCAACATTATCATGGAATAAAGCAGACATCAAGAACTGGCTCATACAAAAGAGAGTTGCAGTCAGTGATGATTTGTCAAAAGCAGAGTTATATGAACTGACTAAAAATTTCCGTATGACCAAGAAAAGTTATGTGGTAGATGCAATTGCTGCAGAATCAGGCCATGTCGTCTTGAGGTTACCGCTGTACCACTATCAATATAATCCCATAGAGACAATTTGGACTCAAGTTAAGTCCTACATAGCAAAGACGAACAATTTGGAACTAGCTGATCTCAAACCATTAATTAAAGAAGCTATGAGTGCTGTCACAGCAGAAGACTGGAAGCAAGCTATCAAACGTGCTGAAATAGAACAGAAACGCGACATTGAGCTAGACAGAGCAGTTGAAATGTATGTGGATTCAATAACGGATATTTCAGAAAGCTCTGTTGATGAAGATGATGATGATGATATGTCGGAATAAATATCAGAAAGAGGATTATGCCTCCTGGGGACACCTCTAAAAAAAAAACGCGCCTAGACTTTTACCTCAATGGTGGTGTGGAAAAAAAGTCAAAAATAATATCGGAAATACACTGCTTTTTCAGAGAGAGATGGGACACACACACAGAGGGGGAGGAGGGGGGAGGCTTGCGGATATAGGCAGGTAGGAGACGATTTTAATCTGAGAATTGCCGGTCAAACTGGCAGAGCCGCTCTCATGGGAATTCTGGAATTGCCACACTTAGAACCGACTATAGTCCGACTCAAATATGAAGGCCGCTGAGGGGAGATCTATCGGGGATTCCCCGGCTGCGGCGTCGCCAAACGTCGCAGCCCCAATTACAGGATTAACACTGTAGTGTGGAGAAACGCCCATCTCTTTCTCTCTCTCTCTCTCTCTGCTTGTTACTACTTCCTCCTGTTTCTTATTACTATATAGTTCTCTCATGCATTACTGTGTGTGTGTGTGTGTGTGTGTGTGTGTAATCCTGCTTGCGCGAGTCTTTCAACAGTTTACGTATTGGTTCTCCTGTGACGCGGCACACACACACACACACACACACACACACACACTCTCTCTCTCTCTCTAAAATAGACAAGTAGACATGCATCTTTTTTGTTGTTTTATTTTACTCTTTTTCCACACCACCCATGAGGTAAGAGTTAAGGTGCGTTTTTTTTTTTTTTATAGAGGTTTTACCCTGTAGGCATAATCCTCTCAGCTATTTAATCAGACAGTTCTTCGTCAGAAGTGTCCTCCACATTGATAATAAAAGAATCCTCTAAGCAGAACTTGTTGACGCTGTAAATAATTAATTTCTCTTGACTATGAAGGTTGCGATGGCGAATAGCGCGGACGAGATATTCACCTTCCATCCTGAGCGACAGGGAGGGGAGGAGTGACTCGATTTGACCTGGAGATTATCAGCGGTCAGGGAGGTTGACCTCACCCATGTCCAACCTTGAAAAGTAGCAACGCTGGAGAGCAGTGGTGCTACATTTTGTGGTATCTATACAAAATCATTGTCTTCATTACACAAACAATATTCAAAGCTCTCTATAAATCCTTAGTAGAAATTTAGAGGAATACACTTTTATGACGGTTCATTAAGATTTAAGTTCATAATGAGATCGAAACATGTGCTACTATGCTTGGCGCGCCGCAGCTGGGGAATCCCCGTTTCGTTTCTCCCTCGTCTCAGCGGCCTTCATATTTGAGTCGGACTAATAGAATGTGTACTTCATAGAGTGAACAGGCTATTACCAAACCATGCAAAGCTACCTGCAATGATTCGAGTTTTAAGATAATAGTCTGGAATTTAGATAAATATCACATTTGACAACAGATCTACGACGTGGTCATGTAGACCGAGAGCAACTATGAGTGGAGTGTTTACCGGAGGGTCTTAATTGTCAGTCAGGTCAAATACAGGGGTGGTCAGTCTCTCAACCCATCGTTCCCTCGCTGGGTGTCACCCATAATGAAAATAACGTCCAAACACCCCGTGTTCTTCAGTCGAAACATGAGCAAATAAAAAAAATGCATAAAATCACACACGAGAGAGAGAGAGAGAGAGAGAGAGAGAGAGAGAGGGGATGGGATGGGTTGGAGGAGATCCCATGTCCGATAACTGATCCCGTGGAGACGTGGCAACGCAGCAGAGAATTCCCGCACTCAACCACCGCCCAAACACTCTTCCGAGAATGAAGCGACTAAAGAGAGCTAGCTTATGTTACGACTTCTGGCCAGTGATATTTACCAACTAAAGTCATTTCAGTTCAGATGTCTCTATAAAAAAGTAAGGTAAGATAAAGGTAGGGCTCGGTTGCATTAAGTAGGGAACATCTAGTACGTACTGTACTATCGAATAAACTCATACCTGGTATGAAAAGATCAGAATAAGACGAATCATTTTGACAGTACAGAGGTGTTGTCTCCGGTAAAGAATCTCTCTCTCTCTCTCTCTCTCTCTCTCTCTCTCTCTCGTGTGTGAGATTATATATATATATATATATATATATATATATATATATATATATATATATATATATATATATATATATATATATATATATATATATATAAATTCATATGTTCAGGACGTGAGAAGCGAGATCACATAGTGGGCAGAGAAGCTGCATGGAAGGATGGACGGGCTCAATGGTAAGCTTTTCTTTCCTTGCTTTTATTCATTTTACTTTTGTTCAGGTTTTTTCTAATCCATCCAGTGGTATAAATGTTAGCTTTAATTCCTTCATGTTACTTTCAATTCCTTCATCTTTAATCTAATGATTTATTTTAAAACGCAGCTGCTTCCTCCCTTTCTCTCTTGCATCTTTCAATGGCGAAGATGCCAATAATACAAAGCAAATAAAGTAACACAACTAGTACAATTGGGAATCTTTATTGAGTGTCTTCCTTCACAAGGAGGTGGTGTTGCGTGGTGGGGGGCGAGGGTGGGGAACTGGCGGGGGAGGACCAGTGTGATAGCAACTAAACAAGTCACCCATCCATCACCCGTTTTCTATTCACTCTAACATGTGCTGTTTCTCCCCCGCCGTGCCACACCCAAGGCTTTTCTCACGTTAATGATGCAAGTGGTGAGTGTGTTGACATGTTGACATCGGTGTTGACAGCTGACATTGCACGAGGTGACGTAGCGCTTATATTAATGAACCAGTAGCTTGACCCATCGTAACATTAAAGGTATATTTATTGGTTTATGATATAATTATTCAAACCTATTTCACCTACTTACACATATTCAAGGGCTCAGTTATTTCTTTATTATTGTTGGTGTTATTATTATTATTATTATTATTATTATTATTATTATCATCATTATATCTACTTAACCCTACGATATTATGTACATTTCCCGATACATATAAAGTGATGTGGGTACAATTATAAAAATACTGTATATCAATGTACAAGTTTGACAATCGGTGGCGATGACAACTGTATAGAAGCTGTATTGGTATATCAATGTATAAATGTGTATACAGGTGACACTGATGGACAGACTACGCTACAAATACAATGACAGTGATGAAACATGAGTTATCAAGCTAAAGTTGAAGTTTGGATAATGATGCACATTAGGGATTTAGAACAGTATATACACCTTTCTCTCTCTTTTTCTCGCGCCAAAAAGTACCTGTCTACGAAACACCATCAGCTACGTTATATAAATCTAAGGATATATATTTATTTATTTTTTTTTTTTTTATTGTTACTATCGTGTTTTTTTTTTCGGTTAATCGGTAAGTTGACATATAGTTATATTTTCCCCACACAAGGGTGAGGTGCGATGTGCCAACTTGCAGCTTACAAAACACTACGGTAACATCAATTCGGTGTGTAACATTACCAGTGACCCATAGAGAGCTTTCCTTGTTTTCCATTACTCTCTCTCTCTCTCTCTCTCTCTCTCTCACACACACACACACACACACACACACACACACACATTGCAAGTAGTCGTGACAATAGAGTTGCCACAAAGATATGATTCATTTACTTTTTTTCTGGAAGGACAAAGTAAGATGGATATTTTCTCCTTATAACTTCCTTCATTTCCCGCAAGTCGCTCTGCCCTGACGCCAGACTTCCTGGCTTCCTCCTGAGAGTGGAGGTCTCGTTGTCACTAATCTTTTGTTTATTTCTGCTCATGTCATCGTTTTCGTCTCTTTTTTTAATCTATCCTAAGTTTTATAAAGCGATTATTTCAATAGTTTTGTACTTTTACCATGATTATTTGTAACGTTTCGGAAGTTTTCCCTTTCTCGTGTGATTATTTCTATAGTTTTCTTCACTTATTCTAATCTATTTATAAGCTATTTTGTTTATTTATTTATTTATATTTTCTCTCCAAAAGTGTTCCCGGTTATGTTGATCTGCCTGCATCTTTCACCTTTCCACCTTTCACTTGTCCAGCCTTAACTTAAACTTTGTGCAATTTTTCGAATACATTTCATTTTTATCATTTCTTACACGTTCCGTTAATTTATTATTTTGCATTTGTGTTTCTTCAGTAGTTTCTCACGTGTTAAACTATTTTCTTACTATCATCTTTTTTTTTTTCTACAGTCCTGACGTGATTAGTTTTTAACACCATTTGAAAATTCTTGTTTTGTTTTCATTCGCGTTTGTCCCATAAATATTTCGTGTTTCCCTCTAATGTTTACTACGCAGTCGTGATATGCCTCTACACATACACACACACCCAGCCATGGGAGATATCTGAGTATGTGGAACGATTAACAACACCCACCCAGATGACCTTACGTGATAAGATCAGATTGCTTGTGTTTCTTCTTGGCAGCCTCCCAGACACGTACGTACACTGACAGACTATGTTTGTCTCCCAAGCTTAGGTTCAATTAATTATCTGAATGAATAGCCGCAATACCCGTGAGACACTAAAGTAAGTAAAATTTTCAGCCTTAGATGATAAATGAATATAAAAACACATTCGTTTTTACACTTAAAATATTCCCTTTCAATCTCCCTCGCCACTCTTCTTCATTAGCTTATCTCCTTCATGTCCTCTTCCCTCTAAGACTCTCATAATTACCTCCTATCGCGCAGTAACAAAATCATTTCACAACTTTAGCGTGTAGATAAAAAAAAAAAAAAAAAAAAAAAAAAAAACAAGAGATAGATCAAATAATAGTGATCATCAATCATACCCAAACACTTCTGTCTCTTTTCTATGTGAATGCGAGAACTATTAAGATATTACCTTGACTTAGTTGTGCAAGAGCTGTGTCTATTCTAAGTGTTTGGAGTCGTCTAAGGATCTGATTGATAAATTTTTACTCGGAGGTGGTGTGGTTCTCATGAATATTCGTGGTATTAGTCAAGGTAAGTTTGGCGGTTGTGAGCATTCGTCGATTTCGAGGACATGTTTTATGATGAGTTCTGACGCGTTTCGAATAAATCTGAAAGCTGTTTTCCATCCAAATAATTCTAGTTGGTAACGGAAGCAGGAAAGACCGTCAGCTATCTAATGGCAAGATTATTATTTTTTTCTTATACTGTTTTAAATACATCCATTTCCATTAAATTACGTAATCATAGCAGCCTATACAATCCCAGCCTACCCAATCTATTATACAATACGGCCAGTTACACAATAAAATGAATGAATAAATAAATAGATGTCTTAGCGTTATGAACACTGCGAGTGATACTTTATGGAAATGTACATACGTGTTGGTACTGAGAGAGACTGTCGACGAACTAAACAATATCAAGCATTAACCTGAACGCGTGACAAATGACTCAATGATCGTTTAAGTGCCCGATAAGAGAAAGTAAATTTCCACAGCGCACATCACATGCCCAGCTGGTTACGTGCTATTAGCAGGAAGGCTTCAAGACGTCTATATTATCTGGCTTTGGTTGACGCTTCTGTCTTTGTATGGGCTCGGCATCTCAGTGGGCCTTTTTTATTGTATTTTTGTTGCCCCCTTATCGAATCCCTGCATAAAAAAAATAATAAATAAATAAATAAAAAAAAAAAAAAGATTCAGAATAAGTTCACCATATACCTAATATCACTGTTAGACCGTTAATCATTAATGGAAATTCAGAAGCAGACGCATTTCCTTAACGCAAGCGGCAATACAGACTGCTTATGAGTGAGCAAACACTGCCAAACAGATGTGCAGGCCCCTCACCCTACTCGGTGACCTCAAAGGAACATTAAATTCCTTTTACATACTCAGCAACACAGACCGTTTCGAAGCTTCAATAGTTCAGTTATTAAATATGGGTGAATAAATGTCTAGATTAAATAAATAAATGCACAATCGCCTTGATATCGAGACATGCCACTCTCAACTTCGCAACATCCTCCATTAACCACATGAATGCAATGAGACACGACGTACAAAAATGACTAACCACGTAACTGCAATCAAGATAGTCGACCATTATGTAGTTAACTTATTATTTCACCATCCACTAACTGCATCATCACACAATATCACCCAGAGCTCCATTACCATACAATATCACCTCCATCATCACACCGCATCACCACAACACCTGGCAAAAGGGAAACAACGAAAAAAAAAAAAAAAAAGACTATCTCCCATGCTGGTAAACTTGTAATCCTTAAACAAAAGAAAAATTAATATGAACTCACCATAGCCAGTCTTCTCTGAGGGAATGAGTAAGTCCATGCATTCCCGGAACAGTGTGGATAACTTTCAGACTCAAAAAAGTGTAATTCAGGCGTAAAACACACAAAAAAATGAGAGCGCACAGCAGTGGGCTGCCTCTCTGGATAGCCATATTTAAATGGCCTGAGGTTATGATTTAAAAGACAAGAGAAATGCGCATCGAAGTTCATTCTCACTTACATTATCATTATTATTATTATTACCAACGTATAATCTTTGTATCCTCATAAAGGTGAATTTGTTAAAGGAATTATATAACTTGGTTTGATATCTAGTTAGTTACTAGACTATATTAGTGCTTACTTTCCCTTTATTTCCTATTCATTCATCAGTCTTACACCGAACGTTTTGTTTTACAGGTACGCACACATCAAATACATCCCGAGTTTGATGCATCTCTGTTCGATGTTTATCTTTGTATTTTATTCCAACTTTCCTGAATACTTTAGTCTACCCGCGGAGTTTCTACATTTTCTCAGGTAATGGTGTAAAGTGTATCAAACCGTATACATGTGTGGGGGGAAAAATACGTGATTACCAGAGTTGAGAGTGTTGTCAATGGCAGTGTGGTGTCGTTACATTGAAGTTTTCGCGTTTTCAGAAGAGGAGGATAATAATTATGCAGTGGTGGTCCCCGTTAAGGCTCCAGCACTGTACAGACGCATGGATGTTGCCGCTGACAGTTATCATTATTTTTATTATTATTATTATTATTATTATTATTATTACTGATGTTGTTTTTCCACTAATAATTGTATCTTTGTACTGCGACTTTCTATAGGTTGAGTACATGACTGGCTAATAAAACGTAGCTAATTGCATTTTTTTTTGTTGTTGTTTTTATCTACACTGCAGGAACATTGTGAATTTCTTTTTATTACTTCTTTGCTAACTGACTTTCCATTTGGTCTTTCTGCCTTCAATATATGAATGATTGCAATAAGAACAAAATAATCCTTTAACAGGAATTCTTCAGACAAACTTTGATTTTGCGCCTTCTCTCCTCCTTTAGTGTTTGATCCAATACTGAGTGACTGCGAGTAACTTCACGTGGCTTCGTTTTGGCCTACGTGGGTGATCGCAACGGAATACTTATCTAATTTTGTTTTATCATTACTTATTTTATGATTTACTTTTTTTAATGGAGGGACATCACCAGCACATTACTTTTCAGTCTTTATTCTCTATGTCATATTATGTTATTATTACTATTTTTCTATCACTGATTTGCACGTGTCTCTGTGTAGCGTCTAACTTGTGTATGTGAGTGTTGTGATGAAGAAAATGTAAGTAAGCTAAGTGACGTTTATTAACAGTAGGAGCATCACGGAGACGTTATTTTTCATTTTTTATTACTACTATTTTCCCCAACTACCGATAGGCTGCACGTATCCCTCAGAAACATGTTTTATTCTTAATTATATGAGCAATCAAGAACAATAACATCAGAAGTAACCACCGTAACATTTTTTTTTCTCTAACAAGAGCACCACGAACCGTCTACTTTACTTAAAACTGTATTATATTCTAAAACACTTCATTCTCTCATCAAGACAACTCCACACACAACGGAGATGATTAGTCGCGTTGAAAACTTGCTAAACTACCACTAGAATCACGAAAACACTCTTGAAAGTTCCCAAACAACTTCCAATAAAGCCAGTTACGAGATGGAATGACGAGTCAGTTTGGGAATACAGAACTCCACCTCACTGCAGCACCAGGTAATGGGGAACCAGGTCCCTGGAAACCCACACGGCAGCGTAGAAACAAAACAAAACCAATTTCCAGAGGTTCCTGCTGCAGTAGAAGGGGACTCACTGTTACAATTAATCAGAATACGGAGGCAGACGCTTGGCTGGAGATGAGAGGCAATTAATGGAGAGGCTCGAGTCCCGTCCAGGCATATAGGCAGGAGAAGGAGGAGACGGAAGAGGAAGAGGAGGCAGCGGCTCTCTACACCGACAACAAGCTAATCCACTAATCCACTATTATGCTGAGCGCTATTGAGGGGGTCCAGAGGCGATCAAGATGAATGGACACACACACACACACACACACACACACACACACACACACACACACACAGCACACACACATCATACACGCACCTTATGAATTACTATCGATCACAGCTGGCGTTCCTATCGTGTTGCGGGAATGAGATTGCGGAGACACTGAGCAAAAATGTTATCGTCTACAACCAACCACCCATTTATTTAATCACCTACCGCCCACGTAAAGTAGCTATCACGTTAAAAAGGTTTAAATACATATTCGTCTCTCTCTCTCTCTCTCTCTCTCTCTCTCTCTCTCTCTCTCTCGAAATCTACCGATATATTGAGCATCATTAACGTTGCTATGTTTGTTAATGAATGACTGCATTAAAGTAGAAGCAGGAGAGTTGTAGCCCACTGCCGCACTACGCTGGGTGGCTCAAGAACTAGCGTGGGTTGAAAAAATGAGATCCATTATTGTAAAAAGCTTCGAACTCTCACAAGAACCATTTTTTTTTCCCTCAAAGCGAAAGAGTTGGTGATTAGTCAGGTTCTCAAGGGTGTTTATCAACTGAGAGTGCGGAATTATGGTTAAACTATCACTAAAATCTTGAAAACACTCTTGAAAACTCCAATCACTTAAAACCAGAGCCTGTTTATAGTAGCCGAGATGAGACCCCGGAAGATTTCAGAATGCAATCTCGGGAAAACAAGGTTAGGACTGCTAAACACTGAATCAGACAACGGTAAAGCCCAGTTAGAAGTACACGAGATGATCGGGTGTTGGAATACGATGGTCCCGAGGTCGTACAAGAGGAATAGTCACGTTCTCGTCACGTTCAGCACACGCCACAACCCACAACCCACATCCCCAAGTAAGGGTGCGCATTTATTTTACTCGTTTAAGACGCGCACCAAAACTGTCTGAGTGGTGACGTGAAATAGGATTGTGATGAAAATAGACTGCTGTGAAATTTCTTAAAAGTTAAATTGCTTTATACTGTGAATGTGTGTGTTACTAATAATTGTATGTTGTGGTGATACATGTTATTATCGTCGTTGTTATTAAATCATTACATAATCTAATGTATTAACTTTACTTATTGACTAACAATAAATGGAAACTCATTCAGTTAGTCATGTGTTTGTGCATTATATTCGTCACTGAATAACTGACTCACTCACTCACTCATGCACACACATGACAATATAAGCTTAGTCAATGGATTACATTTGTGTGACTGACTGAATGGATGGCAGATCGACTGACTGACAGGTTTAATTACAGAAACCCAATCAGTCAGTCAAAATGGCTGTGAATTACATTTTGTGACTGACTGACTGGGTGACCTGACAATAAAACCGTATAAACCCATTCAGTCGGCCGTGCTTGTGAATTAATTGTCAATAGTGTAACTGACTGACCGACTGAATGACTTGATAACAAATATCCACTCAATCAGTCACTCCTACCGTTGTGAATTATATGTGTGTGAATGAATCACTGACTGACTGGCTAATGTAACACTGACCCATCCAGTCAACATTTAACAGTTTTCCCTCTGCCCCTCGGTGGGTGAGTACGTGAGGCGTGAGTGGGAGGCGTGGCTGGAGGCGTGGCTGGAGACGTGGGGGCGTGGGGAGCGACAGGTGAAGGTGAGTACAGAGAGGTTTCGTTATAATGTGGATTGTCACTCACGTTTCAGTCCTACACAGAAGTGGAACAAGTACTACACATTACATCCACATTGAAGTTTATCACAGAAACTAAGAGCGTTACAAACCTACCCCGAGAAATTAGTGCATTAATGGATTCCAGTCGCTTAGGAGGAACAAGAAAGTGCAATCCAACTCCTTTTCCAGCACACACACACATATTAACTCACTCAAGTACAAAGGTGATGGATAGATAATAAATAAACAATAAACCCTTGAAGTCCAGTAGTGTCTAAGGAACAAGAACATGAGATCCAACTCCTTTCCTCACTCAAACACGACAAGTAACAGTCGATGAATCCCACACACCACGCAGGCAACACGGCACTGAACATCCTTACGCTATAACCTTGAATTGTCTAGGCGGCGACCAGTGCCAAGAGGCCCACACAAAACACTATAGAGGCACTGGCACTGGCACTGACACTGTAAACGTCTCAATACTTCTTAAAATCCACACCTCGCCATAAATGTTTTTGTCTCTCTGTCTCTATAATGGACTATAATCAAAGGCTAAAGAGGTTATTTGTGCTATCATGAGTACTTTTCCATTGACGCCGCAGAATGTTACGGTATCTCTGGTTGTAAAAACACCGGTGAAACTCCAAGTAATCTCTGAAAGACAGGGATTATTTTGTGTTGTCATGGGTGTTTTTTGTACTGGTAGTGTAGAATGTTAAACTATCTCATGAGAACACACTTGAAATGAATAACCTCCAGTAGATCTTAGCAGGCGAGACAAGGGAAACACTTAAGAACACGAGGAAAACACATAAAACTAAAACACTGTACCTTATTTCCATCACCTTTTCTCTCACGCTGAGGTAACATTGCACGCCAAGCCGCACGTCACTAAACCCTCACCTGTAAAAACGATTCATTCAAGTTAACCTGACGGAGAAGCTGAGCCGCGCATCCCTTCACCTCAACACACGTCAACTACAACTATTAGCGGTAGGGACGAGAGAGCGGGAGTGTACTAAACCAGTTATTGCTGCAGAGGGGAGAAACAACACAATCCCATCCGTCATATTAACCGGAACAGCGTGTCTGAGTGTTTGCAAGCGTCTGTGTGTCTGTGTACCCTGGTATAACTTGATCTCGAAGTCACTCCTCGTTGAAAATTAATTCCGAAGCCCTCTGGTGGCCGTTACTAGAACCACTCAACGACGAAGACGCTCCAGTAGATGACGTTGAGGACGGTGAAGGAGGTGGGGAAGAGGATGCGGGAGACACGGTCGATGAGGATGGCTCGCTCTCGCCGTCTCCGATGATTCTGCTGTTTGGGAGATTAGAGAAAAATTATCAATCAGTATCGTTTTACACAGGATGGATCGCTTTTCAGGTCATGAATAGGTGTTTTTCTTAGAAGGGTATAAAGGAGGGTGGTCTCTCTCTCTCTCTCTCTCTCTCTCTCTCTCTCTCTCTCTCTCTCTCTCTCTCTCTCTCTCTCTTGCACACACATTCACTAAGCTGTTCCATTTGATCTCGTTGTTGTATCAGCTTAAATCAATCAATCAATTAGTCTCTCTCTCTCTCTCTCTCTCTGAGGCTGCGGGATAAAGATAATCGGATGACAGGAGTCTGGCCAAGCATGCTGACTCATTTGTAATTCCCATTTCTCTTGCAGCAAGTTTGCTTCCCCTACCCGCACATCCATTTAGGGCCAGTCATTTCAGCGGTAATTAGTGCTTGGCTGCCGTAAAACCCAAAATAAACGGCTTTAGTGGTGGAGTAAAACCTTAAAGGAATTTTTACGAGCGTTTCTCCGTAATTTTCTTTTCCCGTACTGGAGTATTTGACGGCGTAAGGTGATGGGGTACTAAACAATTCAGGTCATTTTGTCTATCACTTCTCGTTCCCATAAGAAGCAACGAAGGCTGATGGCATTCCTGATGAAGGGTCATTACGCTGAAGTATTAAGATTGCAGTAATGAATTTATGAGATAACTAATAGCTATGTATAAAAGGAGCGAAAATATTTTGAAGGTCGTGGTCGCTATTATTACCGTTTTCTTCGAGGGTAGAAGGTGAGAGAAAACTTAAAATTAAAACGTAGACTTAAATGATAATGATGATTATTACATGATTTAATTCCCAATAATATTCCTCAAGGAAATTTTAATAACCCACAAGATTCCTTAAAGAGGCTCTAAATCCAAGTAACATTTCTGAAGGAGCTTCTGATTCCCTGTGACGTTCCTTGAAAAATGTGATTCCATATAGATTCCTTTTTAGGCGTTAATCATTCCCGATATTGTTTTCCTAGGGTTCAAATTCTTCATACGATTTCCGAAAGAGTTTTGATTCTCTACACAGTTCCATTTGGAGATACT
This sequence comes from Portunus trituberculatus, assembly GCF_017591435.1. Taxonomy (NCBI): domain Eukaryota; kingdom Metazoa; phylum Arthropoda; class Malacostraca; order Decapoda; family Portunidae; genus Portunus; species Portunus trituberculatus. Next base: position 1,886,702 of record NC_059266.1, on the reverse strand, counting down.
CACTATAAAATATGGTTCCTTAATAGATGCAATACTTCCATGAGACAAAATAGGAAAAAATGAAGAAAAAAAATGATAGCAAGAATACAGTAACAGAGAAAGCGATAGGACGTCAATAAATAATAAGAGGCAGTTCCTTCCTAGTACATTCAAACCAAACATGTATCATTCCCGCATGGCTATATTTATCTCTGTTCCCTAGAAGTGCCACCGATAACTGCAGATTAAGTCTATTTTCAGAACACTTGAATGAGCAAGAAAACAAGGAGATAACAGTAATGCCATGGCCATGAAGAGGAAAAACGCATGAGTGCATTCAATAACAAGGGCAAGAACATAAAATTAGATGACAAAAAACACAACCAGCAAGGGAAAGTGAAGCAATTAATGATCATAATAAGTAGATGAATGCGTGAATAAACAATATACGAAGACAAGTGAAAGTAGAATAGCAAATTATGATAAAAAGAATGCTTAAAAATCCAGCCATTAATGACAACTAAAGGTGATCAAGGGGGAACAAAAGAACTAATGGTTATATGTATAAAAATATACGAAAAAAAAATAAAATACTAATTATCATAGTAATGATAGGAAAATAAAGAATGAAAAAGAACTAAATGATAAAAAAAAAGAGGGGAGAGAGAGAGAGAGAGAGAGAGAGAGAGAGAGAGAGAGAGAGAGAGAGAGAGAGAGAGAGAGAGAGAGAGAGAGAGAGAGAGAGAGAGAGAGAGAGAGAGAGAGAGAATAACGATAAAAGAGAAAAAAGAACTACTAATTATACAATATATAGAAACAAATATAACATATACAATATATAGAAACAAATAGAGGAAAAGACAAAGGAACAACAACAACAACAACAAAACAACAACAACAACAACAACAACAACAACAACAACAACAACAACAAGCACGATAACAATAAAACAAGTAAATAAATCAATAAAAGCAACAAACACGAAGCAGCAACAAAGAAGAAAAAAAATAAGCGACAACAAAAACGAAAAAAAAACACAAGCGAAAAAAAAAAATCAATATACAATAAAATAAAATAAACAAATAAATAAATACGTAAATAAATAAACACACAAAGCACAAACAAAACACAACAACTACAACAACACTACACTTTCCACGAACCTTCTTAGCGGGGCCGAGTGG
>NC_059266.1:1835538-1880538 GCF_017591435.1 Portunus trituberculatus | reverse complement strand
GGGTTTTTAAGGATATTTTTAAGGTTCCGGTGACAGATTAGCAAGATTTCTACATTACTGACAGGATGAATACTCTTGAAAACCAGTCTAATCACTTCATTTAAAAGGTCTAAAGTTATAGGGGTTTTTAAGAATGTTTGTACGGTTTCAGTGATACCTTATAGTAAGATTTCTATATTACTGACAGGGTGAATACTCTTGAGAGCTCGGTTAACCACTTTATTGAAAAAAAAAAATAAAGTTATACGGGTTTTTAGGACTGTTTGTACGGTTCTAGTAACAGATTAGCAAGATTTCTAGATTATTGATAGGATAAAATTGATACTCTTGAGAACCCGTTTAAACACTTCATTCAAAAAGCTCTAAAGTTGTAGGGGTTTTTAAGAATGTTTGTACGGTTCTATATAGTGACAGGATAAATCACCTTCGTCACCTTTAAAGATAGTCGTGGCGATAGAGGAAAGCGTTTCAAAATACGGGACTTGGGAGAGTTGATCCTTTAGCGCCTAATATGGTTTACCTGGCTGTCACGCTCCGGTCTCTGGCATAACACGTCCATTAAGTTCCCGGAATGGTGTGTGAATGCAGCAGTGCCTGTATTTCTAAACACTTTTGGCTCTCCGCTACCATTTTCAAAGGCTATAAAATTGAGCAATCGTGTTCTTATGATTCTTTTCATCCCCCCTGATTGATATGTGTAGGCCCAATGACTTCCTGTAGTTTCCCTCGTTTCCTGATATTCTTATGATGTAGATTCCTTTCCTTCACTATCAACAGTCCTAAAGGTACACTTGAAAGCCGCAGTTACTACCATAACTAGCTATTATAAATCATTAAGATGAGATGTTAAGATGTTGGAGGATACGAACGTGCTGTCTTAAGTGGTTATGTTAGCGTTAGGTATACTTTTGTAGTAGTAGTAGTAGTAGTAGTAGTAGTAGTAGTAGTAGTAGTAGTAGTAGTAGTAGTAGTAGTAGTAGTAGTAGTAGTAGTAGTAGTAGTAGTAGTTATTGTTTTTGCTGTCCTTCTCCTCCTCCTCCTCTTCCTTTTCCTTCTTGTCCTTGCTACTATCCTGAGCAAGACCAAAGCTCATACTGAAACCCTCTGTCCTCATCAGGAGCATTTTCAAAGGCCACGGAGATGATTAGTCTGGTTCCCATGAGAGTCTTTCCCATTGATGATGCAGAATCCTTATCAATCTATCTTTGGAATTATGAAAAAAATCTTCAAGAGCTCTATCGACTTTTACTAGACCCTCTTATAAAAACAGATCAGGTAAGGCATTGGGATGTTTGTGATTGCGGCTCCTCATTAATCCCTTGAGTTCCATGACGCGTTTCCATATTCATTCTGCTAACTATTTGCTGATCTTATACAGCTTTAAAATTTTATGTGGGGATTAGAATAGCGGAAACTGTTGCCATTAATTTTCTGGCCTCCATAGACTCTTTCTAATGTCAATAAAATGATCTAATTGTACACAAATCTCGAGGTAAAAATGTGTCGCAGTATTGAAGGGATTAAAGACTAATTAGGACAGCTGCACTAGATGTGGGTGTGGGTGTGGATGTTCGCCTCACCATCCAACGTCCGCAGAACATCCTATAAAACATCCTATAGTGGCGAAGAGGGAAAGGGGAACCGTTACAGAGGCATATACCAACCTATAAAACTACTACTGGAGAGAATATTGTTTACCAGATGGACTAATAAGCCTTGTAGTGGTTATTGTCTTTCTTTCTCTTTCCCTTACATAAGTTGTAAGAGCAACACTGCATCACCACCACCATCACCACCACCACCACCAACAACGGAGAGGAAAAAAAATACAGTGAGAGAGGAAGAGGGACAAGTGAAGGCTAAGTGGGAGAGGAAGTGAATATTAGTAGAAAAGAAAAATCACGGAAGCTGTACCATCAAGCTCCACCTCTTTTATACCTATTCCGGGGCCTCTCAGAGTTACCCTATGCTTACTACAGGGCCTGGCGAGTCTTACCACCGTTGCCAAGTCTCATTCTCTATCCTTACTCCAGGGCCACAAACAAGTCGAATGCTTCCTACATGGCCTGCACACTTTATTACCCTTATTTCACGGCTCTCATTTTTTATGCTCACTTCAGAGCCTCAGACACGTCGCATAATTCTTAAGGGGAAGTGCCACATTTTTACTACGCTTACTACAGGGCACTGAGGTTTTTATGCACATTCCAGGGCTCTCATTCACGTTATATGCTTCTCGCAGGGCCTCGCAAACTTTACTAGGGTGAGTTGAGAGCTGCCAGTGTTCTATCGCTGGTAAAAGATGTGATGCTGTCTTGCTTCTTTGTTCATAATCTTAAAATATGTGTTAATTAAGATAAACCTTTAGTGTTGTTGTTGTTGTTGTTGTTGTTGTTGTTGTTGTTGTTGTTGTTGTTGTTGTTGTTGTTATTATTATTACTACTACTACTACTACTACTACTACTACTACTACTACTACTACTATTATTATTATTATTATTATTATTATTGTTATTATCATTGTAGTTATGACTGTTATCGTTGTTGTTGTTGTAATTTCTCTTTAAATGTTTGTTACGTAGTTTGTTACATATTAACATATATGCTTGCTCCAGGGGCCTTTCTGCTTAGTTATACTTCGTAAGGGGCTGAACACTCTCCTATCCTCACTACAGGGCTTCGCAACTCGTTCATAGAGGCTAGACAGTCCTATAATTTTCCTCACTAGTCTTGTTCTTTGTTCAAATTCACAGTCTAAGCTTACTCCAGGGCCTTTCTGCTCGGTTACACCCCATTCAAGGGCAACAAACCCTCGATCCACATTGCAGGGCCTCGAGAAGCGACCAGTATGCTTCTTACCGTCTCGCCCTTGTTTATGATGCTGACTTAAGGGTTCCATAGCTCCCTCACGCTCACTTCTGGGCCTTCCAATTCCATTACGCTCATTCCCTTCGGTTTTTAGGATCCGCCATTATGCTCTCTCCCGGGCCCGGCAGTTTTCATCACGCTTGCTTTAGGGAGCGGAAAACGTTCATTATGCTTCTTTCAGGGCTAATCTCCCTCATCCCAGACTATTTACTTTCAATTTCGAAGTGTTCCGAAGCCTCATTTTCTTTTCATACGGCGCTTCGTTTTCTTTTCCCCTTCCTTTTCTTTCTCTTTGCTCTCTCTCTCTCTCTCTCTCTCTCTCTCTCTCTCTCTCTCTCTCTCTCAATTTTGCTTCTTGTCTTGAAAGTTGCTATATATTATTTTTTTTAGTTTCGTCGAAGTCTGTGCGTTATAAATAGTACGATGAGTAGCAGAGAGAGAGAGAGAGAGAGAGAGAGAGAGAGAGAGAGAGAGAGAGAGAGAGAGAGAGAGAGAGAGAGAGAGAGAACAAAAACAAGTTACACGAGATGAAAGAAAAAAATTACAAAAACATTAAATTTGGTTTGTGAAATGTGAAAAACGAGAGATAGATAGATAGATAGATGAGAGAGAGAGAGAGAGAGAGAGAGAGAGAGAGAGAGAGAGAGAGAGAGAGAGAGAGAGAGAGAGAGAGAGAGAGAGAGAAACGAAAACACGTAACTCAATTTCAAACACAAGAATCATACGTCTTCTCTTATTTTCTCTTCTCGTATCTTTGTTTTCAGACTTCTCCTCGCCTTACCACTCCTTCTGATCACCCTTTCCTCCCTCCTTCTTCTTCTTCTCTCTCCTCCTCCTCCTCCTCCTCCTTTACGGGTGAGGGTCATATACAAGTCTTCTGTTATTCCTCTTCATTATATTTTCTTCCTCACAATATTCTCAAGTTCATTGTAACTCAGCCTACTTGCCCATTCTCGACTTCGTACCGTCTTCACTAAGTGTCGTACTTCTTCAATAACTTCAATAACATCATTCATTTGTTGGTTTTTAGTTTCATATGCATTTTGTTTGGTCTTGCTAATCTTTTTTTTCTCTGTCTGTCTGTCTGTCTGTCTGTCTGTTTGTCTGTCTTCTCTCTCTCTGTCTCCTTGTTCATCATCAGTATCATCATTATCTTCTTCGTTTCCTATCTATCTTCCTACTACTTTTCTTTCTTGTTTTTGTTATCGTTTTTCTTCTCTTTGCTCTTCTATCAATATCCTTTTCTCCCCAATGCCCTTCTTCTTCTTCTTCTTCTTCTTCTTCTTCTTCTTCTTCTTCTTCTTCTCTTCTTCTTCTTCTTCTTCTTCTCCTCCTCCTCCTCCTCCTCCTCCTCCTCCTCCATCATCCCACGTAATCACCTTTCTCTTAACTGCTATATCCAATTAGTACCTTTTTCCCTCCTTACGAGATTTCCCCTCAGTTCCTCCTCTTTCCTCCACATTCTTTCCCTATGCAATTTTTTTCCCCTCACTACGCCTTCTCTCACTTTTATTGATATTTTTTTCCACTTCTCTTCTGCGTATATTAGTTCTTTTTTTCCCCTCTTTGCTTTCCTTCTGGTGTGTGATAAAAGTGTTTCCTCTTTTTTCCTCACATAGACGTGCGTGTTTGTTTGTATTTTTATAGCTTTTGATGTTTTTTTTTCCTTTCTTTCCTTGAGTCGTATGTTAGTTTAATTTTTCCTTTTGTGAAATCTTACCACCACACATAGGATCGCTTTTTTTTTTTCCCTCTCTATCTTCATTTATTTTATTTTATTTTATTTTATTTTTTTACAAACTCTCTCTCTCTCTATCATATTAATGCCTCGTTTTATTATTTTTCTCTTTATTTCTTCAGTTCTTTTTCTTTACACGTACATTTTTCTTTGTCTTATTCCTTATTTTCCTTTTTTTTTCCTCTAGTATCTTTTTATTTTGTCCTTTTAGCTTTCTTAGTTTTTCCTACATGGTTATATTTACTTCTCTATTTATTTCCTTTTTTCCCTTCGTGATTTCTTAACTTTATTCCATTTAGCATCATTTTTTCCACATCTCGGTTACGTTTCCTTCTCTATTTTTCCCCTTTTTCCTTCTATTTCATTTGCCTTATGTTTAGGTACTTTTTCCCATCGTGATGTCATACTAGTAATGCTACAAATGTTTTCCTTCCTTTTAATTTCCAGACCATTTCTCTCTCCCTCCATTAGTTTGTTTCCTCCCATCTCCATCTACCTACCTTATTACCCTTAAGTACCTTTTGTTTCCACCACAACACTCGTTCTTTTAATGCTCCTCATATTTTTCTTTCCATAGTTTCCAGTTCACTTTTTTCCCAATTCTTTTTTGTTTCCTTCCACCTTCCTTTATCTTTTTTTTTTATTTCCCCTAATCACCTCCTTTGTACTGTAGCTGTAATATAATTTAGTGTATATTTTTTACCTCATTTATTTCCTCTCTTTTTTCCTCCTGTAGAAAGCCATTTTCCTCAACTTTTATTTCTCTTAAGTACTTTGTTCTCACCACATCATTTGAACTTCTACTGAAAAAAAAAAAAAAAAATGTTCGTTTCTTTTCAACGCCTCAATTATTTTCCCTCTTGTTTCCTCCTTCAGGATGACATAATCATCTTCATTCATTTCTCTTCAGTGCCTTTTCTTTCCCATCACCTCACATGTCCTTTAGTTTCCCTTCAAAAATGCTACCTTTCTTTTTCCTAGTATTTTATCTTTTTCCTTCTGACACTTCAATCATTTCCCTGCTGTTTTCTCCTGCAGAAAAGCTTACCTCAGGCTGACAGTTGGGTTTCCTCCCATTAACACGCCGCTGCAGTGCTGGCGAGGACACTGTGCGGCGTTTGGAGTGTAGCGGCGGAGGAGCAGCAGAGGCCCCTTCTTTGTTTCCCCCGAGGACAGGTGACTGCTCCGCGCTGAGACACTCCGACACTCCCCCGAGCTTGGAGTCCTTTGGGGCAGGGGAGAAGGAAGGTAAGAGGAAAGTAAGTCAGGTGCCAGAGGGAAGAAGAAAAGGAACAGAGAGGGAGTGAGTGAGTGAGTGAGTGAGTGAGCGAGTGAGTGAGTGAAAAAGGGAGGAAATTTGGTTGAATGAGTTATCCTTCACCATAGATAACAAAGACTTTTTTTTCTTTAAGTTTTAGAAGTTTTTTTTTTTCGTTTTTACTTGCTTAAAAATTTTGCATGTTTATCTAAAAACAAGAGAGAGAGAAAAAAAAAGATAGGAAACGAAAAGAGCGAGACTGCAGAAAAAGCTTAAAGGCATATGAATAGTAAGAAGAAAGAGAAGAGAAATGGAGAGGACATATGAGGAGAAAGAGAAGAGGAGCCGCAAAGCTTGAAACGGGAAAGGAAAGCGAACAAAGAGAGGGAGATGAGAGGAGACGCGAGAGAGTAAGGGATAAGAAGAGATAAGGAGAGATAATGAGGAGAGGACTGAAAGGATAAGAGGAGAAAGGAAAGAAGAAATGGAAGGTGACAATAAGATAAAGGAATAATAGTAAAGAAGAAAGAGGAGGAGGAGGAGGAGGAGGAGGAGGAGGAGGAGGAAGGAGAAATGGTGGGGAATAATGAGAGAGAGAGAGAGAGAGAGAGAGAGAGAGAGAGAGAGAGAGAGAGAGAGAGAGAGAGAGAGAGAGAGAGAGAGAGAGAGCGGAAAGAGCTCGTAAAAACACCAAAAGACAAACGTAACATCACTTACCCATATCCTCTCTCTCTCTCTCTCTCTCTCTCTCTCTCTCTATAACACTGGCAGGAAAACATAGATAAAAATAAGATCTGTCTTGTCCTTTCTAACTCTCCTTAAAAAAATATAAAATACAGGGAATTATGTAAAAGAACACAACACGACAGAAGAAGAAGAAGAAGAGGAAGAAGAGGGTGATGGTGGTGGTATTGGAAGAAGCAAGGGGCAAAAAAACAACTTAAGGAGACTCGTACATGCTGCCAACTCTAGGAAAACAGCGATAGAACATGCCGAAAAGCAGGGAAGGGGTTAAGAGAGGCGTTAAGTCTTACCTGATGGGGAGTTACATGGAGCAAAGCACGGGACCGCACCCTCCTTAAAGAGTCAGGCTCCTCGGGCACATCTCCCAGCACCACGTTGACCAGCGCGTACTCCATCAGGGAGAAGAACACGAAGACGGTGCAAGAAGACATAAACACGTCGATAGCCTGAGGGAGGAAAAGTAAAGGAGATCTATATTCTCAAACACATTCACACGACGCACCTCCATTTTCAGAAGGCTCTAATTGAAGTCATACATGTTTTTAAGTATGTTTTTTACAGTTCGAGTGACAAGATAACAAGACTTCATTATTATTAACAAGAGAAATAGTCTTTGAAACCCGGCTAGTCGTCTTTGTGGCCTTTGAACACAGTCTTAGTGAAAGAAAAAAAGCGTTTGTGAGGACGGAGCGGAGTAAGGGTATAGAGTGAGGTAATGTGAGAGGGCCAGCTGAAAAGTACGCAGTAAAGGAAGGTAGTGAAGGGAAATTAGTGGTAGTAAAGTGGAGAGTAGTAAAAGTGAGTGATGAAACGAAGTGACGTGAAATGAGCTGAAGGGGAAGCAGTAAAAAAAAAAAAAAATGCAAAAAGTTTCAAAGTAAAAAGTGTGAATGTTGAGACAAAAAAAGGCTTGGTAGTAAATATGGAAAGTGGAAATTAGTACAAAAAGAGAGAGAGAGAGAGAGAGAGAGAGAGAGAGAGAGAGAGAGAGAGAGAGAGAGAGAGAGAGAGAGAGAGAGAGAGAGAGAGAGAGAGAGAGAGAGAGAGAGAGAGAGAGAGAGAGAGAGAGAGAGACACACACACACACACACACACACACACACACACACACACACACACACACACACACACACACACACACACAGTCACATAAATAAGGGAAGAAGGGATGCAAGGGAAAGGCAGGCAGGAAGGAAGGAAGGAAGGGGAGATGAATGAGAAGAAGTGGTGGAGGAGCAGGAGGGGCAAAGAAGGAGCGAGAAAGGAAGATGGATGGACGAGAAAAGCGTGTAAGGTTTTAAGGTGAGAGAGAGAGAGAGAGAGAGAGAGAGCACACACACACACACACACACACACACACACACACACACACACACACACACACACACACACACACACACACACACACACACACACACACACGCACACACCTTGATGTAGGACACAGGCGGCAAGGACTTCTGTGAGTTGGCGTGCTGGGTGGACAGAGTGAGGAGAGAGGTGACGCCCAGGGTGACACGCGCCGGGACAGCCTCGGGTCTGATCCAGAAACTGATCCAGGACATGATGACAATGAGACAGGTGGGAATGTACGTGTGGAACAAATAGTACCCCAGGCGCCGTTTAAATGTGAACACGATCTCCAGGCACGTGAAGTTACCTGTAATTAAGAAAGTTACCTGATTCTACCTGTCGATTAAAGTACATATGCCTTATGGTAGTAACAATAACACTTGGTTACCTGTAATTATGAAAGTATCACCTGTTTATACCTTCTAATTAGGTACATATGCCTTATTACCTTGTTTTGATTATATAGTAATAGTAATAGCACGTGGTCACCTGTTTCTACCTGTTAACTAAGTACACCTGCCTTTTTACCTTGCTTTTAGATAGTTTGTTTTGATTATACGTAAAATGTAAGAGCACGTGGTTACCTGTTATTAAGAAAGTTACCTGTTCCTACCTTTTAATTAAGTACACATGCATTATTCCATTGTTTTGATTATAGGTAGTTAGTTTTAGTTCTTCCTTTATGTAAGAGGAGAAAACTGACCTAGGGCTACAAAAAAAAGTAGAAAATAAAAAAAAATAATAGAAAAAGGCCCAGTTAGTTTCCAGTTCCCGTGTTGCTTCGAGAGAGTTCGCCAGAAGAAAGTGGTAAATGTCTTGAAACTTTCCTAATAGATGAATTCAGATCATAGAAAGATGGAAATACAGAAGCAGGTAGTGAGTTCCAGAGCTTATGGTATTACTAAAAGAAGCATCTGTTGAGGGTCAATTCTATACACAGGCACCTGCAATCAAGAGAAAGTTACCTGTTCTTACCTGTTAAATTACCAAATGTGTGTTAAATTAATAATATTCGAAGCATCTCAGAAGAAGAAGAAGAAGAAGAAGAAGAAGAAGAAGAAGAAGAAGAAGAAGAAGAAGAAGAAGAGAGAAGAGAGAAGAAGAGAAGAGAAGAAGAAGAAGAAGAAGAAGAAGAAGAAGAAGAAGAAGAAGAAGAAGAAGAAGAAGAAGAAGAAGAAGAAGAAGAAGAAGAAGAAGAAGAAGAAGAAGAAGAAGAAGAAGAAGAAGAAGAAGAAGAAGAAGAAGAAGAAGATAGAAGAAGAGAAAGAAGTGGTCCAATACATAAATTTTCCCACATTCCATTTCTTTTTTATTTCTTTCCCGTCATCATATATACACATTTTTCTCCGTTTCGCGTGCGCACTTCACACACACACACACACACACACACACACACACACACACACACACACACACACACACACACACACACACACACACACACAGAACAATATCAGTTATGAGTGTGGTCGTCTGTCTTTGAAGATGATGTTCTCTCTCTCTCTCTCTCTCTCTCTCTCTCTCTCTCTCTCTCTCTCTCTCTCTCTCTCTCTCTCTCTCAAAGCGCGTTGCTCAAAAGGACGTGACGTTCAAGGCTGGACTTTTAATCTTTTTTTCCTGTAGAAGTATCAAACTTTTTCCCTTTACATCTTGTTTGAAGGGAGACGAATAACTCATGTAGTGTGTGTGTGTGTGTGTGTGTGTGTGTGTGTGTGTGTGTGTGTGTGTGTGTGTGTGTGTGTGTGTGTGTGTTGGGGATACAAGTGGGGCTGGGAAACCTTCTTCTGGGAACCGTCAATTTTCTTTCAAAAACATTATAGTAAAAAAAAAAAAAAAAAAAAAAAAAAAGAGGCGGAGACACTGACTTACTTTAGGTTTGATTTTTTTTTTATTACATTCTTTTACTAATTTTTTTCTTATTCAAACTAAAAAAAAAAAAAAACAAAAGTAAGTACGTATTCCTCCTCCTCTTCCTCCTCCTTCTTCTTCAGCTCACTTACTCTATATACCATTTTTTATTCAAGTCTCATTAACGACTTTTACATTACCTTAAAAGACTCTACGGTACAGGAATTCGAAAAGAGAAAAGTAGAATTACGTATTCCCTCTCCCTCACCTTCTCCTTCCTCTCCTCGTCTTCCTCTTCCTCCTCCTCTAACTAGTACATCTTTGTGATTTGAGTCCTTCCAGGTAAAGACTTCAGATGTACTCGTAAATTAACGCAGGTAAATGAGAGACAAATACCTTAATGATGCTTAATTACTCTGGCAGCAGGTGAGAGAGAGAGAGAGAGAGAGAGAGAGAGAGAGAGAGAGAGAGAGAGAGAGAGAGAGAGAGAGAGAGAGAGAGAGAGAGAGAGAGAGAGAGAGAGAGCTGGGGATAGACAAAGAAACAGGTGAGCTGGGAGAGAAACGGTGAAAAGAGAGGGAGACGAAGAAAGGTGGAAAATGGAAAAAGGGAAAGAAAAATCGAAAGGCAGGAAGAAGGGAAAAATGGGAGAGTGGCAAAAGAGGAATGAGGTAAGGGAAGTGTGGAGGAGAGGAAGGAGAGGAAAAGTGGAGGGTGGAAGGGAGCATAGACGTGCTTAACAATACAGGCTGATTGGCAGAAGAGTCGGAGAAGGAAGGAAGGAATGGAGGAAAGATTGAAGGACGGAAAGTGAATTGAATATACAGAAAAAAAAAAAAAGGGAAGCAAGAAGGTGAAGATATGTATAGATAAGAATAAAATAAATGACATGAACAGATCGAATGATAGAGACAGATAGATAGATATAGAGATAGAGAGATAAACAGCTAGATAGATATGAATAGACAAACAGCTAAACAGGTAGATAAATAGATAGGAAAGATAGGTAGAAAGAGAGGTAGACAAACATCAAAAGAAATATAGGTAGAGAGATAGATAAATAAATAAATCGATAGGCAGACATATAGATAGTGTGAAGTAAGGCAATGGATATGAATGAAAAGACACATTAATAGAAAAATAACGAAATAAAAGAGATAAGAATAAAAAATGATATATGAACAGATCGAAAGATAGCCAGACATATAGATAGATATAGATATAGACAGACAGATAGATAGATATATAAATAAAGAGATAGCTAGAGAGATAGAAAGATTAATAAACAGACAGACAGCTAAATAGATAGATAGACATAGATAGAAACAAAAGGTAGACAAACATAGAAAGAAACATAGATAGATAGATAGATAGAAAGATAGATAAATAAATCGATAGACAGACATATAGATAGTGTGAGGTAAAGCAATGGAGATGAATAAAGAAATAATGGAAAAATAATGAACTAAAAGAATACAAGAATAGAAAAGAATGAAAGAAAGATTCGACTGTCATTCACAAAGAAACTCATAAGCACTGAATAAAAATGTCACACAAACACACGAAAGATTAATAAGCAAAGTGCAATGAGGTGAAAGAAATCAAACACATATGAAAAAATGTAAAGAGAAAAAGAGAAATTAACAACAAGACACAAAGAGAAGCGAAGAGAGAGAGAGAGAGACAGAGAGACGAAAAACAAAATAACATCAAGTCAACGAACTAGAATAGAAAAAAAGGGAGAGGGAAAAAGAGACATAAAACAATAAACCAAGGGAAGCAACAAACTGATACGCGATAAAACAAGGAAGAGAGGAAGAGGATGAAAAGAATGAGGAACAAGACAGGGAGGAGAGTTAATAGCAATAACAATGATGAAGGAGGTGAAGGGAGACCATGAATAAAGTGGAGATGAGAGAATGTGACAGAAACGAAGAAAAATGGAGACAAATATAGACAAGGAGAAGAGAAGAGAGAAACGGGAGAGATAATTATAAAGGGGAAGAAGAAAAAACAAAATTACAAGAATGTTGGAGTAAAGGACACGAGAGAGAGAGAGAGAGAGAGAGAGAGAGAGAGAGAGAGAGAGAGAGAGAGAGAGAGAGAGAGAGAGAGAGAGAGAGAGAGAGAGAGAGAGAGAGAGAGATACTCCAGTGAATGTACCATCTTGTGTACCCATAAAAATTGCTCTCTCTCTCTCTCTCTCTCTTCTTATCTTCATTTCTATCTAGCAAATTCCTTATCTTTCATCTAAATTGTTATCCTTTCTTACACTATCCATCAGTCTCTGCAATTATCCTCCTTCTTCCATCTCCCATCTTCTTTCTCTTATTCCTTTCTTTATTACGTCACGTAACTCTCACCATCATCTTCTCCCTCTTTCTCTTCCTCATCATCACCATCCATCCGTCTTCTCGCTTCATTTGAAAACCATCATTATTCTCACTCTCTCTCTCTCTCTCTCTCTCTCTCTCTCTCTCTCTCTCTCTCTCTCTCTCTATCTATCTATCTATCTATCTATCTATCTATTCCTTATAAACAGCCACAAAGGACAACAAGTATGCTGCTGTTTTTTCTTCCTTTGTGTTCCTTCTCTATTTGGGTTTTCCTTTGCAATATTTCATCAAGGTAATAATTCTCCAAGGAACAGTTCGCCATGACAGGGATCAAAAGACATGACTCTGACTTTCTCTCTCTCTCTCTCTCTCTCTCTCTCTCTCTCTCTCTCTCTCTCTCTCTCTCTCTCTCTCTCTCTCTGGCGTCAAGACAAGTAGTAGCTCTCGTGATTATTATTTTTTTCCTTGCGTCTGAATACTGTGTGTGTGTGTGTGTGTGTGTGTGTGTGTGTGTGTGTGTGTGTGTGTGTGTGTGTGTGTGTGTGTGTGTGTGTGTGTGTGTGTGTGTGTGTGTGTGTATTGGTGAGTGGGTGGGTGTGAATTCCCCTGTGATATTTCTCTCTCTCTTTTTTCTCTCTCTCTCTCTCTCTCTCTCTCTCTCTCTCTCTCTCTCTCTCTCTCTCTCTCTCTCTCTCTCTCTCTAGCAAAACACCTGAGATCAAACACACCTGCCGCGCCTTACAATTTTCACCTGTTCTGTCACATCTGCGTTTCTACAGGTAAGCGTGATTAATACTCCCACAAGACCAATTAGTGCACTTTTTTCCCCACCAGGTAACTTGATCTCATTAATCTGCAGTGGCTGGTGATCTGGGCGGAAGATTAATTTCACTTTCTCACTCGCTATTGTTCTTTTAATTATTTTTTTTTATTTTCCAGATATAATGTTGTATTATTGGCGTAATTGAAGGAGAGAAGGTAAATTTTGTCATCAGGTAATCTTCTCCTTGGTGTAATTCGAATCTCTCAGCTTAATTTCAAGACAGGAATATCAAGATGTCTTTGAAATTAAACTACGAAACAGTAAACTTCCTTCCACTTACACTTTTTACCTTTCTCTCTCTCTCTCTCTCTCTCTCTGTGTGTGTGTGTGTGTGTGTGTGTGTGTGTGTGTGTGTGTGTGTGTGTGTGTGTGTGTGTGTGTGTGTGTGTATGTGTGTGTGTGTGTGTCCCTACTATTACATTTCTTTTTCTGAAGCTATTGCCCCGTGACACACATAAAAACAACTGTCTGTATGTTTGTATGACTGGCATTTTTTTTGGACCAGTGAATAGCTTTAAACCTTTATTTCATTCTTGTATTTGAAAGAGGTAAATTATTATTCATTTCGGAGCCTCATTGCATGACTTGATTGTATTTTGATTGCATTGCTTCACTTGGACAATCTCATTCTTGTATTTCGTAAAGGTAAGTCAATTCTCTTCGAAATCTAATTGTAGTTGTAACTCTATTTTGTACTGAGCGAATTACTGTTTTATTTGGACTCAATCTTATCTGCTGCATTACGGAGGGGTGTGTTTTGTTTTTCTAGAAGCTAAACTCAAGATATAATTGCACTCGTAACAATTTCTCGCTTGGAAGGAGAGAATGATTGTCAGAAATGTGAGAGCTGGGATGAGAAACGTGTAAAGTGATTGGATATGTATTAACATAAAATTATCATCCTGTTATTGTCAGCTCTGAAATTGCCTGACGTTCTTCCTGTCTTCCATGCTACGCTTCCTTTTTATCTCAGGCTTTGAAGAGAGAGCTGCATGTACTAAGGTATCTATAAGGCTTTTAACCACTTCAGTACCGTAACACGCTTTCATATTCATTCTGCTTACTATTTGGCAATTTTATATAGCTTTATATGTTTGGATTAGAATAGTAAAGACTGGCCATTAATCTTTTGATCTCCATAGACCCCTCCTAGTGCAAAAAAAATCGTCGAATCATCCCCAAAATTAAGATAAAATGCGTCTCAGTATTAAGGGGTTTAGGGTAAAAAAGTAACTGCGATGGCGAACATGTTTGACCTGACTTAGTGAGACGTGAATAGTAAACTTTACTGAAGGTTTTTAAAGTAGCAATGAGAGTAAGTCTGCCTGATCTGCCTTAATGTACACGTATTTGATATGTACATGAAACGTCTACCTCAATGCTTTCAAAAGTGGTTCCCGGACTAAATATGACTCGTCTACTTTAATGTGTGAGTTAGGAGAGATGAACTGCAAAGTCAGCGTACATCAAGGCTTTCAAAGTGGTTCGCGGAGTAAATATGCCTCGTCTCCTTTAATGTGTGAGTTAAGAGATATGAATTGCAAAGTCCACCAACGTCAAGATTTTCAAAGTGGCTGCCAGAGTAAACACACCTGTCTTAACGAGTGTAAATGCAAGTGAAATGTCTACTTCAAGGCTTTCAAAGAGGCTGCCCGGGATAAACACGACCTGATCAGTCCTATAGTGAAAGTTAGTGACGTGAATTACAAAGACTACCTGAGTTAAGGCTTTCAAAGTGACTCAGGGGATAAACATGCCTGACCTACTTCAACGTGCGTGTCATTACAGGAGAGCCTTGCCAGAGCTGGAAAAGAAAGTTGCAGCGAAGTTAGTGGGAATTTAGTAGCTAAAATTAAAAGTGTAGACGGCATGTGAAAAGTTTGGAAAAGTTATTGTTGTTGATTTTTTCCTTTTCTTTTAACCCTCACAGAGTTTTAATTTCGTTACCTCCAGGTGGCGAAATTTACCTGGGAGAGTTAATTAGGGAGCGAGGTAACAGCAGGCAGGTGTGTTCCCCCTTAAAGAAAACGAGTGACAGAGAGGTGGAGGCTGAGAGAGAGAGAGAGAGAGAGAGAGAGAGAGAGAGAGAGAGAGAGAGAGAGAGAGAGAGAGAGAGAGAGAGAGAGAGAGAGAGAGAGAGAGAGAGAGAGAGAGAGAGAGAGAGAGAGAGAGAGAGAGAGAGAGAGAGAGACGTTTTCCTTGTTTCCTATTTTGCTTTTTGTTTTATTTTTCCTTCCTATAAATCATGTTTTCTTGCACTGTCCACACTCCTCCTCCTCCTCCTCTCCTTTTTTCTTCTTCTTCATTATCTTCTTCTTCCTCCTCCTCCTCCTCGTCCTCCTCCTCTTCTTCTTCTTCTTCTTCTTCTTCTTCTTCTTCTTCTTCTTCTTCTTCTTCTTCTTCTTCTTCCTCCTCTTCGAATTCTGATGTTTTCTTCCACTGCCCAGCTCCTCCATCAAGGTTTCATCCTCCTCCTCCTCCTCCTCCTCCCAGCCAACACAGGTCTATTGTTACTCCTTCCTCCTCCTCCTCCTCCTCTTCCTCCTCCTCCTCCCTTCCGTCAGTCATTACCTCCCCTCCTACCTTGTCAATCCTCCCCCCACCACACCTCTTTCTCCTCTCCTCCTCTCCCTCATAACTCTCCATGTATCTTCACAAACAACACCCCATCGCCTCTCTCTCTCTCTCTCTCTCTCTCTCTCTCTCTCTCTCTCTACAAACAATACAAATCTTCACTTTGACTGACAATTTTTGGCAAAGTCAGCGAATATGCAAAAGAAAAGGAGGAGGAGGAGGAGGAGGAGGAGGAGGAGGAGGAGGAGGAATTCTTGTTTGGTCACTCCAACAAACTTAACTCTCTCTCTCTCTCTCTCTCTCTCTCTCTCTCTCTCTCTCTCTCTCTCTCTCTCTCTCTCTCTCTCTCTCTCTTTCTCTCTCTGCTATCTTCCTTTCCCCTCTTCCTAGTTTCCATATCTTTCCTGCTGCTTTCCTCCTTCTCTCTCTCTCTCTCTCTCTCTCTCTCTCTCTCTCTCTCTCTCCCCTGTCCTCCTCCTCCTTCTCCTCCTCTAAGATAGAAGCCAGGAGAACATTTTAAAAGGATTAATCGTCTGGGCTTTAAATGGAAATTATTAAAGGAGAATTAAGTTTCCACGGTTACACTAAAATGCCTTTCTTCCCTACGTTCATTTAAACCATTCTCCCTTTCCTCCATCTTCTACCTCTCTTTCTTACATTTTTCTTATTCTTTCTTCCGTTTTTTCTTTCTTCCTCCACCTCCTTCTCTTCCTCTTCTTCTTAGTCGTCCTCGTTGTCGTGTTCTTATTCTTTCTTTCGTTTTCTTTTTCCTCTTGCTCCTCCTCTTCTTCTTCTTCTTCTTTTTAGTCGTCCTCTTTGTCGTGTTCCTCCTCCTCCTCTTCTTCCTCCTCATGGTTGCATATCTTTCTTTTCCCCCATGTTCTCTCGACAACTGCGTCTCTCTCTCTCTCTCTCTCTCTCTCTCTCTCTCTCTCTCTCTCTCTCTCTCTCTCTCTCTCTCTTTCAGAATGATGAGTCCGATCCGTTCTGTTCTAAATACTTTTTTCTTTATTTTCTCTTTTCATTGCATAATATCTTTTTTTTTCAAGTCACTAGCGACGCGACTCACAAAATGAATATATGAATGATGAATGAAGATCTGATACGTGCGAGTGCATGTGCGTGTACGTGCGTGTGTGCGTCTCGAGGGAGCTTTGAGTGGAGGGCTTAAAGTCGCCTTAACCTCCACTTCCTTCACAGCCTCCTCCTCCTCCTCCTCCTCCTCCACCTCATTCATCTCATTTCTCTCTCCACGTGTCTATCCACCCTCCTTCTCCTCCTCCTCCTCCTCCTCCTTCATCTCCTGCTCTTCCACATCCCTTTCCATCTTCCTCTTTCACTGTCCTCCTTCTCCACCTCGCACCTTCCTCCACCTTTCCTATCTCCTCTGCACCACATTTCATCCACCACAAAATGCAGCACAGCCTCCACAATCCACTTTCCATGCCGCATTTCGCTTCAAATCAACCTCCATCTTCGTATCTTCATTTCATATTCAAGTTGTCCTCCTCCTCCTCCTCCTCCTCCTCCTCCTCCTCTTCTTCTTCTTCTATTCCTTCTTCTTCCTCTTCCTCCTCTACCACGATGCCATGTCTACACTTCACAAACTTCACATTTTGACTTGTGCGTGCATTTAAACTCCACATTTACTCTCCACATTTGAGTCATCCACCCCTGCTCCTCCTCTCCCTCCTCCTCCTCCTCCTGTTCCTCCATCTCATCATGCCTTCCTCCTGCAGGTCTCCACTCCCCACCTGAGGCCTCAATTTCTCTTCACAGGCCTCCAGGAACATCTCTCTCTCTCTCTCTCTCTCTCTCTCTCTCTCTCTCTCTCTCTCTCTCTCTCCTCTGGCTCAACGCGCTGCAAGGCCAAGGGCGCCTCACTGCTCTAGGAAAAAGGACTTGATGAAAGACCTGTTTCGAAGTGGCTCAATCCTAGACAGAGGAAGGGAGGACAGGGATAGGAGGAGGAGGGTGAGGGGGGGGATACATGTGGCAGACCTAAAGGAGACTCAAAGAGATGATTTAACCCGAAAAGAAACGTCTTGGCAGTGCAGTCAGCGTGAGCCAAGCACTTCGGAGTTCCGGCTCACGAGGAGGATGGAAAGAAGAGAGAGAGAACGTTTTCAGACTGAGTTACTTCCTAAACGTTATCCATCGGTGTGAGGAAAGGAAGAGTTGAACGTTTCCAAGACTTATCCTTTTAGACTATATCAATCTGAATAGGAAGTAAAGGAGGGCGAGCGAGGTAAAGAATGAACGATTCAGTGCGTAAATATATCAGATGAGAAAGAAAAGAAGAGGAGAACGTTTTGTCGTCAATGAAAACAGAAAGAAAGGAAGAGGAAATTTTTTGTATCAATGAAAAGATAAAGAAAGAGGAAAACGTTTTGGTATTAATGAAGAGAGAAAGAAAGGCAGGGAAAGCAAGAAAACGTTCTTCTAGGTAAAACTTTAAAAATGTTACTAATAAAAGAGGAAAGGAAAGGAAAAAATAATGTGACGACAATTTCCTCCTAAAAACATTACCTTTCAGAAGACGAACAAAACAGAAGAGGGACATTAACAGTTTATAAACACCTATAAGTAGAACATCCGTAGCTACCCACAAGGTGTGGCTCCTCTTGGGTGCGACGTTGCCACTGCTATACCGGTACCTTCTTCAAAGAAAACGGAGTGATGATCGTTCTCTACTTCACTAAAAGAAGTCAGAAGAGACCTGATATGACACATCACCATCCATGTATATGAACTAGCTTAATTTATTTTCGTATATGACAATTATTTATATCATCTACCACTTAATTAAGGTTTCTGAATGTTCTGAGAACGTTTTTTTATAATGCTATGATTACAGGACAGTGAGTAGTTTGTTTTTATTGGAGATTTGGCATAGTCTCACGGCAGACATGGCCAACGCCCTATGGGTAGGTACGGATGAGTTTTAGTTTTTTTTTTTATTTATAACTAATAAGAAAATATGGTATTCGAGTAACTTAAACAAAAGATAAAGAAAAAATAAGAACTTTAATTACTAAGCCGCCTGAACAGCACGATCACTTCTATAACTATCAGATGTACCTTTAGAAATCACACTGTAAACTAACGCCACACTATCTAATTAAATTTCAAAATGATAGCGTTGGTAAAACTGCTCGTAACACAATTTCAGTGATCAAAACGAAAATGTAACTTTACTTTGAGATGAAACTCACTCATGAATCATATCCAACGCTTGAGAGTTAACAAATTGCCGTGTTTAAACAAGGAATTACAGCTCACAAAACAGCCAACGTTCAGTCACGGAGAAGGCACAGCAGACAAAAATGTATCTCTTTCACTGCCAAGGTCATTCATTATTAGCATTCAGACCGCTCGAAAAAAAAAAAAAAAAAGATAGTTCGCACAGACACATATAAAAGGAAAGATATGAAGTTAATTTTGCCTCTTTCAATCTACAGATCCATTCGTTATTTTTTTATGACACATAAATCAGGGAAAGAACACACAACGAAAATACAAAGAAAAGGAAAGAGGAAAAGCCCTTTTAGTATGATAACCGGTTGGACCTTTCTTTATACCTACTTCTATTGCCCTTGGCTGTTGCCCCTCCTACATAAAAGTGTAAGCTATTCACTAAAAGAATGAATTATGGATGGAGAATCTCAAAAAAAAAAAAAAAAAGCACGACCAATTTACTTCCAGATGTGTTTTGGTATAAGAGCAAAAAAAATGTCAAAAAACAGGTAGGCAATTACAAGTGGGAAAAAAAATGTTTGGCAGTGAAAAATACAAAAGAAATACAAAAATACGAAGAGAAAGGAAGCCTAGAAAGATTTCCACACAAAGTTACCCTAGTAAGTGTTATCTATCGATGCGGAAACCATAAAGTGTTATCAAAAGACGATGAGATAAGGGATCAAACACTATTTAGATCACCATAAGAAACACACTTCATGGGAGATTTACGAGGAAACTTTTGAGGGAGACTTTTCCTTTCCTTTACTTTTCTTGCAAGAGGAGGAGGAGGAGGAGGAGGAGGAGGAGGAGGTAAAGTGAAGGAAATATGTCCGGGTTGTGAGTGTCCAACGAGGAACAGTTTGGGAAATAATTGATGTGAGTTGCAAATTTAAAGAAAGCTTGAGGATAGTGATAAATTTTTGCTTCCAGAGAGAGAGAGAGAGAGAGAGAGAGAGAGAGAGAGAGAGAGAGAGAGAGAGAGAGAGAGAGAGAGAGAGAGAGAGAGAGAGAGAGAGAGAGAGAGAGAGAGAGAGTTTTAAAATATGCCAGAGAGCCAGAATGTACATAAAACTTGAAAATGGAAGAGCAAGATGATCCCTCTGGAGACAGTCATTCAAAAGAAAGAAAAGAGAGAGAGAGAGAGAGAGAGAGAGAGAGAGAGAGAGAGAGAGAGAGAGAGAGAGAGAGAGAGAGAGAGAGAGAGAGAGAGAGAGAGAGAGAGAGAGAGAGAGAGAACGAAAAAAAGAAGACAGGAACATTTTACCTGACTACAAAATGAGGTTAGTGAATTACGTAAATGTCAAGTTATAAAAAATCTAATTATTGTCTGGATGTCACTACTTTCCAACTCCTCAAAAAAAGAGGCAAGAAGTAAACTCCATCCGTGGTTTCTATTGTGTTGCAAGGAGAGACTGACGCAGGTAAATAAATACAGTAAATATGCAAAAAGGAAATAGACAAAAGCACGAGTGAAATGGAACAATAAATCACTTGAAACAGGATATAAATTAGTAAAATCATATCAAAGAAAACTAAACGTAAATAAAAAAAATACATGAAATGATAAATTAAAATTAATGTGATCAATACTAAAACAAATACAATAAGATGAGATAACTTAAAACAAACTAAACTAAATAAAAAAAAAATAATGAAACAAACCACTCAATACTACATCTCACAATACCAAAGAGAAAGAAATAAATCTAAATTGAACAAATGTAACCAAACGAAACATCACTTGACGGTTCGAAGCAACAAACTGAGTCTCATAAACTTGTCAAGATCACCATGAAAAATGACAACATTTACAGCCACTTTGACCGCATTACAAACGTGACCTGTGCCGGGACAGGTAAGAAGAGCACGTGACCTGGTTATTCAAGTGACCCAAGATGACCTGAAGAGACACTGACCTTGAAAAACTAACCATTCGAGAGAATACTTGATCTTCTACGTAAGAAAAAAGATAACTGTTTATTTCACCTGTGGAGATTAAATTATCTGCAATATGTATGTGGGAGGTCTCTTATCAGGAATACACACCTGAAGAGAAGTGATCGTGTTGCCTTTGCTTAAAAATCTAATCAAATATAACAACTGACTGACTGAGTGGCGGTTGACCTGATTGATTGACTGAATGAATGACTGAGTGACGGCTTAACTGACAGAATGACTAGCTGACTGATAAGTATGTTTGCCACTAACTGATTGACTGACTGTTTGATAGATTAGTTCATTGACAGACTGTTTATTAGACCGTCTCATTAATTTATTGATTGATAAAATGTATGATTGATGGACTGACTGATGAATTGACTGATAAACTAAATGACAAATATATTGACATATAGAATGAATGAAGAGAACAAAGGAGAGGGAGATCTGACAACAACAAAGAGATTAAAAGGACTTGAGGAATGTAAGGGAAGGAAACGAGGCAATTCGTAAACACAATGAATGACCAATAAACAAACCACTCCAATGACAAACAATTAGAATGAATAAACTATAAACCGACTGAGAGATCAACAAAAGGAGAAGCAAACACACGACCCACCCTGACCAAACAATAAACAACACATCAGACCAATCGGAAATCCAACAGCCCACCTGAGTGTCCCCCCTAACAACCCTGAAAGACTAACTAACTAACTAACGTCACTACATGGGAGACTAACTGAGCGTCCCACCTGTGGAATACACCTGAGTGCAGTCTCCCGTGAACTTCTTAACGAGGTCCAGCTGTGGGAGTTCGATGTTCTTGTCCACCACCAGAGGGACTTCAGGCTCCCAGATGAAGACCAGGTCATCCGTGGTGTGCGAGACTGAAGGGAGAGATAGAAAGAGACATTAGAGTACGAGAGATAAGTGGCTGTCAATAATTAAGCGTGTATAACGAAGGAAAGAAATAGAATAGGATAGACGATCCATAAGTAAGTAAAAGTGAGAGTAACAATGCGACTAGATATAAAGAACAGAGAAAACTGAGAGATTGAGATATTAAAGGAAGAAATATTAATGACTGTCAGTAAGTAAGCGTGTATAACGAACAAAGACAGAGTGGGAAAGACGACCCATGGGTGTTAAAAAAATGGAAAAACGAGAAATTGAGACATTAAAGAAAGAAATATCAGTCAATAGGTAAGCGTGTATAACGAAGGAAAGAAAATATATTACAGTGGGAACGATGATCCGTGCGTCAATAAGCAAGTAAATGCGGAAGTAACAAAATATTACACATGAGAAAAAGGGAAAACGAGAGATAGAAACACTGGAGGAAGAAATATCAGCGACTATCAATAGGTGACCGTGTATAGCGAAGGAAAAAATATATTAGTGAGAAAGACAATCCATCTGACAAGCAAGTAAATGTGGAAGTAACGGAGGCATTAAACATGAAAAAGGGGGAAAAAGAGAGACAGGAGCATTGGAGGAAGAAGAAATATCGATGACTATCAATAAGTAACCGTGTATAACGCAGGAAAGACGATTCATGTGAGGCAATAAGTAAATGTGAGACGAACAAAGGGATTAGACATGAAAAAAAAAAAAGAGATAGAGATAGAGACATTGGAGGAAGCAAGATAAGTGGCTCTCAATATATAAGCATGTATAAAGAAGGAAAGAAATATATTAGACTGAGAAAGGAGTCTAATAAGGATCTAAAGGAAGGAAAGATACATTAAAGGAGAGAAGATGCACTAGTGTCAATAAGTAAGAAAATGAGAATGTAACAAAAGGATTAAACACGATAAAGGAGATTAGATAATATGAGAGAGAGAGAGAGAGAGAGAGAGAGAGAGAGAGAGAGAGAGAGAGAGAGAGAGAGAGAGAGAGAGAATACATTACACTCAATAAGTAAGTAAATTTGAATAAAATGAGGAAATTAAAGATGAGGAAGAGAAATACTGGTAATAAAACTCTACAGGGACACATGAAAGAGTTATAGTGGGAAAAAAGATTAATGTGTCGTTCAGTGAGTAAATGTGAATGCATTAGAGATGATAAAGTGGTACATGGAATTGATACCTAGAGTGAACATGGAAACGCAGACACTAGGGAGCAAGAAATTAGAGAAGATACACGAGACTAGGAAAGTTAATGTAAAGGATGAATTGAAGTATGATAAACGTGTTGAAGTAAAGGAAATGGATGAAATGGAAGGTTAGGAAGGAAGGGCGATGCTAAAGACAAGAAAGGAAGGTTGGAGAGTATTTGAAAAGGGTGAAAGACAGACGATAAACAAATAATGAAGTTAAGGTGTATTTTAAAAAGATAAGGTAGAGATGACACGAAATTTGAAAGCCAGGAGAAAGAAAAGAAAGATACGAAGAGTATGTAAAAATGAATGAAAGAGAGTGAAAGAAAGAAAAGACTGGGAAAAGACAAATATTGAAGTTTAGTTGTATTTTAAAAGATTAAGTAAAGATGACACAAGATTTGAAAGCCAGGAAAAGGAAAAAGAAAAATAGGAATGAAAGAGAGGGAAATTAAGGGAATGAAACGAGGTGAGTGGAGAGAAAAATGAAGAATAAGAATAGATACCAAAAGAGAAATAATGGACGAAGACTAATAAAATGAAAGATGAAAGAAAAAGAATAATCAAAAGGAAATGGGAGAGAGAATTAAAGAAGCGAAACGAAGTAAATAGAGTAAAAAAATATAAAAAATGAAAATTGAAAGGGAAAAGAGTAAATAATAAGGAGCAAAAATTGATAGACAGAGAAAATGTTATGTTGAAAAAAAAAAAAAAAAAAAAAGGCGATATTTTGAGGTAAACTTTGGGAAACGAGACAAAGGAAGAAATAAAACAGAGAATCAGAGAATAGGATTACAAGGAGGTGAGGAATGCAAAGGAAGGAAACAAGGCGATTAGAGGCGCAGGGACAAACAAATCACAGAGCAGTGTGGAGATAAGGGAAGGAAGATGGAGAAGAACAGAAACACTGGAATATGAAGCATGGAAGAGAGTGGGAAGGAGAGCAAAAGGAGAATAAAAGGAAAAGAGAATAGAAAAGAAAAAAATGGGTAAAAAAGAAAGGAAAAGTTGAAAGAAAGGAAGATAAATGTGAAAGGAAAGGAAAGCAAAGAAGAAAGAATGATTAATGAGATTGTTAGAAAGCAAAATTTTAAAAAGACATAAAAACAAATGAGTGTATAACGAGTTTAGGAGATAACGACATAACGTATTCTCTCTCTCTCTCTCTCTCTCTCTCTCTCTCTCTCTCTCTCTCTCTCTCTCTAACACACGTCAGACAATTGATGATATTCTGTTTCCTCCTCCTCCTCCTCCTCCTCCTCCTCCTCCTCCTCCTCCTCCTCCTCCTCCTCCTCCTCCTCCTCCTCCTCTTCCTCCTCCTCCTCTCTCCTCCTCCTCCTCCTCCTCCTCCTCTTCCTCCTCCTCCTTCTCCTCTTCCTCCTCTTCCTCCTCCTCCTCCTTCTCTTCCTCCTCCTCCTCCTCCTATTACAAACACACCCTTCTTCCACAATGCTCTCTCTCTCTCTCTCTCTCTCTCTCTCTCTCTCTCTCTCTTATCATCTGCCTGCCAAATTATCTCCTCCTCCTCCTCTTCCTTCTATCTATCACCATCTCCTCCCTCTTTCTCTATCAGCGCTGTTCTTCTTAGTGATTGTTGAAAGTAAAAATGGAAAAAGATGGAAATAGAGAGAAAAAAGGACATAGCAACAATAACAATGATAGAAATGATGATGATGATGATGATGATGATGATGATGATGATGATGATGATGATGATAATGATTATAATAACAATAATCATAATCATAATAATAATAATAATAATAATAATAATAATAATAATGATGATAATAATAACAATAAAAAAATAAAAAAATAATAATGATAATCATAGTGGTTGAAGAGAGAGAGAGAGAGAGAGAGAGAGAGAGAGAGAGAGAGAGAGAGAGAGAGAGAGAGAGAGAGAGAGAGAGAGAGAGAGAGAGAGAGAGAGAGAGAGAGAGAGAGAGTGAAAATGTGAAAATAAAATTAAGCAAATTCTGATTATAGAAAATTCCATTCTCTCTCTCTCTCTCTCTCTCTCTCTCTCTCTCTCTCTCTCTCTCCCCTTGCTCCTTCATTTCCTTGATCACCTTCTCGTTTGCCTCTTCCTCCTCCCCTCTCCCCTCCTGCTGCACCACCACCACCACCACCACTACCACCTCCTCCTCCTCCTCCTCCTCCTAATTCCAGTTGTTAATGTAGGTCAGAGTCACGATCACGGGCACTTGACACACACACACACACACACACACACACACACACACACACACACACACACACACACACACACACACACACACACACACATATCCATCTCAGTCTCTTTCTAAGCTACACAAAATTTTTATGTATTTTTCAGTTTCTTTTTTCCTTTTTATATTCCGTTTCTTCTTTCCATTTAAGCTCACGAGGGGAAATAAGGTAAAGGAACGATTTTTTCCCCTTACTCTTTCCCTACCAGCTGAAACTGATTGACTTAACATTCCTAGCTTGCTATTTCCCCTTTTCCTCCCTCAGATTCCCTCACTTTTTCCCTTTTTCCTCAACGCTGAGTCTGAAATATGCTGAGAGAGAGAGAGAGAGAGAGAGAGAGAGAGAGAGAGAGAGAGAGAGAGAGAGAGAGATAGAGTTGTCAATTTACCTACGCAGTCGTATTCTAATAAGATAATCATCAAACTTTCTCTCTCTCTCTCTCTCTCTCTCTCTCTCTCTCTCTCTCTCTCTCTCTCTCTCTCTCTCTCAAACACCTGTCGTCCAATACCTCCGTCCTTCACTTAGTTTCCCTTTAAGTCGCTATTTCTTTCTTTTCTTCTCCTTTCCTTTTTTTCTTCTCCTTTTCTCTCCTTCTTAACCCTTAATAGTCAACTTCATTTCTTGCTAATTAACTCTTGACCCCCTCCTTCCTTCCTTCCTTCCTTCCTTCCTTCTTTCCTTTTCGTTCCTTTCTCTTTTCTCTCAATCTTCTTATTCCAAACACTTACAATTCTTTTAACGTTTCCTTTTAAATCTCTCGTTTCTTCTTTCTCTTTCCTTCATTTCTGTCCCTTTCTCTCTCTTTTTTCCTTTTCTTTCCTCTTCTCTCTTTTCTCTCTTCCTATTCCGGACATTTAGTTTCTGATTCATTTAGCCTTTTCCTTTAAAACCTCTACATATTTCTCTCCCCTTCCTTCCTTTCTGTCTCTTTCTCTCTCGTCTTTCCTTCTTCCCCTTTCCTTATCTCCCTCTCCCTATTCATAATAATACCCATACCATTTTTTTTAGTTCTTCCTTTATACCATTCCCTCCTATACTCTTCCCCTATTCTCTCCCTTTATCTTCCTCTCTTCCCCTCTAATTGCCATACTTGATATAAATTTCCCCACATAGAAACCAGTGTTGACATGATCTAACTCGAAGTAACTTTCCTAATCGGTGCTCACATCCGGCAGTAGTTTTCACCCTTTGCAAAGTTCGAGATCTTGAGGAGAATTAGGGAGGAGTGAAAGCTGCCAACGGTACGCCCCCAGCCTTGAGTCCCCGATAGCAAGACTTCTGAATGGTGTGCGAGGGAGAGGGAGAGGGAGAAGGGGTGGAATTGAAGGAGGAAAGGAGAGGAAAGCAGGGATGAGGAGGGTGAAGGAGGGAGGGAAGGAAAGCACCTGGCATTAATGAGACTGTGAGAAGGGGTAAGGGAGGGAGGGAAAGAGGGAGAGAGAGAGAGAGAGAGAGAGAGAGAGAGAGAGAGAGAGAGAGAGAGAGAGAGAGAGAGAGAGAGAGAGAGAGAGAGAGAGAGAGAGAGAGAGAGAGAGAGAGAGAGAGAGAGAGAGAGTGAGTGAGTGAGTGAGTGAGTGAGTGAGTGAGTGAGTGAGTGTGTGTGTGTGTGTGTGTGTGTGTGTGTGTGTGTGTGTGTGTGTGTGTGTGTGTGTGTGTGTGTGTGTGTGTGTGTTTACTTATTTGTTTATTTATCTATTTGCATTTTTATAGGATTGACTCAATTTCGTAATGTGCAGGAGTGTGTGTGCGTGTTTGCATGCGCCCGCGCGCGTTTGTGTGTGTGTGACTGTGTGTGTGTGTGTGTGTGTTTGTGAATTCACGATCCATTGCAACCTAAATTCATCCCTCCTTCCTCTCCCCCACCCACCAAACCACCAACACCCACCCACCCACCCACACACACACACACACACACACACACACACACACACACACACATGCATACCTCGCCCCCACACACACACACACACACACACACACATGCATACCTCCCCACACACACACACACACACACACACACTCCCCTCCTCCTCTCCGCCACACACACACACACACACACACACACACACACACACACACACACACACACACACACACACACACACACACATCACCTCTTCCTCACCTGCCATACCCTTCCTTCCTCCCTTCCTCCTTTCCTCACCTTCCGCCATAACATTAACCTTATTTTCCTGCCCTAGTTTCGATATGGACTCAGGTTCCAATCCCGCCTGACTTTAAGCTCACTGGGAACTCCTTCTGCGACAATTGGCCGGCCTTTCTGTTCGCTCCTCGGGGACTTAACTTAAGGAAATCCCGGGGCCCAGCTGGTCTATTTTTGCCCTGCCTGCCTACCACCTTGATTCTCTCTCAGGAGTATCAAGAGCCTTTTACTTTTCTCTCTCTCTCTCTCTCTCTCTCTCTCTCTCTCTCTCTCTCGGGTGTGTGTGTGTGTGTGTGTGTGTGTGTGTGTGTGTGTGTGTGTGTGTGTGTGTGTGTGTGTGTGTGTGTGTGTGTGTGTGTGTGTGTGTGTGTGTGTGTGTGTGTGTCGAATTAATGAATATCTTTTTTTTGTGTTTTATTTCTCTGGTTCAGATTTTTTTTTCCTTCTATGAGTGGATTTCTGAGTTTTGTATTTTTTCTTTGCTTCGTTTACATTAAGGGTTGTTTTGAACCTCTCTCTCTCTCTCTCTCTCTCTCTCTCTCTCTCTCTCTCTCTATGATTCAACACTCAAAGAAAAGAAAAATTGAAAACTAACAAGAACTCTAAAAGGAAAACTAGATAAACAGATAAATAAAGCTAATAACAAATAAGTAGAAATAACGAAGAATGATCTTGTTTTTAAGTCTCTGATCTACTGCAGTCCATTCACCTAGAGCCGCCAAAACGAGGCCCTATATTTCCCGAGCTCTCTGTAAGACCTCGATCATCACAGCAACTCTCGCCGGCCCTTCCCCCTTCACTGCGCCAAGGTCAGTCATCCCATTTTCTTTATGAACTCGAGTTTAGAGAATGGGTTTTCTTATACGGATATGAATAAGTCAGTCAGTCTCTCTCTCTCTCTCTCTCTCTCTCAAGTATAGCGGCACATGCTTAGATGATTTGCAAGCCCCGCCTCTTTGCTCCTCCTTCCTTCCAGCGAGGCATTTGATTGGTGTTCTCTTAATGGTGTTGCCACTTACTAACATTCTAATATTCAATGTATCTTTCATGAACGTGTTTATTAGTCTTGCACTTAGATGATATCAATAGAAACACAAAAAATATGTATGACTCTTCAAAGTTGTGGAAATATGTAAATGTATTGACACGAAAGCATTCATATGACTGTCGACAAATGCAAATGGAGACAAGGCGCCAGTCATATTCTGAATTTAATGATAATAAATAAATGAGAGAGGGGTTCTGGCCAACAGCAACAAAAAAAACAGTAAAAAAATAAATCCAGTGTACATGCCAGTCCATCCTTTACACACAAAAAAAAGAATAGAAAAAGAAAATGATAATCCAAAAAAGATGAGAATTTGATATGAATGCTTGTAGGTAAATCATTTCTCATATTACCTAAATTATCCTCAAATTCCCCAAAGAACCATTTTTCCAACTTTCCTTATTTACAAATCGTGTTTTTATTGATCTATTTGCCATACTTTGCCGGCACTGATTTTTTCCCTCAATCCTTTCAGTACCATGACGCGTTTCCATATCCATTGTGTTTACTATTTGGTGATTTTATAGAGCTTCAAAAACATATGCTAGAATCAGAATAGTGAAAACTCTGGCCATTAATCTTCTAACCTCCATAGATAATAGTGATGTCAATAAAATGGTCTAATCGTACACAAATCTCAGGGTAAAAATATGTCCCAGTATTGAAGGAATTAAGATGTGACGGTATCTGTGCCACTACTTACGACTCTCGATCTTCATGTGGCACTCCTGGGTGTCGTGAGGGTACAGCTGGAAGTTCATAGCGCAGGACAGCACCAGCGTGAGCCTGAGGGTGGAAATGGGCAGGACCGTTAGTGGGACGTGACAGGCTCAATGGGGGGAAGAGATGGGGCGCGTGACGGTTCTTTTTTTTTTCTCTCTTTTTTTCCTTTTTTTTCATTGTCCTTTCGTTTGTTTCCGTTTTTTTTTTCTTTTTCCTTTTCCGTGTTTTAGTTTCATAGAGTTTATTTTTGTTTGGCTAGTTTGCTTGTTTTGTCTCTCAGTGGTGTATGCCTGTAGGGTGTTGTTCTTGTTTTTGTTGTTATTGTTGTTGTTGTTGTTGTTGTTGTTGTTGTTGTTGTTGTTGTTGTTGTTGTGATTGTTCCTGCATCTATTGTACTGCTACTGCTACTGTTGAAGAAAGAAGAAATAAGAAAGCTACCTCAAATTAAAACACACACACACACACACACACACACACACACACACACACACACACACACACACACACCACCACCACCACCACCACTATTAATCTTACCACACAAGAGCCAGACACGCGACTCACCAGCAATCTTCCTGGACGCCCATTAATACTTCCAATGGTAACACAAAGAGGGACATTCATTCATTTTCATTAGCAGACAACATTTCTCATCACGGCGGTCAAAGTTACATGAAAGAGGAAAAGGACCAAACAATTACTCTCACACAACGATGATCTTGAATTACTGTGAGTTTAATTAGTGTTTTCTTTTGTACTAGAGAACAAAAACGGAGCTAAAAAAAAAAAGTAGGTATATAGAAAAAAAAAAAAAAAGATTGGTCATGAAGGAGAGGGGGAGTAAAAAAAAAAGCAATAAAAAGTAGTAAAAATAATGATGATGACGAAAAAGCAGGAATTTATTCATTTCCAAATCTAATATTTTTGTACATTGAAATGTAGGCAAATTAAAAAATAAATACTGGTGAAGAAAAGCTAGAATTTATATATTCTGAATTATTTTTTTCATACTTCAAAGTGTTTCATACGAAAATTTCAGAACATATCGCGTAAAAAAAGGTAAAAAAAAAAAAAAAAAAGATTGAAAAAAAAAAAAAATGACATCTGGCGAAATGTTTCAGTCAAGATTTCGTCCATTTATTTATTCATTTATTTACGAATTTATTTATTTCTGCGCTTTATTCCAATACCAATATCTGCCTAAATATTTCACTAAAACAAATGATTCAAATATTGTTACAAAGCGAAAGAGATGGAAGAGGAGGAACCGGAAGAGGAAGAGGAGAAGAAAAAGAAGAACAAGAAGAACAAGAACAGGAACAAGAACAAGAACAAGAACAAAAACAAGAATTGAAATAAAAAGAAAAGGTAAAAGAAGAACAAAATACAAGCAACAATAGGAAAATCATGAAAAAAGGAAACGGGAACCAGAAAGAAGAAAAAAAGTAAAAAATGCGGATGACAAAACAACAAAACGACACACACACACACACACACACACACACACACACACACACACACACACACACACACACACACACACACACACCCTCAAGTACCCTCGCCTACCCTCCCCTTTGAAGAGAGCAAGGCGCCCCGAGGCATACTCTGAAGAAGGCGCTGACGAAGGGACTTGTGACAACCCTCCTGTGTGTATGTGTGTGTGTGTGTTTGTGTGTGTGTGTGTATATGTGTTTGTGTGTGTGTGTGTGTGTGTGTGTGTGTGTGTGTGTGTGTTTTAATGATTATAAAGTACAGTAAGGTTAAGAAGGTAAGGTAATGTCAGGCAATGTTAAGTTGGGTTAGGTTAGGTAATGCTAGGTTGCGTAAGGCTAGATATGGTTAGGTAAGGTAATGTTAGGTACAGTTAGGTAAGGCAAGATTAGGTAAGGCAAAGAGTTAAAGTACGTTGGATTAAGTTAAGGTAAGGTACGGAAAAGTAGAGCTTAGGTTGGGTTAGGTGAAATTAGATTAATTTAGACTGGGTTAGATTAGGTTAGGTAAGGCTAGGTAAGACAAAGTAAGACAAGATTAAAAAAAAAAACAAAATGAGATAAGATGAAGCAAGACAAGGTTAAGAAAAAGAAAAAAACGAAGTTAGACAGGAGAACAAATACTTCCCAAGAACTCTACAAACATTTGTTCCAATTGTTATTTTCCAGGAATGCTCAAGTAACCCTTATATCTTTGTATTTCCAGGTATGGAACACTCTCACCTGATGTTTACAGGTGTGTGTGTGTGTGTGTGTGTGTGTGTGTGTGTGTGTGTGTGTGTGTGTGTGTGTGTGTGTGTGTGTGTGTGTGTGTGTGTGTGTGTGTGTGTGTGTGTGTGTGTGTGGGTGGGTGAGTGGGGAGGAACCAGGTAAGTTTGCAGGAGAATCACAAACTGAATTATGTGCAAGTACGAATTAATGAAACCCTTGTGAGAAAGCGTGTGCGTGTGTGTGTGTGTGTGTGTGTGTGTGTGTGTGTGTGTGTGTGTGTGTGTGTGTGTGTGTGTGTGTGTGTGTGTGTGTGTGTGTTTAGTCCCAGAATTCTAAGGATTTTGGATATGATTTCAGTGTAAGTCTTAATTCTTCATCCTTCTCATGTCTGTCTGCTTTCCATCTTCATTTTTTTAATTTTCATTATTGTGTTTCACCTAATTGAGTTTATTTCATTTCTATGCTTGTCTTTCTCGTTGCATTTTCTCTCTGGTTCCGTCCGCTTGTGTGTGTCACTCATTCATTTATTCTCTCTCTCTCTCTCTCTCTCTCTCTCTCTCTCTCTCTCTCTCTCTCTCTCTCTCTCTCTATTGTAACTTGTCTGGTTGTTTGGTTAGCTTTCTTCTCTACTACTTTCTCTTCTCTTCTCCCTCCTCCTCCTCCTCCTCCTCCTCCTCCTCCTCCTCCTCCTCCTCCTCCTCCTCCTCCTCCTCCTCCTCCCTCCTTCTCTTCCTCCTCCTCCTCCTCTTCACACTCCTGTACTGCCACTCATCCTCTTCCTTGTTCATCTCTCGTAAAAAGTAGAAAAAAAAAAGATACACATCCTCTGTCTGTCTGCCTGTCTGTCCTTCCACCCCTATCTCTCTCTCTCTCTCTCTCTCTCTCTCTCTCTCTCTCTCTCTCTCTCTCTCTCTCTCTGGCAGGTTTTTTCCACGCATTTTGATTTCCCTTCCACGAAACTCCATTACGTTATATTCTCGCAATCTTTTCCACCCATGACATTTTCCTCTCGCTCTGTGCCTCGCTCGTCTCATCAAGGCTGACACGTAAACAGAAAAACAAGGTAAGAGGGAGAATGGCGAGGAAGGAGGGGCTGGAATAAAAGACTGAGGAATAAACAAAGGAGGAGAAGAGAAGAAGAATTTAAATCACAACTTAAGTCAGTATTAGACGTACCGAGAAGTGGGTCATGTCCACCTCCACCTCCTCCTCCTCCTCCTCCTCCTCCTCCTCCTCCTCCTCGTCTTGTTGTTGTCTCCTCCTTATACTCCTTCACCACCTACACTCGCAACTTCCAACTTCCACCAACTTCCTCCTCCTCCTCCTCCTCCTCCTCCTCCTCCTCCTCCTCCTCTAACTTGCATTACCTCGCCATATACTCCTCCACTCCCACCTTGGCCCTCTTCATACCTCTCCTCCTCCTCTTCTTCCTCCTTCTCGTCCTCTTCTTCCTTACATTACATCATCACATACTCCTTCATCTTCACCTTGGTCTCCTTACACACCACCTCCTCCTCCTCCTCCTCCTCTCAGCTGACTCAAGCAGGACGGACACACATACAAGAGAGCGGCACAACAGGATGAAGGTAACAATGCAGCTCTTCACTTCCTTAATACAGAGACAAAGCGGAGATAAGCGTACGGAGATTCGCGTGTTGTTATATTAAAGCAGAGTCATGGTGTGTGTGTGTGTGTGTGTGTGTGTGTGTGTGAAGGGTGGTAGTGTTAATAAAGAACTAATAATCACATACCTCAGTGATTGCAAACAAGGGAGATTAATTAATGTTTGAGAGAGAGAGAGAGAGAGAGAGAGAGAGAGAGAGAGAGAGAGAGAGAGAGAGAGAGAGAGAGAGAGAGAGAGAGAGAGAGAGAGAGAGAGAGAGAGAGAGAGAGAGAGAGAGAGAGACAAAAGAATTTCATTAGACAAACAGACAGGCAAATAGATAGACAAATAGATAGATGGACAGAAACACACAGACAGACAGACAAAGAGAATGGAAAAAAAAAAATGTATGTATAATTAAAACCGAGTAAACACACGCAAACACAAACACACAAACACACACACACACACACACACACACACACACACACACACACACACACACACACAGGCGAAAGCTATACACAGAACACAGTCACAAAAGAAGGATAAGGGAAAACACACACAAATAAAAAATCCAAGAAGAGGTTGAAAGAGAATAAGAAAACAGGACTGGAGGAAAAGGAGTTAAAAGAAAGTCGAGGATAATATGAAAACCACACGAAGAGGATTAAAAAAAGTAAACAAAAGAGAGAGAGAGAAGGACTAAAAACGACATTAACAAACAGTGGCCTTCACGAACACAATAGAATAATCTCTAGAGAGGGCAGGAAGACAGGGGGACAAGGGTAAGAGGCTAGGAGGACAGGGAGACAGGGAATTGGACACAAAAATACGGGTAGATAAACAAGGGAACAAAGAATAGGAGGGTCGGACACCGGTAAGGCAGGGGTGAGACAAGGATAACAGACGGACAGGGAGAACAAATTGGACAGGGAGGAGGGAAACAGGTAGAACAGGGATAGGGAAACAAGTGATGTTTAGGGATAACGCAAATAATAGAAGGACATGGAGGGGAGAACAGGTAGAGGATAGTGATTGAAAGACAGTGTAATAAGGATAGAAGAGGACGACAAAGAAAAAACTAAAGAAAGAGAGACTGGACGATAGGAAAGAAGGTGAAGGATAGTGATTCAAAGACAGTGTGACAAGAATAGGAGAAGAGGACAAAGAAGAAGACTAGAGAAAGAGGGACTGGAGGATAGGGAAAGAATAGACAGAGGTAGAATTTTGATAAAACAGGGATAGAGGAATAAGAAAATAGAGCAGGAGACCAAGAGAGGAAGGCTACAGGCAGAACAACGGTAGTATACAGGCAAGAACACACTCACAAAGGAAATCGATATGAGACTCAGGTATTTCAAGACAGGTAAAGAAAAAAATAGTAACACGTGAGTTGGACAGGGAGAGAAGGACAATGGGAAAGAAGACAATATTAGGGAGAAGAGTAATAATGGCACAGGTAGCAAGCACAGGTGGCTGGGAACACGTGTAAAAGGACATAACACAGGGAAGAGGTAACGGGTAGAGGTCTATACAGAAAAGTTACTAGTAAACGCTGGAAGAGACGATAATATTAAAGAGAAGATTAATAATGGCGCATGTATATAAGACAGGGAAGAGATAATGGGTGGAGATTTATAGAGAATGCTAACTTTCAAATATTTGGAGATACAGTAAAAAGTAAATAGACAAATGTAAAGTAAGATATGACAGTTGCACTTTCACACTCTAAAAGAAATCTATCCTTACTTTCCTTACTAAGTTTCGAGAAGTTAAGAGTGAGGTAGATAAGTTTCAGTATAGTTAGAAAAAATCGACTGTGAAAGCTGACGAAGGATGCTGCGTCTCTGCGTATCCTATCGTGATTCCTGCTTCTGACTGGAGGAATGCATTAACGCCTTCAGTACCATGACGCTTTTTTCATATTCATTCTGCTTACTATTTGGTGATTTTAAACAGCTTTAGAAACTCATGTGGGGGGATTAGAATAGTGAAGACTGGCCACTAATCTTCTGACCTCCATAGACCCTTCCTAATGTCAGTAAAATGGTCTAATCGTACACAAAACTCAAGATAAAAATGTGTCCCAGTACTGAAGGGTTGAATTGGTGAAGACTCTAACCATTAATCTTCTGCCCTACATAGACCCTTCCTAATGTCAATAAAATGGTCTAATCGTAAAAAATCTCAAGGTAAAAATGTGTCCCAGTACTGAAAGTGTTAATCAAATACGTAGCACTACTTTCACTGCTAACTGCTTTTCTGATTCTGCTAACTGCGTCTCTCTCTACCCTTCCTGTACTATATTTTCTATCTTCTTTCACCTTTGTTCTGTCTACCTCTCTAAAGTAAGATTTAACCAGAATTCTCAATCTTTTATCATTTTCACTAGTAATACCTGGAATTCCCTGCCTGCTTTTGTATTTCTCCTTTGCACCCTCCTCCTGCATCCTCTCGGCACAATATTTTCTACATTCTCTCGCACCCTGTTCTGTTCATCGCCTTAATGCAAAATTTTACCAGAATTCTCAATCTTTTATCCTTTCCACTAGTAACGCGTGGAACTCTCTGTCCACATCTGTATTTCTCCCCTGCCTAAGCCTTTATTTTCTTTTTTTGAGAGTGAGTTTCATGACACTTCTCCAACTTTGGGTATCTCTTATGGCTCTCTCTTTTTTTTAGGGACTAGTACAATAGTGGACGTTTATTTCTTATTCTATTTTATCTATTTTTTAGCGCCAGGTAAGCAGAATTCTTGATTAAAAACACAAAATCGTACCAAACCACAAATCC
Source organism: Portunus trituberculatus (assembly GCF_017591435.1). Classification (NCBI taxonomy): domain Eukaryota; kingdom Metazoa; phylum Arthropoda; class Malacostraca; order Decapoda; family Portunidae; genus Portunus; species Portunus trituberculatus. Next base: position 1,844,941 of record NC_059266.1, on the reverse strand, counting down.
ACTACATCTCTTCATCCGGTGAGCCAAAATAAATAGCATCACTTTACCAAGGATATTTTTCTGCATGATTACGTACGTAGGAAAAGAGAGAGAGAGAGAGAGAGAGAGAGAGAGAGAGAGAGAGAGAGAGAGAGAGAGAGAGAGAGAGAGAGAGAGAGAGAGAGAGAGAGAGAGAGAGAGAGAGAGAGAGAGAGAGAGAGAGAGAGAGAGAGAGAGAGAAGCTGTTGATGAAAATGAGACACAATGGAAGAGGTTAAACAGAGAAGGAGGGTGATAGTAATTGGCAAAAACGAGGTTAAAAGTGGAAAGAGATGATGAAAGAGGAAATGAAGCAAGAGAGAGAGAGAGAGAGAGAGAGAGAGAGAGAGAGAGAGAGAGAGAGAGAGAGAGAGAGAGAGAGAGAGAGAGAGAGAGAGAGAGAGAGAGAGAGAGAGAGAGAGAGATCATTGCAAAGGAAGTTTCGTCTATTCTTTCCTTCCTTCCTTCCTTCCTTTCTCTTGTACTTTTCTTCTTCCTCCTCTTCCTATTATACATTTTATCGTTCTTGTTCTTACTCTTCTATTTTCTTTTCTTTTTTTTTTCACGTATATTTTTACATACATATAAGTGTGTGTGTGTGTGTGTGTGTGTGTGTTGGGAGAACTCACTTGACCATGTAGAGTATCGTGTTGTCCTGGTAGAGCCACAGGTAATGGTTAGGAATGGTCATCTCCTGGAAAGTGACAGCCTTGGCGTTTTTGAAGAAAGAGTCAGGCCGCCAAATGTCCTGAAATGCACAGACAAACACAGAATTAGGTCGCAATAGAATAAATGTACTAGGTAGCTACAAAATCACCCAAAACCACAAGTCTCTAACCCACAGAATAAGAAAGGAGGTCTATTAAAAACACAACCACCGCACCAATAAATAGATAAATAAAGAGATAAAGAGATAAACAAATGAAAGAGATAAAGACGACTCGTGTGTGTGTGTGTGTGTGTGTGTGTGTGTGTGTGTGTGTGTTTGGCTCAGGTGTGTGTGTTTGAGGTGAAGTACACGCGCCCTCCCAAAAGCGACATAAACAAAGACTGATAAGGGCGACACAGAAGGAGTTTACAGAATAAGAAAGAAGAAAAGGAATAAAGGCGAGAGCGAGAGAGAGAGAGAGAGAGAGAGAGAGAGAGAGAGAGAGAGAGAGAGAGAGAGAGCATCTAATAAAAAGGAGGAAAGGGGAAAAACACGAAGATAAAAATAGAGGAAAAAGAATAAGAAATGAGTCGAATTAGTAAAGAAGAAAGAAAGAAAAAAGGAAAGAAAGAAAGAAAGAAAGAAAGAATAACAGGGGTGCATAAAATGTGAGGGAAAATAACAAAACTTTGGTGGAAGAGGAGGAGGAGGAGGAGGAGGAGGAGGAGGAGGAGGAGGAGGAGGAGGAGGAGGTGAAAAATATAGAATGCGAAAGGAAGTGAGCATGCAAGAGACAGGAGGAAAAGAAAGATGAGAGGAGAGAGAGAGAGAGACGGATAAAGATGAAATAAAACAGAAGGATAAGGAAAGGCAATGCAAGACTCAATAGAAAAGAAATAAAAGAAGGAAAATAAAGAAAGAAGTGTAATCAGGTAGAAGTGAAAGAATGAACGAGAGAGAAAAAAAAAGGAGAAAGAAAAAAAAAAAAACTCAAATCTTCCAACAGTAAAAGCAAAGAAAGAAAAGAACAATAGAAAAGGAAAAAAAAGAATAGAAAGAGAGAAAATAGTTGACGAATAAAACAGAAACACAAAACAAAAAACACACAAACATACGAACACACACAGATACATTCCCTTCCTCTTGTCCTCTCCCCTTCTTCCTTTACATTCTCTTCCCCTCTCACTTTCCTTCTCCATTCCCTCCTTCCTTCGTTTACTCTCTCTTTTCCTTTTCCTTTTCCTCCAATCCTCCTTCATTTTTCTCTCCTTTATCCTCATCTCTTCCAAATTTCCTTCTTCCTTTCCTTTATTATCTTCCTCTCTGTTTCCCTTCCTTTTTCTCTTCCCTCTCTATTATCCACTCTCCTTCTTTCGTCCCTCTCTCTCACCTACATTTTCTTTCTTTTCCTTTCCCCATTCCTCTTTTTCACTGTTTCCTACATTTCTCTCTTTCTCTTCAAGCTAAGTACGTTTCCCTCCTTTCATCAACAAATTTTTCTCTCCTTTCTTCTTTTCTTCATCTAATTCTTCTCTTCATCTCTCTTTCTCCTCTCTGCATTGATCTTTTTCTCTCCCAATTCTCCTCTCCTCTTTCTCTCATATCTATCTTCCTTTATTCTTTAACTGTCCCATTCCACTTACGGTTTTTTTCCCTTCTCTTCTTTTTGGACCTAATTTTTCTTTTTTCCTTATTCTTCGCGTCTTTCTGAAATCCTCTCTTTTTTCCTCATTTTTCCCCTTTCCCTCCCTTGTCACTCACCTCGTTCATCTTTACCTCTTCCAATTCTTCTCTCCTTTTTCTCCCTTTAACATCTATTTTTTCCTTTCTTACCCTCCTTCTATCTCATTCTTTTCTTCCTTCTTTCCTTTTTTTCACCCAATTCTTCTTTCCTTCTCCTATTCTCCTTTCCTTCCCCTTCCTTCTTACCTTCTCCTCTCACAGATCTCTCCATTACTCAATTTTTTTTCCACCTTTCCTCTTTTTCTGTCCTCTCGTCACTCAGATCTCTCTCTCTCCGTCCCTCTCTCCCCCTTGCCACAGTCCCTAACCCACTCTTCCAAACACACACCTTAAGCCAAGCGACAGGTAGCAGGCGATACTCGTGGGTCATGTTGTCAGGGAGCCGCAGCCGCCAGTCCTTCCAACTCTGGGCGAAGAAGATGTCAGCTGCGTAAGTCTGCAGAGAGAGAGAGAGAATGGGAGTGAGCAAGAGGGAGTGAGGGTGAGCGACAGACAATGAGACAGAAAAGTTAAAAGATAAATCGCACTGTATCTTTTATGTGTGGGAGAGAGAGAGAGAGAGAGAGAGAGAGAGAGAGAGAGAGAGAGAGAGAGAGAGAGAGAGAGAGAGAGAGAGAGAGAGAGAGAGAGAGAGAGTGTGTGTGTGTGTGTGTGTGTGTGTGTGTGTGTGTGTGTGTGTGTGTGTGTGTGTGTGTGTGTGTGTGTGTGTGTGTGTGTGTGTGTGTGTGTGTGTGTGTGTGTGTGTGTGTGTGTGTGTGTGTGTGTGTGTACAAAGTAGAGTGTAGTTTTCATCAACTAATGCGTTCTAAAGTACAAAAAGTTCAAGGAAATAAGGAAGGACAGAGATGAATGGCGGAAGGAAAAGATGATGGAGAGGGTGGATGTACGTACACGTAGAAAGAGTCTCCAGGAATGACGGAGAAGGGGAAAGAAGGGGGAGGGAAAGAGAGGGAAGGGAAGTGAAGGGGAAAGTTAGGGAAGGGAAACAAGGGGGGGGGAGTGGATGAAGGGAAAGAGGTAAAGTTAAATGAGTCATCAATAACTGCCACCTGCCTCTCTTCTCAGTGTCAGCACCCTTCGACTTAGTTTAAGCTGCTTCTCAACTCAGTACACACACACACACACACACACACACACACACACCTCACACATTCACACTCTCATTAACATTTATCCTCTCATCATTCTTCCTCTTACTAACGTTTAAAGCACCAAATGTCATAGGTTCTCCTCCTGTGTGTGTGTGTGTGTGTGTGTGTGTGTGTGTGTGTGTGTGTGTGTGTGTGTGTGTGTGTGTGTGTGTGTGTGTGTGTGTGTGTGTGTGTGTGTGTGTGTGTGTGTGTGTGTGTGTGTGTGTGTGTGTGTGCATTATAACAGTGACTGCCACGTGTAAGCATTTGGTAACTTCTTGTAATTTTCCTTAATTAAGTTACGGTTCTGTTTCTAATTTGTCTCTTTTTCTTCTTTTCTTCACCTTCTTCGCTTTTTATGCTTGTAGTGGTAGTAGTAGTAGTAGTAGTAGTAGTAGTAGTAGTAGTAGTAGTAGTAGTAGTAGTAGTAGTAGTTGTTGTTGTTGTTGTTGTTGTTGTTGTTGTTGTTGTTGTTGTTGTTGTTGTTGTTGTTGTATTGTTCCTAATGTTTCCTCTTTTTTATATGTGAACTGGGATGGTCAAGAGGACAAAAATAATAAAACTGGACGAATAATAAAAAAAAAACTAGCTCAGAGAGAGAGAGAGAGAGAGAGAGAGAGAGAGAGAGAGAGAGAGAGAGAGAGAGAGAGAGAGAGAGAGAGAGAGAGAGAGAGGCACTATTGCTCTCGTCACTGCTATTCCGGTAAAAGAAAATATCCGAATTCTATCACGTTTCTTCTTCTTCTCTTTTTCATTTCTTTTTCTTTTTTTATCTTCTCTTTTTCATTTCTTTTCTTTTCTAAGTGTGACGTGGGACGGTCAAGGTCACAAAAAGGTGTGAGTGAAGGTGGAAAAAAGTCTAGCTCAATTACTGCTCTCTCAGAACAAAAATGGCGAGAAATAGAGAGAATTCAGAAAAGGTGAGCCAATAAACTTCTGAAGGTTTGTGTTTGTATATCTCTCTTTCTCTCTCTCTCTCTCTCTCTCTCTCTTGAAGTAGTTAAAGTCACAGCAAGATAAAAGAAAATCGAGTTCCGGGTTCCGCCAGTGAAAAGAAAATACAAAAAGGGTAAAGATTTTAATATTTTAGTTAGCTTTTGCAGGAGTAGGAAAAAATATAAAGACCATCAGTATTTATCAACGAATTGTTCTATAAAAAAAAATTCTGGAGTTCTGGAGTTTACCAGTGAAATACATATGAAAAAGGGAAGATTTTGGTTAGCACTGGACAAAATATGACTCAAATTTTAAAAGTTATACGATAGGGAATAAAATAAGACAGTTTCAGAGTTTAGCAGGAAAAAGAGGATAAAAGGTTGAAGGCTCTAGGTAAATCTTGCATTAAAAGACCAAAACAAGAATGAGAGAAAAAAAGTCGAAAAGGAAATAACAAAGACAAAAAATAACCCTTGCTCTTCAACTGCACAAAAGAAAAATAAATAAAAGAAAAGGAGAGAAAGCAGAAAACAATGAAGCTTACCTAATTTTTCACAACAGTAGTACAAAACAGGTAAGAAAAGCATTGAGAAACTTCCTTTTTACATTATATTTTTTTGTAGTAGAAGAGAATAAGGGTAAGAGAAAAGTGGGAGAAAGTACTAAAAAGGAATGAAGACACTGGCTATACAGCTCTTGCATTAATTGGACATAACAAGAGTGGAAGAAAATGCTTAGAAAAAAAAATGAAGATATTAATTAAACTCTTGCACTTTATTTCTATGTAGAGAAGAGAGAAGAGAGAGAGAGAGAGAGAGAGAGAGAGAGAGAGAGAGAGAGAGAGAGAGAGAGAGAGCAAAAGGAGAGAGAAAGAGAGAGGGGGGAGGTCCTATCTATGTTGCATGTGGCCGGGAAAGACAGGAGGCAGTGAAGGTAGGAGACGGAGAAGAGGAAAGGCAGGGCAAGGATGAACGAGGAAGTGAAGCACCTTGTTACAGCGTTCTACTGCACCTGGGCCCCACCACACCCTCTCATAAGCCTTCCTGACCCAGCGCCCTCCCCGCCCTGGCCTGAAGGATGGCAAGGCTCCGCGAAGTGGGTGAAATAGGGTGAAGGTTGAAGAGAGGAATAGAGAGGGAAGGTGATGACAAGAGAAGTAAAGAAAGGGAGAGAGAGAGAGAGAGAGAGAGAGAGAGAGAGAGAGAGAGAGAGAGAGAGAGAGAGAGAGAGAGAGAGAGAGAGAGAGAGAGAGAGAGAGATCATGGTATCGTACATTTTTGATCACTTGTTTTCAAACCTCCCCCAACACTCTCTCTCTCTCTCTCTCTCTCTCTCTCTCTCATAGTTGAATTTCAAAATTTTTTCTTCTTCACAATATACACTCGGCTTTCTACTTTTCAATTTCACGTTTGGAGAATCAAAACACACTAAAAGCTTCCTGTCCCTTCCACTCAAAAAAATAAATATAAAAATAGATGCATCAATAAATAAATAGAAGAAAAATAAATAAATAAACATAAATAAATATACAACCCCAAAAATAACAACATATGAACAAATTGAGAAAATAGAATAACAAATCACAACCTACACAAAAATGAAATGCAAAGATGAATGATAATAAAACAACTGGTCTATTTTTTTTTTTTTTTTTTTACGTATTACACTAAGTCACGTGATTGCCGCGCTGGTCGTTCACGTAATGCTCTTACCAGCTCAGCTCAGATCATTCCTTCAGTTTGCAATTACCAAATCGCATTTTGCCGCCCATAACATTAATATTTGTGCTAATGAATCCAATGTGGGAGAGAGAGAGAGAGAGAGAGAGATAAATAGATAGATAGATAAATATAGATAGACAGATAGATAAATAAAGATAGATAGATAGATAGATAGATAGATAGATAGACAGAGAGAGAGAGAGAGAGAGAGAGAGAGAGAGAGAGAGAGAGAGAGAGAGAGAGAGAGAGAGAGAGAGAGAGAGAGAGAGAGAGAGAGAGAGAGAGAGAGAGAGAGACCTGGATTTCATTACCCTCTGTCCTCTCTCCCCAACTAAAAGCTTATAAAACATGTAAAAAAGTGAAAAAAAAATAAAAAGAGAAATGTTATCGTGTATTTTTGGAGTGAGTGAACGATAGAAATTCCTTTTTCTTTTGTTATCAACTTTATTTCAATTTTTTCCTTCTTTTTCATTCATTTTTATTTCCTCCTCTTCCTTCTCTTCCTTCTCCTTCTGTACACCACCATTAAAAAATATCGATAACTTGCTAACAACCTCTAATGTGTTCTTTTCCATTCTCTATTATTTTCTCCTCCTCCTCCTCCTCCTCCTCCTCCTCCTCCTCCTCCTCCTCCTCCTCCTCCCTCCTCCTCCTCCTCCTCCTCCTCCTCCTCCTCCTCCTCCTCCTCCTCCTCCTCCTCCTCCTCCTCCTCCTTTGCACCATCATTAAAAGAAATACCAATAGTTTGCCAATAACACCTGTGGCTTGAGAAAACAGCCGTGGTGGGAGAACAAGGTGCTTAAGAACAGGAGCCTCTATCTTCTGTGTCTGTCTTCTCTCGGCGTCTTATCATAACCAACAACCTTTGAATGTTAGTGGCACATCATTAACTCTGAGAGACCGATGACACTTATCCCTTTGAATAGATGAGATTACACACACTTCGCTAAATATTCCAGTGTTATCTTTCTGAATGATGATCTAAATTTCCACACGAACATTTTACGGAGTTTATTTCTTTCACTGCGTCAAGGAAGATTTCTCGCCAATAACAACAATGTATAAAATCTTTTCTGTGACGTATACAAAAGATGACCATACAAAAAAGAGTGGATTTTGCAGTTTTTAGTCCACATTTCGTTTGGAAGTGGCTATAAAATAAGAAAAAACATGTCAAAATGATTAGTAATTAAAAAAAAAATACAAAACTACTCGCAACAATGAAAGAATTAATACATGCATATAAACCTTTCTTCTTTATTCCTTTAACCCCTTCAGTACCATGACGCGTTTCCACATTCATTATGCTTACTATTTGATAATTTTGTACAGCCTCAGAAACTTACGTGGGGATTAAAATAATGAAGACTGTGGCCATTAATCTTCTAACCTCCATAGACTTTTCCTAATGTCAATAAAATGGTCTAATCGTACACAAATTTCAAAGTAAAAAATGTGTTCCAGTATTGAAAGGGTTAACTTCCTCTCGCTTGTACCTGTAATCTCACCTCTATTTATTATTAAGCCTCTAAACATTTTCCCAGTAAACTCTCATTAAATACATGAATAAAAATGCAATAAACAACCTATACAGTTTTGTGTAATAACATTTCCTTTTTTTCTCCCTCAAATAAATATCTGGAACATAATTGCACGCAAAAATCTACACCAATTTAAGTCACGATTGTAATTTACAGCTTTTACGTGAAGCAGGAACTAAATTAAACTGTGATTCAACTAAAGCCAAAATACGCAAATAGGTTTTAGATAACATGCCAGAGAGAGAGAGAGAGAGAGAGAGAGAGAGAGAGAGAGAGAGAGAGAGAGAGAGAGAGAGAGAGAGAGAGAGAGAGAGAGAGAGAGAGAGAGAGAGAGAGAGAGAGAGAGAGAGAGAGAGAGAGAGAGAGAGAGAGAGAGAGAGAGATACTATCAGAGTCAAGTACGCAGAGAGAAAAAAAAAAGAAGAAATATGGGTGAAAAGGAAAGGAGATATGGGTGAAGATAAGGAGGAGGGAAAAAAAAAAGATAAAGGAGGGAAGAGAGAAAAAAAAACAAAGACGGAAAGAGAGAGGAAAATGTTGGAAAAAGACGATGGGTAAAGGCTGGGAGAGGAAAGAAAGGAGGACGAAGAAAGGAAGGGAGTGATAAGTGGAAAGAGAGAGAGGATGTGGAAGAAAAGAAGGTGAGAAGAGACAGGGAAACAAGAGAAGAAAGACATAATTGAAGAGAAGAAGAGAAAAGAAAGTATGGGAAGGAAAAAGTAAGAGAGAAAAAAATAAGAGAAAATAAGAAGAAAGGAAGAGAAGAATAGGAAGAAGAGACAAGAAAACAAACAAGAAAGGAAAGACAAAAGAGAAGAAAATGGAGAAAAGAAATTATAAGAAGGAAAAAAAATAAGAGAAAAAATGGGAGAGAAAGAAGATGAGAGAGGACAAGAAAACAAAGGATAAAACACAACAGAGAAGAAAGGAAGACGAAAGAAGGGAAAATAAAGAATAGGAAGGGGAAAAGTAAGAGAAAAATAAGAAAAAAAAGAATAAAATACCGGAAGAAAAGGAGATGAGAGGAGACAAGAAAATAAAATGATGAATGAAGGGAGAGAAGAAGAGAAAAAAAGGAAAGAACAGGCAATAGATAATAGGAGAGGAGACAGTAAGAGAAGAATAAGAGAAAATAAAAAGAAAATATGGGAGAAAAGGGAGGAGACAAGGAGACAAAGAACGAAAGACGGGAGAGAAGGAAAGAAGAAGAAAAGAACAGAAAATAAAGAATAAGAAGGGAAAAAGTATGATAGAAATAAAAGGAAATACGAGAAAAAGTAAAGTAAGGGAATAAAGACGGGAGAGAAGAAGAAAAAAGGAGGAAAGAAGAAAAAATAAAGAATAAGAATGAGAAAAGTGATAAAAATAAGAAAAAGGAGAAAATAGTAAAGCATGAATAACGGAAGAGAGGAAAAGACGAAGAAAAGAAGAGAAAAACAAGAATAAAAAAAAGGAAAAAAGTAAGAGTAAGAAAAAATACGTAAAAATAGTAGAGTAAAGGATGAAAGACAGGAGAGAAGAAGAAAAAAAGAAGGAGGGAAGCAAAACAAAAAAAAAAATAAAAAATAAAAAAATAAGAAAAGTAAAAAGTAAGAAAAAGTATGAAAACGGAAAATTAGCAAAGAAAAAAAAAGAGGAAAAGAAGAAAATAAAAAGTAAGAAAAA
>NC_059266.1:1805538-1830538 GCF_017591435.1 Portunus trituberculatus | reverse complement strand
ACCCCAGATACATTCAGGAAACAAAAGTCCCTAAAAAATGTAACATACTCCACATTACTGGCCTAAAAAGTACCTCATTTCACATCACCCTAGACGAGAAGAGACACAAGAATCCTCACTACATTTTTTTTTTTCCTCTCCTTCTCTTCCACCCTCCATTATTTTCCTTTTTTTCCCCACGAGCTTTCCAGACACAATGACATTCTGACGAAATAAAAGGCTACGCAGAATCTACATAATTGAATCAAATCATATGCATTTTATTCCCTTCCTCCATTCCTTCCTCCATTCCTCCTTCCCTCCATTTCTCCCCCCAACCTTCCACCTCTCCCGCGCAGTATTTTTTTTTCCTCCCACACACTCTGGAGAGGGGAGGAGAGGGGACAGGATGAGGGGAAACGTCTTTTTAGTGCAGAAACTTATTAGATTTTGGAGATGTCTCAGTTAGAGGTTCGTTTTCAAGCAAGGGGACGTGAGGAGAATGAGGGGAAAGGCGAGGGGAATGTTCGGGGAAGTTTACCTGTTTATTGATGGAAAAAAGGAAAGGGGAAAGAATAAGGTACAAGAGGGGAAGGAGAAATGGAGGTCAAAGTTAATTAAGGAGAGGATAAAAAGGGGAAGACAAACATAAAGGGGGATTAATGATAAAACTTTGGGGAAGGTTTAGCAGGGAGGCTGACAGACCGAGAGAGAGAGAGAGAGAGAGAGAGAGAGAGAGAGAGAGAGAGAGAGAGAGAGAGAGAGAGAGAGAGAGAGAGAGAGAGAGAGAGAGAGAGAGAGAGAGAGAGAGAGGAGAGAGAGAGAGAGAGAGAGAGAGAGAGAGAGAGTCAACAGAACGGAATATTACGGTCAATTTGGTGAGAGATAGTAAACGTAATGAGTCAAATAATTTCTGTTCACTATTCACTCATGCGATGCTCTTCTTCTTCTTCTTCCTCCTCCTCCTCCTCCTCCTCTTCCTCCTCCTCCTCCTTCAACTACTACTATTACTACTACTACTATTTATTCCGTCTTTCTTTTGTTGTTTGTTTATTTGTTTACTTAAAACTGTGTGTACTCCTTTTGTTTACATATTCCTTGTTTTTATTTGTGAATCGTGTTTGTTTGTTATGAATTCCTGTCCCGTTGGGTTGTCCGCTTTGTTCTGGCAGGTCTTGTTGTTTTTCTCCTTTTTTTTTCCATCATCATTGTTTTCTTTTTTACATATTTTTTTTTTCCATTTCTAATCTCTAAATTTCTTATCTCCTTTTTCAGCACTACTGTCTCCTTCTCCCTTTCTTCTTCTTCTTTCTTCTTTTTTTTCTTCTTTTTCTTCTTCATCTTCTTCATCATCATCATCATCATCATCTTCTTCTTCTTCTTCTTCTTCTTCTTCCTCTTCCTCTTCCTCTTCCTCTTCCTCCTCCTCCTCTCTATATATGCTTTTCCTTAAGTTATACAGACGGCATCAGCGTTTCCTCTTCATCACCACCAACCACTTCCTTCCCTCCTTCTCTTCCTCCGTCCCTCCCACTCTCCTGCCAGCCATCCCTCCAGGCATCCATCTCATCATCGAGCGAAAGTGAGTGAGAGGAGTGCTGTCTAGACTGACAAACGCGGCTGTGTTGTAGACTGACGACTTGACGGGCCGGCTAACTTGACTGGTGGTGGTCGGGATGGTGGTGGTGGTGGTGGTGGTGGTGGTGGATTATATATGTCAAAAGTTATAAAGTAAGTAGTTTCAGATTCTCTAAGATGTCTGCTACTTCTACTGCTGCTGTTACTGCTGCTGCTACTACTACTACTTCTATCACTACTACTACTACTACTACTACTACTACTACTACTACTACTTCCACCACTACTATAATGAATTCACAAACATCCTTCCTCATTACATGAATAAAAATACTAAGAGCATCGTTATTACGGAATCAAAAAAGAACATGCCACTTTAATATTCGCAGGTAAGTACATTTCTTCATTCTCGACTTTTCCTTCGACTTCATTATCCTCATCCTAATCCTCTTTCCATGTTTTCTAATACTCTCTCTCTCTCTCTCTCTCTCTCTCTCTCTCTCTCTCTCTCTTTTTTTTTTTTTTATTTAAACAAAACTTTATACAAAGGAACATGTACCCAAAGGCGCACTGTCGTGTGCTACCTATTCTAAGGGTACTACAATCTATTTCTCTACAATATTTACAAGACTTAAAAATAGATAATATACAAGATGGTCAGCATGTAAATGGAGCACTATTCGTTTCACTTCACTAGCACTATTCACGCACTGCACTACACTGAGTGTCACGTCACAAAGAGTGTCAGAGGAGTTGGCAGTGTCTGTCTCCACTTATGTGCCATCAGTTTGACACTGTGTGTTCATCTCCTGGACGTGAGGCACCGCGGCCGTGAACAAGTTCCACATCCTGGAGACGCGTCCTGCGAAGGTGCGTTGATGCTGACACCCGTGGGATCGCGGCACCTCTACGGCGTCACCACCATTGAGCACCGTTCTCGTGCTCCGTGCGGTGACTCTTAGAGGATGACGCAGCCCTGCCAGATGTGGCACTCTTTGCACCTGTGCCTTATGGAACACTACGATCGCCGCCACGTCTCTGCGGTGTTCCAGTGAATCAAGGGGACGCTCAGGCTCTGGGTGAGGTGGTAGTGCAGCATCTACTAGCCGTATGGCGCGGCGTTGGATGCTGTCCAGTCTCCTTCTGTGTGTGGCGGCACAGGACATCCAGGAGAGAGCTGCGTATTCAAGGTGGGGCCGCACCTGTGCCTTGTACAGCAGCAGTCTCCCTTCCTGTCGAGGAAACTGGCGATCCTTCTGAGAGCGGAGATCCTGTGAGAGGCTTTCTTGGCAATGGTTTTGACATGCCTGTCAAACCTCAGCCCTCGATCCACCTCCACTCCAAGTATCTTGACGTCATCTTGGAGTGGGAGAGCAGCAGCGCCAAAAGACAACTTTCCTGCCATTGCTGCCATGGCGGCTGGGGACCGAGAGACAACCATTGCTTGTGTCTTCTCCGGCGCGAATGTCACTTGCCAGCGAGCACCCCACTCCTTTATCACTCGTAGCTGCTGATTGATGGCCTCAGCAGCCCGCCCACTGTCCTGGCGTGGATAGGTATAGGAGAGGGTGCAGTCATCAGCATAGGCCATGACTCCTGGCAGTAGCTGGAGAAGATCATCCACGTAGATATTCCACAGGAGTGGGCCAAGAATTGAACCCTGTGGCACTGATGCCTCCACAGGCAGGGACTCAGATGTTTGCCCGTTGACAACCACCTTGAGGCTTCTGTCCTGCAGGTAATTTCCCAAGAGTCGTAGCAAGCCACCCTGGATGCCTTTAGCACGAAGCTTTTCTAGTAATCCGTTGTGCCATACTTTATCAAAAGCTCCTGCTATGTCCAAAGCAACCACTATAGTGTCCTTGCCGTCGTCGAGGGCGTCCTGCCAATGCCTGGTGAGAAGCATCATTAGGTCGGAGGTTGACCTTCCAGGTCTGAACCCAAACTGTTGGTCTGAGAGGAGGGCATTGTCCTTGAGATGGCTACACACCACCTCTGCCACGACCCTCTCAAACACTTTACCCACCACTGACAACAGGGATATGGGTCTGTAGTTTTTTGGGTCCGTCCTGGAGCTTTTTGTGTACGGGAACTACTCGAGCCTCCTTCCACACTGAAGGCCAGACGTTTTCCCGTACACAAGTTGTGAAGACTTGGGTGAGAGGGGCAGCCAGTTCCTGGGAGCATCGCTTCAGCAGGTGCGGGCTGATGTCATCAGGGCCGGTGGCTTTCTGTGTGTCCAGCCCCCGCAATAATCGCTTCACCTGCTGATGCGTCACCTCCACCATGGTGACAGTCTTCTCACATTGCTGGACCAGCTGAGGCGGTGGCTGCTGTGGATTCCCGACCTTCATTTTTCCAGCAAACAAGGAAGCCAGCAACTGTGCCCTCTCCTTACTGCTGGTGGCGACAGTACCGTCCTGCTTGCTGAGGGAGGGATGGATTCTTGGTGGCCAGTTCCTTGTTTGTCCTTAACAAGAGACCACCAAGTTTTGTTTCCTACGCCAGTGCCACACAGTTTCCGGCGCAGGCTTTCCTCCCACTTTTTTAAGGCCCACTTGCTGGTTACCACCATCCTCCTGCATGCAGCCCTGTGCAGGTCCTTGTTGCGCCGAGTCGGGTTCCTCTTGTAGCGGAGCCAGGCAGCATACTTTGCCTCGGCAGCAACACGGCAACGGTAGCCAAACCATGGCTGATCCGTCGATCTGGTGGTGTATTCCCTGTGTGGGACGTGGCGTCTCTGGAGGGCGAGAAGGTGAGAGGTGAGTGCAAGTGCTTCACTCTCTGCTCCTCCCTGTAGCAAAGTGGCCCATGGGGTGTGGGTCAGGTCGCGGCGCAGGGAAGCCCAGTCTGCTTTGTTCCACAGCCAGATGGTGCGGGTGGTGGCCTCGTCCTGAGCCACGCCCACTTCCAGCTGTGTCAGTACAGCGTGATGGTCAGAGCTGCCCACGAGCTCTCTCTCTCTCTCTCTCTCTCTCTCTCTCTCTCTCTCATATCCTTATCATATTCGTTTTCTTCCTTTTTTCATTTTTGTATCCTCAAATTCAGTTTCTCATTCTTCATTCTTCTAACGTTCTTTCATTCTCTTCTTTTTGTTTTCCTTCTCTTCATCTTGTTTTCTCACCTCTTTTACATCCATTAATCATCATTTTCTTTATCCACCTTTTTCATTCTCATCCTCACATTTACCTCATTCCTCTTCTTTCGCTTCTCTTCGCCTTATTTGCTTTTCTAAAAACACACACACTCACCTCTTTCATTCGTCTTTCATCTTCCTCACATCATCATTTGTTATTCATCTCACTCAATTCACCATCGCTGTTTTGAGGCAAGGATGCTTTCATGATTCAGTTGATAGTTTCCTATTTTTCTTTACTTATCTCTTATTCTTTCATTCGTCTTTCCTCTCCCTCACATCATTCTTTGTTATTTCATCTCGATCAATTCACCGCCCCCATTTTGAAGGCAAGTGTTTCCAAAATTCTCCTTTTTTCTTTCCTTATTTCCTATTTTTTTCATTCGTTTTTCATCTCCCTTACATCATTCTTTTGTTCTCTATCTCCCTCAATTCACCGCCGCTGTTTTGAAGGCAAGGATGTTTTCATGATTCTGTCGATAGTTTTCAGTGGCTTCTACACGATGATCAATGGAGAGGAGAAAACACTCCCTCGAGAACTCAATTAATCATTCCTACCATTTGAAAGATAGTCCTGGTGAGAGAACACAGCGTTTCCAAACACATCAAGCGCAGGTCAGAACTCTCGCTGTTGTGGAAAAAACTGACCTCATTACCAAAAAGTTTCATTCGGTGGTTAGATTACGTTAGGTTTGGTTAGATTAGGTTTGATTAAGTTAAGGCTTCTCTCCCACACAGTTCTAAACACTCATTTAGAAATTAGGTCAGACTAGAGATTAGGTTAGGTTAGGTTAAATTATGGTCTCACTCACTCACACTCATTCAGAGATTACGTTTGACCAGATTAAATTAGACTACACTAGATTAGGTTAGGTTAGGTTAGGTTAGGTAAAATCATGGTTAGGTTAGGTTAGGTTAGGTAAAATCATGATCTCACTCAGGGATTACGTTTGGCTTCACTACATTAGACTACACTAGACTACAAGTTAACTCCTTCAGTAGTGAGACACATATTTACCTTGAGTTTTTCTTTTTCTTTCTTTTTTTTTCTTTTTTTTTTTTTTTGGTATGATTACACCATTTCATTTGAATTACGAAGGGTTCATGGGGGTCAGAAGATTAAAGGCCAGAGTCTTCACTTTTCTAACCCCAACATAAGTATCTGAAGTTGTGTAAAATCAACAAATAGCAACCAGAATGAAGAAGGAAAAGCGTCCTGGTACTGAGGGGGTTGAGTTCGATCAAGTTAAGTTAGGTTACGTCATGTTACGGCCTTCTGCAGCACACTCACCATGGAGCTCTCGTCAATAGAGTCGAGGCTCATGACGGTGACGTGGACAAGCACTGTGGTGGGGTCGTCGCCGCCCTTGGGAGGAGCCATCTTGTCGTAGTCTCTCGGGTTGTCCGGCATAATGTCCTCAAACTCCAGCGGCCCGTCGTTCACGCTTCCCCTCACCAGACTGCAGAGAGAGGGAGAGGGGGAGGGATTAGTCGTGAAAGGCAAGACGGACGAGGTTAGTGGGGAGAGCGGAGAGGTGGAGTGGTTATAAGTGAGAGGGGAGAGGTGGAGGGGTAAGTATGCGAGGGAACAGGTCGAAGGGCTTGTAGTGAGAGGAGAGAGGGTTGAAGTGGAGAGGTTAGTAGTGAGAGGGGAGAGAGGAAAAGGTTAGTAGGGAGAGGGAAACAGGTGAAGGGGTAAAAGTAAAAGAATTCAGGAAGAAATAAATGGATACAGGACATATTAACGGATACTAATAAAAAGAAAACTAAAAAATAAGGATATAGTAGATCACCATACATTGACCCCTTCAATACTGAGACGCACTTTTTACATTGATTTCTCGGTATGATTAGACGATTTCATTTACATTTGGAAGGGTCTTTGGAGGCCAGAAGATCAATGGGCCAGTCTTTACTATTTAAATCTCCATACGAGTTTCTGAAACCGTATAAAATCAGTAACCACAATAAATATGAGGAGATAAATAATAACAAGAAACCAACCAAACACACATACATACACATACCCATACTAAAAAAATATAACTACTTAACCAATAAAAAAAAAACTATAAGGAAGAAAGTAATCTCCTTTTAAGTTTTTTTTTTTTTTCTCTTTCATCTCCGCTGTCCACGTTTCTTCTTCCCCCATTAATTCTGGAAAGGCCCGGAGAGAGAGTGGAGAAAAAGGTTACATAAGTGGGCGCAAGTGTGAGCTGAGTGGAGAGGAAAAAAATGTGGAAAAAGACAGTTAAGAAAGCAAGGAAGAAGAATGAAGGGATGGAAGATAAATTACTAAAAAGAGAAAGGGGGCAGAGAGAGAGAGAGAGAGAGAGAGAGAGAGAGAGAGAGAGAGAGAGAGAGAGAGAGAGAGAGAGAGAGAGAGAGAGAGAGAGAGAGAGAGATTGGTAAACAGATAGAGAGATAGACAAAAAAAAGAGACAAATAAACGGATAGGTAGATAGATAGATAGACAGAAAGACAAAAAGACAGGCAGACAGACAGACAGAAAAGAAGAACAAACAAACGGAGAAAAAGGGACAGACAGACAGACGAACAGACATGTAGACAGATAGACAGATAGATAGATAGATAGATAGACAGACAGACAGACAGACAGACAGACAGCAAGACGGACAGACAGACAGAAATAGATATATAAGGAAAGAAAAGAAAGAAAGAAAGAAAGAAAAGAAAAGAAAGAAGGAAAACAGACAGGCAGGAAGACATACAGACAGACAGACAGACAAACAGACAAAAGGAAATAAAGAAGGAAAGAAAAAAAAGAAAGAAAGAAAGAAAAGAGTACAAATAGTGTGCGAAAGGAATGAGAATTAATGGGGAGAGAGAGAGAGAGAGAGAGAGAGAGAGAGAGAGAGAGAGAGAGAGAGAGAGAGAGAGAGAGAGAGAGAGAGAGAGAGAGAGAGAGAGAGAGAGAGAGAGAGAGAGAGAGAGAGAGAGAGAGAGTCTTAAGAATGTCAAAGGGGAAAATAAGAGAAAAATAGTGAAGAAGAAAGGGGAAAGAAGGGAAACAGGAGAATACTTAGAGACAGATAGCAAAGAAAAATTGGAGATAGGAAGAGGAAGGCAGGAAGGAAAAAAAATTGAATAAAAAAGGGAATAGGAGAAAAGAAAGATAGAGTATTGGAAGTGAGAGAAACCATAATACAAATAGAAAAAAGGAGAAGAGAAGAGAGGAGAGGAGAGGGGGGAGGGGGAGAGAGAGAGAGAGAGAGAGAGAGGGGTAAGGTACAAAAAATAAATGAATAAAGGGCAATATGTGTGTATGGAGAGAGAGCAAGTCAGGAAAAACTATAAAAGAAAGATTAAATAAACAAACACCCGAAGGAAAAAAAAAAAATGGATGAAGGAAACACAAAATGAAAAACAAACACGGAATAGAAAACGATTGAAAAAAAAAAGCGTGAAAAATGGAAAACAATCTAAAATGAATAAATAAAAAAGCTCAAAATACAACTCCTCTCTCTTTCTCTCTCTCTTACACACACACACACACACACACACACACACACACACACACACACACACACACACACACACACACACACACACACCTGAGTGATAATTGATTGCCAAGCATCTTAATTACCCTGCATGTTCATTAATGATTTCGTCATCACCTGTATTCCTCCTCCTCCTCCTCCTCCTCCTCCTCCTCCTCCTCCTCCTCCTCCTCCTCCTCCTCCTCTTCCACCTCTCGTCTCCGTCACTTTCTCCTAATTGCTCAGTAATTTTCTTCCAATACTATTTTTCTTTTCCCTCTTCTTCGTGGAGTGTTGTTTATCTTTCTTTTATTACTCTCTCAACCTCTCTCTTTCTGTCTCTGTCTCTCTCTCTCTCTCTCTCTCTCTCTCTCTCTCTCTCTCTCTCTCTCTCTCTCTATGTCAATCCTGTACCCAAACTCAATGCTTTGTTTATTTTTTAACCTTGACATATCTCTCTCCCTCTCTTTTCCTTCCTTCCCTCCCTCCCTCCGTCCCCTTCTTCCCTCCCTGCTCTCCAATACTCCCTTCCCCTTCCCCTCCCCACCATCCCTCCATCCGTCTTCCTTCCCTCCCTTCTCCTCCGTATCCCAGATGAGCTCTTTTCTCCATCTCATCTCTGTCTTATACACTTAGTCCGATTAATACTCTCCCTCTTCCTCCTCTTCTTGCTGCCGCTGCGTCAATTATTTAAAGGAACATTGACTTAACAGTACAGGAAGTTAATAAAATGCAGTACAGAGAGATAGACGGACGGATAGACAGACAGACGCAAATTGAGGATGAAAGAGAGGTGTTATATGACATGAATAATGCATAACGTAATGGTATTTCCTTCACTTGGTGCCTAAGAGAGCGAGGGAAGGAGAAAGACAGAGTGAGAGGAAGAGAGGAAGAAAAGAAGGGAGGTAAAGGTGGTGAGATTGGTGGAGAGAGTCTGGTGAGAATGGAGGAGAGGAATTGGTTGCAGGTGAAAAGGAGGGGAAGGAGGAAGTGAGGGAAGGAGGGAAGGAGGGATGGAGAGAGGGAAGAAAGGAATCCACAAGAGACGTACTGTGTGTGTGTGTGTGTGTGTGTGTGTGTGTGTGTGTGTGTGTGTGTGTGTGTGTGTGTGTGTGTGTGTGTGTGTGTGTGTGTGTGTGTGTGTGTGTGGAATGGAATATTGAAGGAAGAAAATGAAATATTGACTGACTGATTGACTGACTGACTCACTGGCTGACTGAATCGCTGACTCGCTGGTTCACTCACTCACTCATTAATTAACGCATTGATTTATTGATTGACTAACACACTGCCTGGTTGTTAGAATGTCTGACTTACTGATTGTCTGGCTCCCTTACTGACTCACTCTTTGACTAACCCAATGATTGTCTCCTGATTGACTGGCGGAGTGACTGACTGACTGCGTGACCGACTGACTGTCTGCCTAACAATCGGAGAGAGAGAGAGAGAGAGAGAGAGAGAGAGAGAGAGAGAGAGAGAGAGAGAGAGAGAGAGAGAGAGAGAGAGAGAGAGAGAGAGAGAGAGAGAGAGAGGGGGGGGTTGATTTGATTAATTTATTGTGCTGTAGCGTCAGGCAAATGTATTATAATAGCTGGCTCATAAGTCACAAAACATTTAATGCGGACACACACACACACACACACACACACACACACACACACACACACACACACACACACACACACACACACACACACACACAACAGACGGACAGACAGACACATAAAACAGACACAGACAAACAGACAGACACATACAGTCTAGATAGAGACAAAGACAGATAGATGGAAAAATATGAAGAGAAGCAAATATATACAGACAGACAGGCAGGGACACAAACAGAGAGACAGACACACAGACAGACAAACAGAGAGGCGAACACAGAAAAAGGAAACTGAGATACAGGAAACAGATGTACAGCAAAACAAACAAGTAAACCAACACACGGCTAGATGAAGAGATATGCACGGAAACAGATATGAAACATGTAAAACAGAAGTTCACAAGTATACCAGGAATCCTCACACACACATACACATACACAGACACACACACACACGACTCATTCCAGCGCCAATAGTTCTCGCTTATTCTAGTGTAAAATACAGTAAAGTGAATAGAGATCGCTTTGGTTATAGAAAGGACGCGTGCCCCACATTTAATGCAACAGCGCGACAGATAGTCAATCCTCGGGCAGCGTTTCAAATTGAGTTCTCTAATGAAAGGAAAGTTTTAAAAATAGGAGTTATAATGTGAAGGAAGGAAAAGTTTTAAGTTGTGAAAGGTGACGACAGTTAGAGTATGTATGGATAGGTGTATTTTATGGGTTCTATTTCGTTGTGTTCAGTTTTGTAGTCTTCACAGCCATCAATTTGACGTCAACAACCCATTCACTGCTCTTCACTTCCAGGCTTCAATTCTCAATTTTCAGCGTCCATCAACATTCAGCCTTTAACTTTCAAATTCCAGGAAAAATAACTCAATTTCCAGGAATCACAAATGAACTTTTTACCAATCAGCCCTTAACTTCTAGCCTCGAATCGTCAACTTCCAGCCTCGAACCGTCAACTTCTACTCTCTACCCGTCTACTTCAGGCCTCGAACCGTCAACTTCCAGCCTCGAACCCTCAACTTCCAGTCTCCACCCATCAACTTCTAGTCTCCAGCCGTCAACTTCTAACCTCAAACCTTTAACTTCTCTTCTAGAACCATTAACTTCCAGCCTTGAATACTCAGCTTCCCTTCTCGAATCATTAACTTGAAGCCTTGAATACTCAACTTCCATTCTCGAACCATTAACTTCCAGCCTCTTAACTTCAATCTTAAGTCTTCAACCGTCAATTTCCAACCTCGAACCGTCAATTTTAAGTTTACAATCGTCAACGTCTACCAATCGGCCTTCTACTCCTTAATTTCCAACCTCCAGCTTTAAACTCCCCATTTCTACGTCTCAAAATTCCTGTCTCTATCTTCCAGACCTCATAGCAACCATCGATCACCACCACCACCACCACCACCACTAATACCTTATGCACACGTGACTCCAGTGCTTAAGTTCTTCTCTCCCTCATTTGTTCATTTAGTCTCGAGACGCTCAGATCCTTGCGGTCATTTCCACACGCCCTTATAGATCCTTTGCAGGACTCTCACGTCTCCGCCAAGGTCCGGTAAGCCCCGCAGGATCCTCTCAGGGACCAGGGAAGCACCGCAAGTCCTATTTAGTTTTCAGGGAAGATCGCGAACCAAAGTATCTTTCAACATTTTTTTTTTTTCAAACGGTTCCTTTTTATCCCATTTTGCTCCTGCTTCGTGAAATTGCGTTAGCAAAGTTTTCGTCTCCAATTTATCTTCACTGAGCACTATCTCTCTCTCTCTCTCTCTCTCTCTCTCTCTCTCTCTCTCTCTCTCTCTCTCTCTCTCTCTCTCTCAATGGGGTTTAAATGGTTGTTAAGTACATTGTCATAAATCTAACTTTATCTGTTTTAAGGCCCACAAATCTCTCCCCCTTCTCTCTCTCTCTCTCTCTCTCTCTCTCTCTCTCTCTCTCTCTCTCTCTCTCTCTCTCTCTCTCTCTGTCAAACCATCACTTGAATATCACGTCGAAAAATATAAACGTTAATACAAATCAAAGTCTATCAAATCCGCCTCACTTCGGTCTCACTTTATAAACAATCAACATCAATAAAGATTTCTGTCCCGTTCTCCATCGAATTGAAATTGAAAGAAAAAATACAGTTCTTGGGAGCGGATAACTTCATCTCTTTTTTTCTTTTTTTTTTTTCCTTTTCTCCATCCGTCTCTCACTCACTTCTCTTTCAGGGCATTCATTGGAAGTGACGTGAGAGTGATTGATCCGTTAAAAGGTCCCAGATTCTTTTTTGGACCATTGGTTGATAAAGGAAAGCGTGAATTTTGTGCTCCTGAGAAAAGACGAAGGTGGCTCTGGAATTTCTGAGTTTCTTCCCGTGTTTGGTTTGCGTTTAGTATTTTCATGTGTTGTTGTATAGTTGACTCGTTTTTGTTGACTTAGATGCGAGTTAAGAGTTATTATTGTTGGGGTGTTGGTTTATCTTATTTTAGTTATGTTTTGTGGTAGTGATGGTCGTTGTTGTGCTGGTCGTAGTAGTAGTAGTAGTAGTAGTAGTAGAAGTAGTAGTAGTAATAGTAGTAGTAGTAGTAGTAGTAGTAGTAGTAGTAGTAGTAGTAGTAGTAGTAGTAGTAGTAGTAGTGAAATATTTTTGATATATGTTAATCAAGTTATAGGCAAAAACAACTTATTAAATGTATTTGTTTTTCAGACAGGTATTTCTCCTTGTCTCCTACTTGCTCTCTCTCTCTCTCTCTCTCTCTCTCTCTCTCTCTCTCTCTCTCTCTCTCTCTCTCTCTCTCTCTCTCTCTCTCCTCCTCAAGATGTATAAGCAACTTTTTTTTCTTTCTCCTTCCTCTTATGTATGTACCTGAAAGGATGACAAGTGTATATGTGTGACTAAGTGTAAAGTGTGTGTGTGTGTGTGTGTGTGTGTGTGTGTGTGTGTGTGTGTGTGTGTGTGTGTGTGTGTGTGTGTGTGTGTGTGTGTGTGTGTGTGTGTGTGTGTTATTCAGTTCCGGTGAACATGTCTGGTCAGTTATAGTTTGTCCTACTGTCATCACACACACACACACACACACACACACACACACACACACACACACACACACACACACACACACACACACACACATCTGGTTCTCTACAATCAAAATAGCCCTCCTCCTTCCTCTTCCCTTCCTCCTCCTCCTCCTCCTCCTCCTCCTTCACAATCCCTCCGTCTCTTCGAATTAATAATCTGGCCTGGGGATAGTCTTAAGGATGCTCTCTCTCTCTCTCTCTCTCTCTCTCTCTCTCTCTCTCTCTCTCTCTCTCTCTCTCTCTCTTGTCTCAGCCACCATTTTTCTGGGAATTTTCTACATCACCAGCATCCTCTAGGCAAAAATGCTACAATATTAGTCTCATTATCCTCATCTTCCACCTTTTTCCTCCACTTTCCCCTTCCACCTTCCTTGTCCGTCTTCCACTTCCTCATTTTTGTTCTTGTCTTCTCTTTCACCTATCTTTCTTTACTCTCATTTTCATATTTGTGTTTTATTTTCTCTGTTCTCTTTCTTCGTCGTTTTCTTCTTTTACAACTACTTTCTTTTTTCCCAATTTCCTCCATTTT
Organism: Portunus trituberculatus; assembly: GCF_017591435.1. Taxonomy (NCBI): domain Eukaryota; kingdom Metazoa; phylum Arthropoda; class Malacostraca; order Decapoda; family Portunidae; genus Portunus; species Portunus trituberculatus. Next base: position 1,817,141 of record NC_059266.1, on the reverse strand, counting down.
GTTTTCCACGTCTTCTTTCACCTCCTCCTTTTATATTATTTCCACTTTCTCCATCCATCTTCGTGTTTCGTCTTTTCTTTACTTCTTTATCTTTCTTTCTTAAACTTTCGACTTTCTTCCTCCAATTCCTCATTACTTTTACCGTTCATCTTTACTATGTTCTATCTATCTCTCTCTCTTTATCCACCACCATCTTCTCTACTTCTACCAACCACCACCATCACAACCACTACCACCACAATCACTTCTACTGTCGTTCTATCTGGCTCGCTATCTGTCTATCTTCTTGTTTATCAATGTCTTTTTTTTTTTCTTTTTGGTAACGTCAATTTACCTCCACCATTACCACTACCGATAACTACTACCACCATCACCACCGTATGTGTTATTTCCGCATGTCTATGTGTATGTCTTTCTGTGTAAGTTTTTTATTTAGAAACATCAACACCACTGCTGTTATTCTTGTGACTGCGAACTTCACATCCACGTCTGTCTGTCTGTATGATGTCTTTCTAACTATTTATCAAGCCTCGTGTTTATGTTTGTCTGTTTGTTGGTCTAGTTCTCTTTCTCTCTCTCTCTCTCTCTCTCTCTCTCTCTCTCTCTCTCTCTCTCTCTCTCTCTCTCTCTCTCTCTCTCTAACTACATATTTATATATTTATTAATCTGGCAAAAAAAAAAAATGCATCCAATAATCTATTAATCTATCTATCTGTCTATCCATCTGTCTTGCCATTTTGTCTGTTAGTTGGTCTAGCTCTCTTTTTCTCGCTTCCTCTCTCTATCTATCTATCTATTCATCCATTTATTCATCTGACAAAATCCTTACCTACCAGTGCATCCGCTAATTTATGTATCTATCTATGTATCTGTCTATCTATCTGTCTGCGTGGCTGATATCTACCCCATCTGTCTTGTCGCTAATCTGTCTATCTATCAGCCAGTCTGTCCATCCATCTCGTGCCATCACAACATGCTATTACCCCGCCACGCGTCATCGCACACAATAAACACAGCACTACAATTCACGCCAGTTACCGTTACTTTAATACACCACCACTACCACTGCCACTATCATCACCACCACTACAGCCACCACTTCCATCACCCTTAGCACCACCATCATCACCACCACCACCACGGTAACTATCGCAGAGGAACACCCATTGCTTTTAACGCCCATTCTATTACACACTTCCATTACACCAGCGTCACCACCACCGCCACTTCCTGCAATGTTGTTACAAGGGCAATAGCAACTTGACTGGGGATAACTTGGTGCCTTAAACAACGTGGGGAGAATCTTAAGGTGATATGAAAGGTTTTTGAAGAGGTCTGTCTACGCATCTTGCTCCTTTCTCCTTTTCTTCTTCTTTCTCTTACTCTTCCTGCTTCTCCTCTTCTTCTTGTATCTCCTCCTTTTCCTCTTCTGCTATACCACCATATTAACCCCTTCAATACCATGACACGTTTTTTCTATTCATTCTGCGTATTATCTGGTGATTTTACGCGGCTTCAGAAATTTATGTGGGGATTAGAATAGTGAAGACTGTGGCCATTAATTGTCTGACCTCCATACCCTTCACAATCTAAATAAAATCGTCCAATCACAGCCAAAACTGATGGTCAAAAAATGCGTCCCTGTTCTTTTCATTATTACATCGTATTCTTTTTTATAATCAACAACTTTCGAATAATTTTCCCTCAACAGCGTTCTATGTAGTTCTGTAGATTAAGAAAAAAGAAAACATTATCCTTCTACTATTGCTTGCTTTGTTTTTAACCTCTTCAGTATCAAGACACGTTTTAATATCTATTCTGCTTAGTATTTGGGGATATTACACAGCTTCTGAAACTTATGTGGGGATTAAAACAGTGAAGACTCTAGCTTTTAATCTTCTCACCTCCACAGACGCTTCCCAGTGTAAATAAAATTGTCTAATTATAACTAAAACTCATGGTAAAAATGCGTCCCAGTACTGAAGAGATTAAGGGGTTAGTAGCTTTATTTTCTTTTTACAGTGCTCGGAAAGTTAATAGTGACAACGGCACTGAAAATGTTAACTAGGAGGAGGTTAGTTACAGGATCACAAACAGCTGAGTAAGGACCAAATAATCTGCTGCTGTTTGGTTGTCCTTTGTCATTCCACGTGATTCTTCCTTTGATCATCCTTTTGTTTTTTGGATGTTCAATATTTGGGAGGCTTTTTCTACATAATTCTACGCTCTCGTTTGTAGTTAGCGTCGACTTTGATCGCTTCCAAATTGGATAATAAAAACAACAACGACAACGATAACAACAACAAACAATAACAAAAAACAATAACGATGATAATGATAATGGTAATAATAATAATAATAATAATAATAATAATAATAATAATAATAATAATAATAATATCTTTTCCATTCCTGTCTCCTCCTCCTCCTCCTCCTCCTCCTCCTCCTCCTCCTCCACTTCCTACTCCTCCTTTTATCTTCTTTTCAAAGCTGCCACTACTTCCTATAAGGTTATAAAAGCGATGAAGTGTGTGTGTGTGTGTGTGTGTGTGTGTGTGTGTGTGTGTGTGTGTGTGTGTGTGTGTGTGTGTGTGTGTGTGTGTGTGTGTGTGTGTGTGTGTGTGTGTGTGTGTGTGTGTGTGTGTGTGAAGTAATGCGTGGCTCATATGAAAGGAAAAGCACTCTCTCTCTCTCTCTCTCTCTCTCTCTCTCTCTCTCTCTCTCTCTCTCTCTCTCTCTCTCTCTCTCTCTCTCTCTCTCTCTCTCTCTCTCTCTCTCTCTCTCTCTCTCTCTCTCTCTCTCTCTCTCTCTCTCTCTCTCCTCTCCAAATTACCTGATGGGCCATATCAAAAGGTACGTGAATTCGTTTGTACGTGCGTGTGTCCTTTTATGAACCCTCTCTCTCTCTCTCTCTCTCTCTCTCTCTCTCTCTCTCTCTCTCTCTCTCTCTCTCTCTCTTAGGCTGAGATCAACGTGGCTTTAGTTAAAAGAGAGTGACTGATTATATTTACATTTAGTTGTGGCGCGGATTTTCTCTCTCATAAAGGGCATTCTGGGAACTCCACGTAACACATCGCCTCTCCTTTATCTCTCTTTTGTGCCCTCACCTCTCTCACTCTCTCACTCGCTCACTCTGTCTTTATTTCTCTGTATATCATGTCCCTTTATCTTGCTTTACGTAGCTCAGTGTTTATGTTAACTGTCGTCTCTCTCTCTCTCTCTCTCTCTCTCTCTCTCTCTCTCTCTCTCTCTCTCTCTCTCTCTCTCACCAATCTGTTTTCTTTCCTTCCTTTACACACAATTTTATCCTCTTTCCTCTCTTCCTTTCTTTATTCCCTTCCTTTTCTATTCTCTCACTCTCTCTCTCTCTCTCTCCCCTTTCCCTTCTTTTTTATTTCTTCCTTCCTTCATCCCTTCCCTCCTTCCTTTCTACCTCCTTTATTCATTTACTTTTCCCTCTCTCCCTTCTGTTCTTCTCTTCCCTTTTTTTTCCTTTCTTTATTCCCTTCTCTCCTTCTTCCTCCTTTACCCATTTATTCTCCCCTCCCTCAATTTCTCTTTCCTTTCATATTTTTCTCACGTATCTCTCCTTCCTTTCCTTTCCTCTTCCTACTCCATTTAGCCATTTAATTTCAGCACCTTCTCTCTTCTTCTTGTCCTACTCTATCCTCTTCCTCGTTTCTCCTTCCTTGCTCGTCATCTTCCTCCTCTTCCTCTTCCTCTTCCTCTTCCTGCCCTCTCATTCACTTCCGGTCAACTGTAAAATCTCAGGTACACGTAATTTTACCTGTCTATTGATTCTATTCATCATTATTCACCCTATACGTGCCTAGGCAGTGTAGGTTCATCTGTATTAATTCAGGTTCATTTCAAAAGTAATTTATTTTTATTTTTTAATTATTTTAGTGGTTCAGTTTGTTTCTTCAACTTTCATTGATGATTTTTTTTTTTTTTTTGCTCTTACTCATTTTCTTTTTTTCAGTCTGTCTGTCTGTCTGTCTGTCTGTCTGTCTCTCTTTCTCTCTCTCTGTTATTCAGTGTATTCTCTGTTGTTTGATTCTGTTCTTTTGACGTTCATTGATCATATTCTCTCTCTCTCTCTCTCTCTCTCTCTCTCTCTCTCTCTCTCTCTCTCTCTCTCTCTCTCTCTGTTATTCAGTGTATTCTCTGTTGTTTGATTCTGTTCTTTTGACGTTCATTGATCATATTCTCTCTCTCTCTCTCTCTCTCTCTCTCTCTCTCTCTCTCTCTCTCTCTCTCTCTCTCTCTCTCTCTCTCTCTCTCTCTCTCTCTCTCTCTCTCTCTCTCTCTCTCTCTCTCTCTCTCTCTCTCTCTCTCTCTCTCTCTCTCTCTCTCTCTCTCTCTCTCTCATGTTCCATTAATGAATGCATCCTGCCTACCTGACAGGAAATCCAAAATTCTGTGTAAAAACTCGATACAAGGGAACGATCGTAAAAAAGAAGCGAGAGGGATGAGAAAGGAATGATGTCAGGGGTAAACACACACACACACACACACACACACACACACACACACACACACACACACAGAGAGAGAGAGAGAGAGAGAGAGAGAGAGAGAGAGAGAGAGAGAGAGAGAGAGAGAGAGAGAGAGAGAGAGAGAGAGAGAGAGAAAACTAGAAAAAAGAAAAAAAAGATAGAAAAAAAAGGCGTAAGAAAGAGACAGAGGAGCGAAAAAGGAGAAAACAAACAAAGGGAAGAGAGAAAAAGAGACAGAGAGAAAGAGACAAACCAAAACAGAAAACTAAAAAAAAGACTGAAAAATACAAAAAAAAAAGCGAAAAGAAGAGAGAAGAGGAGCGAAAAATAGGGGAATGGATGAAGGGAAGTGAAGTGGCATTTGTCTACATACTGTGTCACTATCCTTTAGAGAAACTATGCAATACCATCCGCCCTTGCAATCTTTCACCTGATGAATGGCTAGCAGGAATAGGAGGAAGGGTGGAGAAACGGACTGGGGGGGGGAGGAGAGGAGAAATGGGAAAGGAGGAGAGGAGGAGAGAGAGAGAAGAGGGAGGAAAGTGGAGATTATTAGAGGAAGAAAAGGGAAGAGAGACACGGAAGAAAGGGTAGAGAGAAAGAGAGAGAGAGAAGAAAAGTGGAGATTAGTAGTAGAAAGAAAAAAATAAGATATAAAAGCAAGAAAAGAGACAAAAAAAGAATGAAAAAAAGAGAAAAGAAGAGAAAAAATAGGAAAAGAAAGAATTGAGAGGAGAAAAATATACCAATCGTTTTTTTTAGATTTTTTTTTCCTTCCACTCCTTTCCCTTCCTTTATCTCTTCTTCTCATCTCTCCTCTGTCTCTCTTCTTCTTTCTTTGTCTCTCCCTTTATCTCTTTTCTCCCTCTAACAGCCATGACTTGGAAGAGATAGAGAGAGGGGATTAAAAGATGAGAGATAAAAGAAAGCAAGAGAGAGAGAGAGAGAGAGAGAGAGAGAGAGAGAGAGAGAGAGAGAGAGAGAGAGAGAGAGAGAGAGAGAGAGAGAGAGAGAGAGAGAGAGAGAGAGAGAGAGAGAGAGAGAGAGAGAGAGAGAGAGAGAAGAATCGAGAGAGGCAATGAATGAAGGAAGGAGAAATGGCAAACGAAGGAGATGGAGGAAAAAAAGAGAGCAAGAAGAGATTGGAGAAGACACAGAAAAGAAAAGAAAGGAGGAGCTAAGAGAGAGAGAGAGAGAGAGCGAGAGAGAGAGAGAGAGAGAGAGAGAGAGAGAGAGAGAGAGAGAGAGAGAGAGAGAGAGAGAGACTATAATAAGAGCATAGAGGAAGAGCAACAAATGAAAGGAGAGAAAGAAAAAGGAGAAAAAAAAAATAGGATAAAAAAAATGAGAGAAAAGAGAAAGAAGAAAATTAAGAAGAAGTTAAGAGGAAAGAAAGGGAGGAATGAACACAAAGCAGAGTAAAGAAAACGAGAAAAATGAAAGCAAGAAGTAGAAAAACGGAAAACCAAATAGAAGGAAGAGAGAGAAACAAAACGGTGCAAGAAAAATGGAAATTGGAAACTGCACGAAAGCGAGAGCGAGAGCGAGAGAGAGAGAGAGAGAGAGAGAGAGAGAGAGAGAGAGCAGGAATGAAAGGGGAAGAAGGGGAAAGTGGATTACACGACTGTTGTGAGGGGAAATGGGGAAAACATCATGGAAATAAAGAGACATTTTGGCAAAAATGAGAGAGGGGAAGCGAAAGGTGAGAGGGGAAAAGGACAGACGAGGGGAGAGATCGAAAACGAGGTGAGGGGAGCGAGTGGGAAAGGAAAGGAAAGGAAGGGAAGGAAGAGCGAGAGCGAGAGAGAGAGAGAGAGAGAGAGAGAGAGAGAGAGAGAGAGAGAGAGAGAGAGAGAGACGTATGGGAGGGTATAGTAAAAAGGGAGGGAAAGGAAAGGAGGGTAAAAATAGGGGAAAAGAAAGGGGGAATGGAGGGGGAAAAGAGAGTGACAGGAGGGGAAAAGAGAGGGAAAGGAGGGGAAAAGAGAGAGAGAGAGAGAGTTCTATTGTTGTACTACGCGAGGGTCACAAACAAGAGGTCAAATTTAAGATGGAGAAAAAATAGGATTTATACATTGTCTGCCGCCCTCTCCTCTTCCTCCTCCTCCTCCTCCTCCTCCTCCTCCTCCTCCTCCTCCTCCTACTCTTGCTTCCTGCCTCCTTCCTTCATCATCTCTCTTCCCTCCTTCTCTCCTTCCCTCCAATCAGTGGAAATTCATGACCACACTCCCAACACACTATCCTTCTAAAACAGAGGATGAAAGTGAAACCCAAGGAGATTAGAAAACACGAGGAGGAGGAGGAGGAGGAGGAGGAGGAGGAGGACTACCACTGCCATCAATCATCTCTAACTATTCTACAATTTTAACATCACTAGTTTGTTATCAAGTTGATTTTTCTTTTCTTTATATATTTTTTTCTTTTTACTTGCATTTTCTTCCATTATTTCTCCTTCTCTTTTATTGTATTTCATATTTTTTTGTATTTTCGTCTTGAAATCTTATCGTTTCTTCCTTTGCTTCCTCCCTTCCGTAATTTTTTCGTTTCTTTTCCTCCCTACATTTGTATCACATTTTTTTTCATTATTCTCGTCTTTTCATCATTTTCATATATCAAAATTATTTTTCTCTCTTTTCAGTCTATATGTATTTCTTTCTTATGTCTTATTTTTTTTCTCTTTCTCACTTCCTTCGTTCTGTCTCTCTTTTTCCTGTGCATCAATATTTCTTTTCTATCACTCTTTATTCAACTTTTTCAATTCTTCACGCCATTTCATTTCTTCCTGTCCCGTGTAACTCCATTTCTTCCTCGCGTCACAACCTTTCTTCCCTCTTTTACCTGCCAATATCGTATCAGTCAATTTCTCCTCTTCATTTTCCTCTTCTTTATCCTCCTCTGCTTCTTCATAATGTATTCAAGGTTGACAAAAGTTAAAAAAGAGATGAGGAGGAATTGGTTCTCAGATCGTGGTAAGTGAATGGGATAGACTCAGTAATCAGATCGTCAGTGCTCAATCATCGGGGAGTTTTAGAAGATAAGACAAATTTAGGGATGAGAATGGTAAGTGGAAGTCAGAAGGTTTGTTGCCACATGTATAACTGATGGTTTCCTGTTGCTTCCCTTATTTTCGTGTCTTCCTCCTTTACAGCACTACAGAATCTTAACCTTAACTGATTTTTCTATACAGTGTTATAAAAGTTTGACCTGAATTCCTTCCTAGTTCTCGTCTTTTTTGCTATACAATGCTACAAAATGTCACAACGTAATTCTTTTTTTTTTCTCCTCTTATACATTACTACAATAAACTTAAATCCTACTTCTTCTCAAATAAAGCACAATTAAATATAACCTAACTTTTTTCTTATACTCATTCTCTTCTCGTACAGAGCAGCAAAATATCAAACTTGACTTTTCTTTTTACAGTGAACAGAATCCAAAAACCTTAATTGTTAACATCTTCAGTACCATGACACGTTTTTATTTTCATTCTGCTTACTATTTGATGATCGTATACATTTTCAAAAACTTATGTGGGGATTGAAATAGTGAAGACCTTGGCCATTAATCTTCTGACCTCAACAAACCCTTCCTAATGTCAATAAAATCTAGACGTCTAATCACACCCAAAAACTCAATATGAAAATGTGTCTCAGAACTGAAAGGGTTAAAATCTAATGAATTCCTCGCCTCCTATACATTACTACCAAACTTCAAACTCATTCTCTTCTCGTACAGAATAACAAATTGTCTAACTTAACTATTTTTCTATACAGCGAAGAAAAAAAAAAAACTTAGCTATAAAAATCTAATCCCTTTCTCTCCTATACATTTCTACAACATCTCGAATTCACTCTCTTCTCGTAAAACGCAACAAATTATCAAACTTACCTCCTTTTTTCTATACAGCGAACAGAATCCCTCCCCGAAAAAAAAATAACTTAAAATCTAACAACACTTAACCACTTTCTCTCTATACATTACTACAAAATCTCAAACTCACTCTCTTCTCGTACAACGCAATTAATGATCAAACTTCACTCCTTTTTTTCTATACCGCGAAAAAAAAAACCCACAAAAACTTAACTGTTAAAATCTAACTACTGTCTCTCCTATACATTACTACAACCCCTCAAACTCACTCTCTTCTCGTACAACGCAACAAAATAAAAAAAAACCTCTATACAGCGAACCGAATCCAATATCTTACCTCTCGCTCACATCTTACAAGCACCTTCTTAAGATGGCGACACTTCACAGCCCATTTTCCTCTCAGTTTCCTCACCACCTCCTTATCGTAAATGGAAAGAAAATGAGGAAGCCGCGTGTGGGCTCCTGATTTACGGCTCCCGCAGAGATTCATCGCTTTCTAGGCTGGCTGGTAGCGCGGAGAGAGGTGTGCAATGGAGGGCCGCGTGAGGTGAACCACAAGCAAGGATTCACGTGTCTTGGGCGAGTTGGCAGTGTGGGAAGTGTGTCAAGGTGCTCGCTGGTGATGTGGGAGTTGGAGAGGAGCTTCTGGGAGTAACAGTCAAGATGAGACGGTCTATCCTTGGTAATCTCTGTTGTTCAATGTCTCTGTTTCTGTCTCTCTCTCTCTCTCTCTCTCTCTCTCTCTCTCTCTCTCTCTCTCTCTCTCTCTCTCTCTCTCTCTCTCTCTCTCTCTCTGTTCCTTTCTGTCTTTCTCCTGCTACGAATTTTCTTTCTCTTTTTTCTTATTCCTCCTCCTCCTCCTCCTCCTCCTCCTCCTCCTCCTCCTCCTCCTCCTCCTCCTCCTCCTCCTCCTCCTCCTCCTCCTCCTCCTCCTCCTCCTCCTCCTCCTCCTCCTCCTCCTCCTCCTCTTCCTTCTTCTTCTTCTTTTCTGTCGCTTCTCTCTTCCTCAATATTCTTTTTTTTATATATTTCCTATTCTTAGGTTTGTCTTGAATCCTCGTGATCCCTCCTCCTCCTCCTCCTCCTCCTCCTCCTCCTCCTCCTCCTCCTCCTCCTCCTCCTCCTTCCCCTTCCTCCTTCTCCTCCTCCTCCTCCTCCTCTTCTTCCTCTTCCTCTAGTCTCCCTGCTAGCCTCTCGCTCACGTCTCCTCCTCTTCACCTCGATATTAGTTTGCAGTTTACACCAACGAAAGGCAAATTCTTCTTCCTCTTCCTCCTCCTCCTCCTCCTCCTCCTCCTCCTCGTCGTCGTCTTCCTCCTGCTTCATTCTTCCCAAAATCATTCATCCATCGTCTTTATCATGATAGACAACCATTACGATCACATCCTCCTCCTCCTCCTCCTCCTCCTCCTCCTCCTCCTCCTCCTCCTCCTCCTCTATTTCCTCTTCATCTTTCAACGCAATTTTTCCGCATGCATGTTTTGTATTCCTTACCTCATACTTGAAGAGAGGCTTAAGAGAGTGATGGGTGGTGGGTGGGGAGGAACCTTCTGCTTTACTATTAAATTGATTGAAATTGAACTTGTGTTGTTTTTAATTCTTATGTGGATATTTTTTGTTTACTTTCTATATGTTTTTTTTTTTTTTTTGGTTTCTATTCCTTCTTTTTCTCTTTTTTTCCCTTTTTTTATTGGTCTTTAGTATTTCTCTTTGTTATAAATAAATGTTTTTTGCTCTCTTCCTTTACTTTTTTTAATATTCTTCTTTTTCCTTCTCCATATGACTTCTCTCCTTTGCTTATTATATTCTTCAGCTGTGTCCTCCTCCTCCTCCTCCTCCTCCTCCTCCTCCCCGTTCTTTTTTCCATTTTCTTTCTTTGCTAAACTTTCACCATCGTCACCTCAAACTCCTGACTCTCTCCTCCAAACATTTCCTCTCTCCCCACCACTACTACCACTACCACCACCATTACCACCACCACCACTACCACCACCAGCCAGGCTCTCATCCTCCTGCACCACCACCACCACCACCACCACTTCGTCACCAACACCCTGACGCAGAGAAATAGATTGTGGGGAAAATTTGACAAGTTGTCCCTACCACTCCTCCTCCTCTCGCTTCTCCTCTTCTTCCTGCTCGTCCTCCTCCTAAGTTGATATTGATGTAGTGCTTCTCCAAATCTGTACTATCCTTCCCTCCTTCCTCCTCTCCTCCTCCCCTCAGCCTTGATTAGTTCCTCCCCTTTGCTGTCGTTACAACACAACACAACACAGAATCTCAAGGGGGAGAAAAAGTCCTCTTCCCTTCATCCCTGCCTTTTTTCATCCTATGGTTTTGGTCAGGCCTTGTAAAGAAACACGGCTGAAATCTCTCTTTCTTTGCCTTTATTCTGGTCAGATGCCATAGAGGAATGTTACTGCTCAACTTCCTAACCATTTCACTGCGCCACGAGACAATTAGCAAGAACAGAAGAATATTATCTTTTGAAATATATACTTTGTTTTGTTTTTACTTCGCTTTAAAATCGCGTCACATACTTTCAACAAAAACTTCCTTTAACTTCATTCCATTATCATCTCAGTATTTTCTAAACTATCTAAAACTCGTCGGAAATAAGTTAAAAATATGTAACAATGTCTATTTATCCCCTCTCTCCACCTCTCTCTCTCTCTCTCTAATAGACTGCTTATGTCCTCAGTTCCTTCTCCCTGCTCCGCTTCTTCATCTGGTCAATCTCAAAGAAAGCAGCGGACACGACCAAACCATTTCCCTCCCCTTTTCCTTCGCCTCTCCGCGGTGCTTCAGTACAGGCCAGGGATGAGGAAAAATGGGACGAGAAATAAAAGAGAAATTCCCACAGGAGGCATACGAAAAAGACAGAGAGAGAGAGAGAGAGAGAGAGAGAGAGAGAGAGAGAGAGAGAGAGAGAGAGAGAGAGAGAGAGAGAGAGAGAGAGAGAGAGAGAGAGAGAGAGAGAGAGAGAGAGAGAGAGAGAGAGAGAGAGAGAGAGTCAGACATATAGACAAATAGATAGTGAGGTAAACAAGCAGGTGGACAAAAAAAAAAAAAAAAAAGACAGGATGAGAAATGACAGAAAAATAAGCAGATGGACAGAGAAACTAACAGGTCGACTGACAGACAAACAGACAGGCAGACAGATAAGACAAATAAACGGAAATGGAGACAGACAAAAAATACAAAAAAGGAGAGAATAGAGAAGAACGAGAGAAG
>NC_059266.1:1798038-1800538 GCF_017591435.1 Portunus trituberculatus | reverse complement strand
AGAGAGAGAGAGAGAGAGAGAGAGAGAGAGAGAGAGAGAGAGAGAGAGAGAGAGAAAGGCAACCGTGATGTCCTCTTAACAAATGCAATTCTTAATCAATGCATCTCAGTAAGAAAGAATAAAAAAAAAAATGTTTATATAAAAAACGAGACGAAGAGGAACAGAAAACGTAACATTAATGATCTTCGCTTCCTAAAATGTATCTTTGCTCGTCGAACCTTTTAAAAATGTGAACGAAAATCTGCGGAAACTTAAATGTCTTTTTTTTTTTTTTGCTGGTTTTAATTTTATTTCTGCTTTTTTTGTGACTTTTCCCTCACTCATGTTATTTATTATTATTATCATTATTTTTTTTTTTTTGTTATTATGATCAGCATCGCCAATATCGTTATTATTTTCTTTATTCTCTACCAACTTCTTCATTTTCAAAGGTTTCTTCTTCTTCTTCTTCCTCTTCTTCTTGTTCTTATTATTGTTTTTTTCTTATCAACCTAGTTACTTTCTTCTTTTCATCTTACTCTTCTTCTTGTTCTTGTTCTTCCATCTATCATCGCAATTACCTTCCTCTTTTTTTCCTTCTTTTCCTTTTCTTTCTTCCTCTTCTTTTTTCACCTCAATGTTCTTCTTGTTCCCATTATTGTCCTTATCATCTTAATCATTTTCCTCTCCTGTTCATCTTATAGTTCTTCTTTTTCTTGTCCATGTTCTTCTTCCTATCATCTGAATTATTGGCCTCTTCTTGTTCTTGCTCATGTTCTTCCTCCTATCATCATCCTTATTATAAACCTTTCCTTTTCTTCTTACTATTCCTCTAGTCCTTGTTCTTACCTTCATCATCAACATCATCACCATTACCTTTATAACTACTACCAATACTACTATTACTCCTCTTCCTCTTCTCGTTCCCTTCCCGACAGCAGACAGCACTATTGTTCCCTCTTGACTCTTTTACCTTGCCCTCCTGCGCCGCGCCGCCTGTGTGTTCCGGTCGCTACGCAAGGTTCAGTACGCTTCATACAGAATAAATACCAAATATATATTTTCCGCTTCGGTATTCAAGTCTCAAAATGGAAGTTTGAGAAATTTTTAATTAATTCCTCTTTTCTCTCCCTCTTTCTTTTTGCGTGGGACAGGGAAGAGAACAATGCATCGAGAGAGAGAGAGAGAGAGAGAGAGAGAGAGAGAGAGAGAGAGAGAGAGAGAGAGAGAGAGAGAGAGAGAGAGAGAGAGAGAGAAACACAACCATAGCATAAGTCCATCAGAGAGAGAGAGAGAGAGAGAGAGAGAGAGAGAGAGAGAGGAAGAACCATAACAAAAACCCATCAAAGAGAGAGAGAGAGAGAGAGAGAGAGAGAGAGAGAGAGCATTTCCTGAATCATTAGCGGTGTGATTCGCTGTGTCATTGAACCGGTCGACACAGTTCTGGACGAGGCATCGGAACGAAATAATGAAGCAGTGAAGCATTGGATCCTGTGAAGCTTCCGAGATAATGAAGCGGTGAATAATGCAAGATCCAATTTTTTTTTCCTTCCAGTGACAAAAAATAAATAAATGTAGAAAATAAAGAAGGAAATATTTGAATGAAGGAAGGAAAGCAGGAAGGAAGCAGATGAAAGTAAAAGCACAATTATGAACAAGATGTGGAAATTAATAACGAGACTGAGCAAACAATCGACTCAAAATGCCAAAAAAAAAAAAAAAACATGAGAAATGAACGAAAAAATATGAAAAGGTAATTATAGAATGTCAATGAATCAATTAGTAGTGAATTTATACAAATGGAGAAAAGAAAGAACGCAAAATTTTAAATCAACTACTAATTCCCTTTTGAGAGAGAGAGAGAGAGAGAGAGAGAGAGAGAGAGAGAGAGAGAGAGAGAGAGAGAGAGAGAGAGAGAGAGAGAGAGAGAGAGTTATGAACCAATAGTAAAACCACATAAATTGATTATATTGAATAAAAGTAACACTAAATCGAACCAATGAACGAAGCTGCAAATGAAGCAATATTGATACCCGATGAATTAATGAACCACTGAACTGAACCAGTAATTGAATAATCTCGCGAACCACTGACCGGAACAGACCGAAACACAAGCAGATCATTACGTGGATGAATCTGACTCACAATAAATCACGAGAAACTACATTATGAGTCACTGAAATACTTGGACGAGAGATTCATGAACCAGTGAAGCAATGAACACAAATTAAAACAAGGACAGAGACGTAAACTGACACAATGACCAGGAAGCGGAACCACGTGTACCAGGCAACGAACCACTTAACGAAACCAACGAACTGGTAATGAACCAACGAACCAGTGAAGCAATCTCAAACAAATATTTCCAAAAGACCTACGAAACGGGAGATAGGAGAGACAGGAGGAAAGGAAGAGGAAGAGAAGGAAGATAGAAGAGGCTGGAGAGAAAGGAGCTAGTGAGTCATTGATCCGAAGCAGTGAGCGGATGAATGAAGCAACGAAGCAAGATTCCATACTCAAG
>NC_059266.1:1768038-1783038 GCF_017591435.1 Portunus trituberculatus | reverse complement strand
CTCCTCTTTTATTATACTTTTCCTCTTATTTCTATGTATATCTATCTATCTATCTTTATATATTTTTTTTTACCTATCTATGTTATTCATTCTGGCGTATCAAACCCACTACTAATAGGAGAAAAGATATTTACAGGTGGCAGTCAGAGTACAAAAACACCTATTTATCTATCTATCTACTTATCTACCTATCTATCTGTCTGTCTACTTATCTACCTCTCGTCCCAGTCCGTAAAGTTGTCTAATCTTCTAAAGCTTCCCATTGGCTCACCACCAACAACCTGGCTACTGAAAAAGAGACACGCACACACGACCTATTCCTTGTATAACACGTCTTCCTATCTCTCCAACTGCCTACAGCCACTATCATCCCTTTCTCGAACGTCTCAGAGGCGTTAAACTGACTGCACTAACAACTTGGATACTGACAAGGGAAGACAGACCCAACAGTGGTAGATCCTTTATACAAACATCTATTTGTATCTCTATCCACACAGGTGATCGTAAAGAAAGTACCAGGAAAAAAAGTAAGGAAAAAAAACAATTATGAAAAAAGTTTAAGTGGCATTATTTACCCTTCTAAAAACCGTACCCCATGAATTTCTGTAATATTTCAGAGCATCCAATTGACTGCACTAACAACCTCGTTACGGACAAGAGTAGAGCAAGCCACACAAGCGCCAGTCCCTTTACAGAACTACTATCTATTAATTTATCTATCTATCTGTCCTCCAATAACAGCTTGTCATTTGTGTCCATAAAATGACGTAATACTTTAAAGCTTCCTATTGACACTGCACTCCCAGCCTGATTAACGAGTCTATTTCAGTCATCTACCACTCTGTTTGTGAATTGACTAATGTTGATTCACTCTCTCTCTCTCTCTCTCTCTCTCTCTCTCTCTCTCTCTCTCTCTCTGTGTGTGTGTGTGTGTGTGTGTGTGTGTGTGTGTGTGTGTGTGTGTGTGTGTGTGTGTGTGTGTGTGTGTGTGTGTGTGTGTGTGTGTGTGTGTGTGTGTAGTTGGAACATGTTACTTCTTACTTCTTGTCATAACCTACTCCTTACTTACTAGACCTATAGAATTTCATTAGAACACATACAAAAGACGAGGAGGAGGAGGAGGAGGAGGAGGAGGAGGAGGAGGAGGAGGAGGAGGAGGGAAAGAAGATGAAGGAGTGACAGAACGACGAAGGGAGGAAGGTAGAGACTGGAAATAGAGAGGAAGAGAGGATGGGAGGGAGGGAAGGAGAAAGGGAGGAGGGAAGGAGAAAGGAGGGAGGGAGGGAGAGAAAGAAGAGAGGTAGAGAAGGAGGAAGGGAGAAAAGAGAGGGAAGGAAAATATGAGACCTACTCTTTCCCTACTGAAGACTCTTTTATGGAGCAGAAATTATCTCCAGAAAAAGGAGGAGGAGGAGGAGGAGGAGGAGGAGGAGGAGGAGGAGGAGGAGGAGGAGGAGGAGGAGGAAACCACTACGAAAAGGACGATTTTGTGGCTCATAAGCTTCATTTCTTATTGATCAACAGTGGTGGTGGTGGTGGTGGTGGTCGTGGTGGTGGTGTGATGATAGTGGTAGTAGTGGTGGTGGCGGTGGTGGTGGTGGTGGTGGTGGTGGTGGTATCAACGATTTCGGTAATCCTTTATTGTATTGAATACTAATTTATTTATTTATTCATTTACTTATAGATGTATGTATGTATGTATGTATGTGTATGTATGTATGTACGTATGTATGACTCATTCAGGTATGTACGTATGCATGTATGTAATCCTATGTGAGTATGTACAATAGATGCATATGTGTGTTTCTCCTCTTGACCCAGCTTCTGTCTACCTATCTCCCTACATACCAAATTATATAACTTGTCCATCTATCTATCTATCTATCTATCTATCTATCTATCTATCTCTCTACATTCCAAACTATATAACTTGTCTCTCTCTCTCTACCTATCTATCTATCTATCTATCTATCTACCTATCCATCTGTCATTCTATCTATCTATTTATCCATGTATCCTCTCTCTATCCACCTACCTATCCGTCTGTCTCTCAATCTACATACATTAGTCTATTTCAACTTTCTACCTATACTTTTCCTCTTCTATGTATGTATATTCACCTAACTATGTATCTATCTGTCTATCTATCAGTCTATCTATCTACATTATTCTACTTTACATTTTCTATTTATTCATTTTCTCTTCTGTGTATATTCATCTTTATCAACTTATCTATCTATGAATCGCCACTGGATCTTATCGTCTTATCGTCTCTGGTTCTCAGGTCGTAACGATTACAATACATATTATACCAAAGGAGATTAACAACAACAGCAGCAGCAGCAGCAACAACAACAACAATAACAACAATAACAGTAGCAACAACAACAACAGTTAAAATCTAAACTCTAAAATTTCATCCACCTCATTTCCTTTCTCCTTCTCCTCCCCCTCTTCCTCCTCTTCCTCTTCCTCTCCCTTTACCTCCTCTTCTTCCTCCTCCTCCTCCTCCTCATATAATCATAACAACAACATTACTCAGGTACATTGATATAAACATCCACGTGTGTGTGTGTGTGTGTGTGTGTGTGTGTGTGTGTGTGTGTGTGTGTGTGTGTGTGTGTGTGTGTGTGTGTGTGTGTGTGTGTGTGTGTGTGTGTGTGTGTGTGTGTGTTTGTGGAACCGCAAAACGTTTACGCAGGAACGGGAAACACAAACTGGAGAAGATAAACAATGTAAACGAGAGTATAAATATTGTTTCCGTAACTTAATAAGAAATATAAATAATAGTGAAATTAATTAACCAACGAAAAGCTACACTAAAAATGAACAGCAAAATACCAGTAAACGTGAATAAACGTAGTAAGAATATAATAATGAAAACAGATTGAAATGAGACGAAGTAAAATAAGAAAATGAAGAACCGAATAGAAAAATAAAAGAAATGATAGAAATAAATGGCAAATATAAATATACAAAAAAAAAAAAAACACTCCATGAAATATGACAAATAAAGAAAAGAAAAAAAAAAAATGAGAGAGAAGGAAGGAAAGAAAATAACAAAAAACTATAACAAATAAAAACAAAAACTATTAGAACAATTTTAACTTTTCCTTCACGCAAGACAAAGGATCAGAACAAGACAGCAAACACCAGGAAATCGCTGATAAACAAAGGGAGGCAGCAAACAAGGACAGCTGACGATTCGTACACAAAACACGAAGGTGAACAAGGAGTAATTGGTCAGTGTAGGTGAAATACGGGCAGATATTCAATTCACAGGTACAATATAGGAATAAAAAGCAGATTAACACAGTAATTCCTTCTTAAGAGATGAACTGAACCGGTACAAAGGAAAAATATAAGGACAGCCACTAGAGCTAAATTTATCGATATTTATTTGTTTATCTGAAAGTGATAAGTTGGGTGGATCTCTCTCTCTCTCTCTCTCTCTCTCTCTCTCTCTCTCTCTCTCTCTCTCTCTCTCTCTCTCTCTCTCTCTCTCTCTCTGTTTTCTTCAAATGAGATAGGCAAAAACAAAAGAGCATAAAATCACGAGGCCAAATGAATAAAAACAAATTTTCATTAACCTAACCTAAATTAACCTAATTGAGAAGGTGACTGTCTATTTTTCTGAAGGTGACTGCGTTTCTGAAGGTGGCTATATTTTTCTGAAGGTGACTGTCTATCTTTCTAAAGGTGACTGGGTATATTTTTCTCATTTTCTTTCTTACCTCTCCCTCTTCTAATACACTCGCTCTCCTAATACACTCATCTTGTCTCCTTCGCGCGAAAAGAAAAGAAACATCGTGATACCAGTGAAGTTAAACTGAGCGATAACCTTTCACTCCTTTGTCTGTGAGTGTAAAGTTCAGTGGGCGACTCTTTATTTTTAGTTCCTGTTTCTCTTTTTTTCATCCTTTTCTTTTTCAATCCCTGTCCAGTCTTTCTCACGCGTTTAACGAAAGAAAAACAAAAGTGACAAAACACCTGTGGAATTCGACTGAACGACATCCATTCACTCTTTCTTTGACTGTTTAGTGAGGTTCGATTCTCTCTCCCTCTCCCTCTCCCTCTCCCTCTCCCTCTCTCTCTCTCTCTTTATTTACTATACTATATGGGCTTTCCAGGTGAATTTCCGGGCTAGAGGAGACATCTTATCCGAAAGTCCACCCGTTAGAGAACAGTTGCCCCGAGTAAAGAAGACCATCCTACACCCAAACCGTGACCAGGATTCGAACCCATGCGCTTGGAGACTCCTCGGCCCCCAAAGCGTGCATGGTTCCACTGTATCACGCCCCTTCTCTCTCTCTCTCTCTCTCTCTCTCTCTCTCTCTCTCTCTCTCTCTCTCTCTCTCTCTCTCTCTCTCTCTGGCTGGTCTCCTTCACACGGGTAATAAAAACCAGGTGTACCAAGAGCTGATTGGGCAGGTGAGAGGGAGCGTGAGAACAGGTGATCAACTTACCTGAAGTGGAAGAGCAGCAGGTGGAGGAGGTGGAGGAAGTGGTGGGGGGTGGAGAGCGGCCTCCTACCCCCCCACCTTAGTCGGGCTGCCATTTCCCCTCCGGCCGATCTAATGGGAGGAAAACAAATTATTATAGAAGATTAAAAACTGATATAATTACAGTGTAGAAAAATTAATCATTACGGGAAGAGTAAACACGAGATAAAATCATTATTGGAGAGGGAAAAAATAACATAGATAAAAGCAATTAGCGAGGGAAATAAATATGATAATCAGAAGTGAAAATGATAACAATTCCTGCTTTGAAACCTGGAATAGAATAAAATTACAGGAAAATAAACAATGATTATATTGACAAAATAAAGAAAATGAGATCAAAGTAATTAGTAAGGGAAGTAAATTAGAGATTAGAGGAGAATGCTTTGAAATAGTTACACGAGAAGATAAAAAAGAAAAATAATTGCGGGGATGAAAAATGAATTACGGGAAGATAGAAATAAATAATCAGTCACGGGGAGGAAAGGGAAGGAAAGAATAATGCAAGAGAAATACGACAATCAGCAAAGGAAAGCTAGTTATGAGTGAAAAAGAAACTAAATTGTAACGAAAGAAAAACATGAAATAAAAATAATTCAGAGGGGAAAAATAAATAATCTGGAGAGAAACGAATAATCAAGGAGATACAAAATAATTAGGAAGAGGGGAAAAAGTGCAATTAAGAAAGGAAAAAAATATTAGTGGGGAGAAAAATATAAGACAAGAAAAGGAATATGTAAATTAGCTTAAGATCGTTAAATTCATCTCTCTCTCTCTCTCTCTCTCTCTCTCTCTCTCTCTCTCTCTCTCTCTCTCTCTCAATACCTGACGAGGAAGTAATAATGAGAGGAGGAAGTAATAAGTGCAAAGGAGAAGAATGAGAAAGGAGGTACGGGAGAAATGTAATCATGGAAGAAGGTAATAGAGCAATAAAGGGAAGGTGATTATAGAGGAAGGGATAGATAGTTTTCTGCTTTATTACTTTCTGAACACGGAGGGAAAAGAAACGACCATTTGTTACGAAAACTAAATCGTGGTGAAACATTTATGGTGAGACGAAGACGGAAGAACGATAAAGAAGATAAAAGAAGAGGAAGAAGAAGAAAAAGAAGAGGAAGATGAAGAAAAAGAAACAACAATAAACAAGGACAATAAAAAGATGATGATGATGATGATGATGGTGACTGTGATAATGATAACAAGGATAATGATAACGATGATGACGATGAAGATGATATAGATGATGAATATAATGATGATAATGATTAAGATAATGATGATAATGATGATGAAACACCACCACCACTACCAAACAACAACAACAACAACAGCAACAACAGTAACAAAAACAACAAACAAAACAGTGCGTACAGAATACAAATGAAAACAAAAAAAAGAAAAACAAATAACCAACCAGAAAAATCTTTACCGAGATCAAAACCACAACACACACACACACACACACACACACACACACACACACACACACACACACACGGA
Source organism: Portunus trituberculatus (assembly GCF_017591435.1). NCBI lineage: Eukaryota > Metazoa > Arthropoda > Malacostraca > Decapoda > Portunidae > Portunus > Portunus trituberculatus. Next base: position 1,777,036 of record NC_059266.1, on the reverse strand, counting down.
CAATAACGTCCTCACAAAAGGCAGTGCAGCAAATTGCATGAAAGCAGCGGGCGTTTGGCAGAGTAATACCTCCAAGCAAGATCGGAACGAAAATATCTTGTTTTCTCAACAGCTTTTCCAAAGATTCCGAGGCTCAGAGGAGAGAAAAAACCAAAGCCACACAGAGAGAGAGAGAGAGAGAGAGAGAGAGAGAGAGAGAGAGAGAGAGAGAGAGAGAGAGAGAGAGAGAGAGAATAGATGAGGGGACGAAAGTACGTAAAACAACAACAGGAGCAGCAACAACAACAACAATGGCGACAACAACTACAACAACAATGACAGCAACAACGTGACATATCCACATGTTCCCTGACACGCTTCATAACTCCTGCTGGCTGTTGTACTGCTGCAGCCTCAGTGACAGGAGCCGCCTGGCATGTTCACCCACAGTTTGCATCTACAGGATTGCTTACCTTATTGGCAAAGAGACAGGCGCTACACTCAGACCCCTTGCTGTCCTACACACTACAGTTGCCTCTACCTGTTCCTACTAATCAACATCGCACAGTCACGTCACGCCTCCACAGTCACGGAACATTCATTAAGGCGCTGCAGCAGTGAAACAGACACGAGGTTAGTTTAAATTAGATTAGGTCAGGTTGAACTCCGCGTCGCATTACTAGTGAAGCAAGCACATCCTGTCACGAGAGTCACCTCTGCGTCACTACATCTCTAAAATTCTGACGCGTTTTTTGACTAGCACGTTACATTTTTTCCCTCGTGACAAGCGTGGAATTTACATATACATTTTATCTATTTTCATACGCATTTTTCATTACGAATATAATAATTTCTGCTATATGGATGGCTGAACAATGTGGCAACCCTCCCTGCTCTTGTCAGCCTTTTGTTTCGGCTCCACTCATCTGTGTAGCGGTGCAGGTGGCGGAATGACACGGCTTGCTGTAGATGCCTACCCTCCATCTCCCTTCCCTTACACCTGCCCACCATGTATATTACTGAACAAAACACGTAATTAGAGAGAGAGAGAGAGAGAGAGAGAGAGAGAGAGAGAGAGAGAGAGAGAGAGAGAGAGAGAGAGAGAGAGAGAGAGAGAGAGAGAGAGAGAGAGGTCGGACCCTAACCACCACCTCGGACTAGCAGGCCTCGCTCACTACCATCCCTCACCATGGTACAGCCAGCTTGCCCCGCCGCCAACTAAAGGTCGTCTCTAGCAACGTCCGTGGTCTCCGGACTAACCTTGCAGACTTATACCACAACTGTGTGCAACGACACAATGCAGACGTTGTTGTGGTGACAGAGACATGGCTGAACAGTGAGGTGGAGCCCACGTATGGCAGGATGCAGGGCTTCACCCACTGGGTGAGGAGGGACCGACAGGAGCGAACAGGAGGTGGAGTGGCTGTCTGCTTCAAGGAAGGAATGCAGGCCCAGCTACTCGACATAGACACGCCTCCACTGATGGAGATGATGTACTTCCGAGTAACGCTGGCAGACCGCTCAGCCCTCCTGCTGTGTGCCCTGTATCGCCCCCCGCGACAAGGGCCTGACTCACTCCTGTACCTGACTGAGACTTTAGACAACCTGATGATGGCACACAGCTGCAGCCACGTGCTGATTGTGGGGGATCTCAATCACCACCTGGAAAGAGACGCCTACGAGAATCTCCTGGAGGTGCAGGGTCTGACAGATCATGTCACCTTCCCACACATGAACGAGGAGGGACATTAGACCCTGTCATCTCAGACTACCAGGAGGACAAGCTTCAGTGTCATCAGCTGGGGCTCGTGGGCAGCTCTGATCATCACGCTGTACTGACACAGCTGGAAGTGGGCGTGGCTCAGGACGAGGCCACCACCCGCACCATCTGGCTGTGGAACAAAGCAGACTGGGCTTCCCTGCGCCGCGACCTGACCCACACCCCATGGGCCACTCTGCTACAGGGAGGAGCAGAGAGTGAAGCACTTGCACTCACCTCTCACCTTCTCGCCCTCCAGAGACGCCACGTCCCACACAGGGAATACACCACCAGACCGACGGATCAGCCATGGTTTGGCTACCGTTGCCGTGTTGCTGCTGAGGCAAAGTATGCTGCCTGGCTCCGCTACAAGAGGAACCCGACTCGGCGCAACAAGGACTTGCATAGGGCTGCATGCAGGAGGATGGTGGTAACCAGCAAGTGGGCCTTAAAAAAGTGGGAGGAAAGCCTGCGCCGGAAACTGTGTGGCACTGGCGTAGGAAACAAAACTTGGTGGTCTCTTGTTAAGGACAAACAGGAACTGGCCACCAAGAATCCATCCCTCCCTCAGCAAGCAGGACGGTACTGTCGCCACCAGCAGTAAGGAGAGGGCACAGTTGCTGGCTTCCTTGTTTGCTGGAAAAATGAAGGTGGGGAATCCACAGCAGCCACCGCCTCAGCTGGTCCAGCAATGTGAGAAGACTGTCACCATGGTGGAGGTGACGCATCAGCAGGTGAAGCGATTATTGCGGGGCTGGACACACAGAAAGCCACCGGCCCTGATGACATCAGCCCGCACCTGCTGAAGCGATGCTCCCAGGAACTGGCTGCCCCTCTCACCCAAGTCTTCACAACTTGTGTACGGGAAAACGTCTGGCCTTCAGTGTGGAAGGAGGCTCGAGTAGTTCCGTACACAAAAAGCTCCAGGACGGACCCAAAAAACTACAGACCCATATCCCTGTTGTCAGTGGTGGGTAAAGTGTTTGAGAGGGTCGTGGCAGAGGTGGTGTGTAGCCATCTCAAGGACAATGCCCTCCTCTCAGACCAACAGTTTGGGTTCAGACCTGGAAGGTCAACCTCCGACCTAATGATGCTTCTCACCAGGCAGTGGCAGGACGCCCTCGACGACGGCAAGGACACTATAGTGGTTGCTTTGGACATAGCTGGAGCTTTTGATAAAGTATGGCACAACGGATTACTAGAAAAGCTTCGTGCTAAAGGCATCCAGGGTGGCTTGCTACGACTCCTGGGAAATTACCTGCAGGACAGAAGCCTCAAGGTGGTTGTCAACGGGCAAACATCTGAGTCCCTGCCTGTGGAGGCATCAGTGCCACAGGGTTCAATTCTTGGCCCACTCCTGTGGAATATCTACGTGGATGATCTTCTCCAGCTACTGCCAGGAGTCAAGGCCTATGCTGATGACTGCACCCTCTCCTATACCTATCCACGCCAGGACAGTGGGCGGGCTGCTGAGGCCATCAATCAGCAGCTACGAGTGATAGAGGAGTGGGGTGCTCGCTGGCAAGTGACATTCGCGCCGGAGAAGACACAGGCAATGGTTGTCTCTCGGTCCCCAGCCGCCATGGCAGCAATGGCAGGAAAGTTGTCTTTTGGCGCTGCTGCTCTCCCACTCAAGATGACGTCAAGATACTTGGAGTGGAGGTGGATCGAGGGCTGAGGTTTGACAGCCATGTCAAACCATTGCCAAGAAAGCCTCTCACAGGATCTCCGCTCTCAGAAGGATCGCCAGTTTCCTCGACAGGAAGGGAGACTGCTGCTGTACAAGGCACAGGTGCGGCCCCACCTTGAGTACGCAGCTCTCTCCTGGATGTCCTGTGCCGCCACACACAGAAGGAGACTGGACAGCATCCAACGCCGCGCCATACGGCTAGTAGATGCTGCAATACCACCTCACCCAGAGCCTGAGCGTCCCTTGATTCACTGGAACACCGCAGAGATGTGGCGGCGATCGTAGTGTTCCATAAGGCACAGGTGCAAAGAGTGCCACATCTGGCAGGGCTGCGTCATCCTCTGAGAGTCACCGCACGGAGCACGAGAACGGTGCTCAATGGTGGTGACGCCGTAGAGGTGCCGCGATCCCACGGGTGTCAGCATCAACGCACCTTCGCAGGACGCGTCTCCAGGATGTGGAACTTGTTCACGGCCGCGGTGCCTCACGTCCAGGAGATGAACACACACAGTGTCAAACTGATGGCACATAAGTGGAGACAGACACTGCCAACTCCTCTGACACTCTTTGTGACGTGACACTCAGTGTAGTGCAGTGCGTGAATAGTGCTAGTGAAGTGAAAGAACAGTGCTCCATTTACATGCTGACCATCTTGTATATTATCTATTTTTAAGTCTTGTAAATATTGTAGAGAAATAGATTGTAGTACCCTTAGAATAGGTAGCACACGACAGTGCGCCTTTGGGTACATGTTCTTCTGTATAAATTATGTTTAAATAAAAAAAAAAAAAAAAGAGAGAGAGAGAGAGAGAGAGAGAGAGAGAGAGAGAGAGAGAGAGAGAGAGAGAGAGAGAGAGAGAGAGAGAGTGGCAGGGGTTGGGGAGTTGGTGGCAGGGTCAAGGTGGGAAGAGGAGAGTAAAGGAGAAAGGGGTTGGGGAGTTGGTGGCAGGGTCAAGGTGGGAAGAGGAGAGTAAAGGAGAAAAGGGGTAAGGAGAGCTCGAAAGAGAGTGGGTGGCAGGGGGTTGTGGGTGACATGGGGGAGCAGTGGGGGCAGTGGCAGGGGTTGGGGGAGTTGGTGGCAGGGTCAAGGTGGGAAGAGGGGAGTAAAGGAGAAAAGAGGTAAGAAAAGCTTGAAACAGAACTAACATCTGACTTCAACTTACAAAAAAAAAAAAAAACAAGGAAGTAAATAAATGAATAGATTAATAAATAAGAGGTAACAAATGGCGCAAGGAAATTATACTGTGTCACGAACAATAAAATGAATAAATAAAAGAATAAATGGAGAAATAAATAAATCGATAATAGCAAGAATAATAATAGTAACAACAACAACAACAACAACAACAACAACAACAACAACAACAACAATAATAATAATAATAATAAGAATAATAACAATTTCATTACGAGAAATCAAATTCCATCACCACATTATCATCATCATCATCATCATCACCTCATAAGCATCAGGTTTCAGTTACCCAGTTACCTTCATCATCATTAGGCATCATCATTCGTCTTCCTGCACTTCATCACCATCAATCATCATCACTCCCACCTGTGCATTCTTTCAGTCACCACCACCTCCAGTTATAACCATCACCATCATCATTAAGTCCTCAACACCATCATCATCACCACCACCATAATCAACTCTACAGTCTACACCACCATTAGCACCACCTACACTACAACCATCATAAACACCACCACCACCACCACCACCACCATCATCATCATCATCATCATCATTAATTAGAAAAAAAAAATGAAACTGGAAGGAGGATCACACCTGTTCAACTTTGCTCATTAGCGTTCAACTTCTCGCATCTCACCTGGCGTTAAGTATTACAGGTGCAGGGGTCGCCAGGTGTGTGGGGGGGGAGGTGGGGTGATTACAGGTAAGTGGTATGTTCATCTGTATGTCTAGGGGTCAGGGGAGGTGTGTGTGTGTGTGTGTGTGTGTGTGTGTGTGTGTGTGTGTGTGTGTGTGTGTGTGTGTGTGTGTGTGTGTGTGTGTGTGTGTGTGTGTGTGTGTGTGTGTGTGTGTGTGATATTGCGGTCGTTATCGTTATTTTTTTTCCTTTGTAGAAGTGGCTGTTATCTCTCTCTCTCTCTCTCTCTCTCTCTCTCTCTCTCTCTCTCTCTCTCTCTCTCTCTCTCTCTCTCTCTCTCTCCGACATCTTTTCCTCTCACTACTATTATCACCATGGCATTATATTTTTATTTTCCCACAAGTTATGCAAGTTTGAAAAGGAAAATTTTGTTCGCAAACTTATTCTACTCTTCCCCTCCCCGTATCCTCTCTCTCTCTCTCTCTCTCTCTCTCTCTCTCTCTCTCTCTCTCTCTCTCTCTCTCTCTCTCTCTCTCTCTCTTAATATACCTTGACCATTAACGACCTGTTCACACACACACACACACACACACACACACACACACACACACACACACACACACACACACACACAGTGTTATGTAGACTTTTCTTTCCAAACTTCATGAGCAAATACCATGGAAGTGTGTGTGTGTGTGTGTGTGTGTGTGTGTGTGTGTGTGTGTGTGTGTGTGTGTGTGTGTGTGTGTGTGTGTGTGTGTGTGTGTGTGTGTGTGTGTGTGTGTGTGTGTGTGTGTGTGTGTGTGTGTGGGTCTAACGAAGCAATTATATACGAATAGAAACACACACACAAAAAAAAGGGCAAGAAAAAAAAAAGTTAAATGTCCCACGCGTTCGTTCCTGAGACAAAGAACGGGTCCAGTTTTGCAGAAGTAAGTGTATTTATAGCGCGAGATTCTTGGGAGTGTATTAAGCGCATTAGAAACAGTTCCGGTGATATTAATTCTTTTTAAGTCCAAGAATAAATCAAAGGCAAATACGATGAAAAACAACTCACTGCACCTGACGTGACTTTTAATTAGATTACAGTAGGAATAACTCGAACGGTGAAAAAACAGGAATGAGGGATGGAAAAAACAGGAAGAAATGAACAGAGAGAGAGAGAGAGAGAGAGAGAGAGAGAGAGAGAGAGAGAGAGAGAGAGAGAGAGAGAGAGAGAGAGAGAGAGAGAGAGAGAGAGAGAGAGAGAGACACACACACACACACACACACACACACACACACACACACACACACACACACATAGAATAAAAAAAAAAGGAATAAAGAACAAAAGCAGAAATATATCAATAAGTGTGTGTGTGTGTGTGTGTGTGTGTGTGTGTGTGTGTGTGTGTGTGTGTGTGTGTGTGTGTGTGTGTGTGTGTGTGTGTGTGTGTGTGTGTGTGTGTGTGTGTGTGTGTGTGTGTGTGTGTGTGTGTGTGTGTGTGTGTGTGTGTGTGATGGAGTGTGTGAGTCAAGGCCAGATGGAGGTGAGGAGATGAAGGAGAGGAGGAGGAGAGAGAGAGAGAGAGAGAGAGAGAGAGAGAGAGTGAGAGAGAGAGAGAGAGAGAGAGAGAGAGAGAGAGAGAGAGAGAGAGAGAGAGAGAGAGAGAGAGAGAGAGAGAGAGAGAGAGAGAGAGAGAGAGAGAGAGAGAGAGAGAGAGAGAGAGAGAGAGAGAGAGAGAGAGACTGGAGAGGTGAGAGGGGAGGTGCGTGTCTGCTGCCTCAGAGAAAATGACACGCAAAGGACACGGTGGTGGTGGTGGTGGAGATCGACCTTAAAACGACAATAATCGATTCACACACACACACACACACACACACACTGATATGTTTTGCATACGTAAGTCCTTCTCCTTCGTCTTCATTTTCTATTATTTTTTTTTCGTTTCTTTACTATTTCTTCATTGTTATCATTATTGTTGTTGTTATTACTATTTTTATTATTATTACTATTATCATTATTATTACTAATTTTATTATTATTATTATTATTATTATTATTATTATTATTATTATCATTATTACTATTGTTGTTGTTGCTGTTGTTATTATTTTTCAATTATTAATGATCTTTTACTACCACTACTATTACTACTACTACTACTACTACTACTACTACTACTACTACTACTACTACTACTACTACTACTGTAATACCTTAATGGAAAAAAGCAATACTCGCAGTAACTTCTGGTAGCCTTTGAGATTTTGGAGAGAGAGAGAGAGAGAGAGAGAGAGAGAGAGAGAGAGAGAGAGAGAGAGAGAGAGAGAGAGAGAGAGAGAGAGAGAGAGAGAGAGAGAGAGAGAGAGAGAGAGAGAGAGAGAGAGAGAGAGAGAGAGAGAGACCATTATGGAGAGAGAGAGAGAGAGAGAGAGAGAGAGAGAGAGAGAGAGAGAGAGAGAGAGAGAGAGAGAGAGAGAGAGAGAGAGAGAGAGAGAGAGAGAGAGAGAGAGAGAGAGAGAGAGAGAGAGAGAGAGAGTGCCTATAAACGGATCCGCTGGTCAACAATAACAGCCACAACAACTACAACAGCAGCAGGAGCATTAGCAACCACAACAGCAGCAGTGGTAAGAGCAACAAGAGATGTCCCCACGCAGCACTAGCCAGGATTTGGGACCATATTCGGAGACATCTCTGCGCCGCGCCTCCACTACATTCACGAGGCTCTGGTTTACCTCTTCACTTCCATGACGCGTTTCCATATTCACGCTAGTTACTATCTGGCGATTTTACACAGCTTCAGAAACTCATGTCGGGGATTAAAATAGTGAAGACTGTGGCCATCAATCATCTGACCTCCGTAGACCGTTCATAATGTAAGTAAAATGGTCTAATGGTACCCCAAAACTCAGTGTAAAAATGCGTTCCAATACTGGAGTTAAGAGTACGCTGATTTTTGTGGGTGATTATATAGTTCTAGTGACAGATTAACATTGCTACATTATCAACAGGCAAACACTCTCGAGAACCATGTAAATCATCTCTGTGACTTTGGAAGACAGTCGCTGTGAGAGTACAGCGTTTCAGAATACAGGCCTTGAACCCATGCTCTAGGAACCCCACAGCCTCAAGAGCAAGAAAGCGAATGTACCCACCGTGAGGAATAAATACTTAGAATATTTGAGAAGCGTGTAGTGACAGCAGTGTCGCGCAATGGTGATCGTGATAACGCTCTTCATTTTTGGCGACTGGCACTTCATTGGATCTTTATCAATATCAATAAATTTCGTTGCCCTTGCCCAATATCGATCTTACTTAAACAAAAAAGCCCCTTGCGAACATACTGAAAGAGGCAAGCATGTCTGACCAGCGCAGTGATATGCCTTCCACGTGATTGTGTGTTCCTAGCCCAAAAATATAAGATACATGTAGCAAGGGTTAGCTCTCAGATGGGTGACAGGGATGGAGTTCATGTTGGGCTGCCATAAACATTCAATAGTGTAGGAAATAATATTTTTTTATGCTTTTACAAATGGTAACATGTTGAGAGAGAGAGAGAGAGAGAGAGAGAGAGAGAGAGAGAGAGAGAGAGAGAGAGAGAGAGAGAGAGAGAGAGAGAGAGAGAGAGAGAGAGAGAGAGAGAGAGAGAGATCCATTTGTATATTGCACCCTCTACCTGTATAACCTTTCACCTCCTGGGTATACACGTTAGGTTCACGTAATGATCTTGTCTGTTTCCCGTGACC